>NC_064303.1:7402503-7715328 GCF_023373825.1 Bactrocera dorsalis
AATCGCTCGAAATTAAAACGTTCTTAGTCGCAGCTACACGAATATGTTAGATGAATTGTCGTGGCACCCCACTTTTAGATGAAATGGCAGCATCTATTCGATCGTTTTGACATGAAGCAATAATCAAGACCTTGGCGTATAAGAACTTAGCAGGAAAATGATTCTAAGGTATTAATACTTACTATCTAAATCTGACTAAAATCAAACGACAAACTTTCAAGCCCAAAAGCAAAGACCTCCAGTCTTGACTTGCCCGACTTTATAATTCAATTTGCGAGATACCTTCTTGAAAATACTTAAGTGATGAGCGTACTTGAGATTAACACCAAAAATAGACGAAATCTGTAAGCACCAATATAAGGACTCTTGATCCATCGGTTTAGTTTATACTACATATATACTATAAAATACGAAAAGACTTTTTCGACTACCTAATATAATATATCGGTCAATATATAAACTTAATGTGACTGTCTTTCGACAGTTCTTTACCGGTCTTCGGACTGTTCTTTATCACGAACACGAGTATTTGGAGTGGCACAAAGCATTCAGTGAAAGTCGTGAAATCAGCCTCTGCTAATGATGACAAAAATGAAAAAAAAACAGGGCTTGAAAATCGTCATGTGGGCATCAGAGAGTTGGCAAAGGATCTCAATATCTCATATGTATCGATACAACTGATTTTGGTTAATGTTTCTGGTAGGAAAAGTGTCAATTTATCCCATGAAATGTCAACGTAAGATTCATACCAAAAGACCTGAATCATTCGCTAAATGACGTCGAGTAGAGGTCGCAAAAGAGATGCTTGACGACGTAACACCCTCCAACTATTATTTTCACAACTCCTCCAGCACTTCGAGTGTTAATTAACCTCATTGCTTGCACAATAACCATCATGGATAAATAAAAAAAAAAAAAACACTACTTTATTATGTAAATTTCAACGCACTTGAATTTCGGTTAGCAAAGAAAACACTCGAGTCATTAATCATCTATGATTTATTATGCCACAGTAGACATCAAATAATATACAACACATGCTGTGCATAAAAAACTATTTACGAATAAACAGTTATTGCAACAAAAGCGCAAAGAAAATGTCAACGAATGCAGTGGCAAACAAAATGAAATGAAACGAACAGCAAAGGGCAAGCAAAAGCCGCATTTGCGCAGGCGCACAACACAAACGCGTGTAAAGGAGTGCATTACAAGTGAGCCAAGTTGGCTGCATGTGGGATTGTAACAGCAAATAATGAAAAATAACAATCAAATATAATAGCAATACATAACAGCATTATGAAGTGTGCTTTTTGACAATAAGCCATACTTAACCCACTGCCGCCAAGCGCTTTGCCGGCCCCAAACTCACTCACTTGGAAGTTGTTGAGCGCTGCCGCTGACTTTCAGCGAACTCAATTGGGTTCAATTGAACTGAATTGAATTGAAAATTGTTGAAATTTTGTTGGCGCAGCCAGCTGTTAGGCGCTTATGGGATTATTTATTTTATTTGCTGTAAATAAATAAATGTTTGTGTGACACTTTTTGTTTGTTTTCATTTATTTTTTGAAGCCGGCCGGTTATTTCAAAGCGGCAAATGACTACAATTATACACACATGGTGATGGAAAGGCAATTTATTGAAGTAAATAATTATTTGTCGGTGACATATGTACATATGTATGTATGTACATATAATTTTAGATATTCCTTTAATCACATAAATAATAAATATACATAAATATTATCAATATTGCCTCCAATTATACCCTTAATATCAAGTATACATATGTACATACTTATATGCGAACTAGTTCCACAGATTTGGAGACATCGATCTGAAATTTTGCTGACATTCTTTTCTTACCAAGAAACCTCTTATTTGTCGGAACCGCTGATATCGGATGACTATAACATATAGCTGCCATACAAACTGATCGATCAAAATCAGATATTTGTATGGAAAACCTCTTTATTCGACGAGATATCTTCATGAAATTTGGCACGGACTATTTTCTAGGACAATACTATAATATTCAAAGATATTGTTCAGATCGGATTACTATAGCATATAGTTGCCATACAAACTGATAGATCAAAATCAAGTGCTTGTATGGAAAACTTTTTTATTTAAAAATATTGCCTCACGAAATTTAGCCCGGATTATTATTGAAACCAAAGTTATAATCTCCGAAAATATTGTTCAGATCGGACCACTATAGCATATAGCTGCCATACAAACTAGCCGCTCACAAACAAGAAACATAATTTGTATACCCTTTTATGCTATATTAAATGCACTCGTGAAGGGTATATGTATCTAGTTACAAGAGAATTTCATATAGCATAAAAGGGTATAAAAATTATTTTTCTTGTTTTACTTTTCAACTAAGCCCTAGCTCATGCCCAGCTGGCTAAGCTGGTTTTAGAATTGTCGCGCATGCCTAGCGGCCTGTTACTGGTATTTGGCACGTTTTGGTCGCCGATAATCCATGAATGATAAAATTTACTTTACTTGCTTTTAAAGTTATACATACATACATACTTACATACAAACATATGTATGTACATATTATATAGTGAAACTGGAATGTTTCTCGAGCCTATTTGAAAGCTTTTTTTCAGTGTCTAATAAGTTTTTTTACTTGAAATATGAGAAGTCATCGAAATTAATCGGATGCTGTAGAAAACAAACTTTTGGATATGTAAGCTGGTATATGCCACATATATACATATGTATATACATAGGTATGTTTATAACGGGTGATACAAGGAGAGGTCTATTTTTCAAAAGCCTCTTTTTGACAGATCTCGCGTGAAGTCGCTCGACCTTTCCTAGCGACATCGCTTCGTTCTATCGTTCTAAGGACTCTTGAAAAGTTCCAAGAAGATCCGACGTTTCGAGCCAAATTTTGTTCAGCGATGAAGCCCATTTCTGGCTCAATGGGTATGTAAACTAGCAAACTTGTCGCATTTAGGACTGAAATGATTCAAGAGCTGCCATTTTATTCAGAAAAAAAACAGCAGTTTTCGTAGTTTGTGAGCCCGTGAAATTATCGGTCCACATTTCTTCAAATATGATGCCGCTGAGAATGTAACCGTCAATGGCGACCGTTATCCCATCATGAGACCCAACTGTTTGATGTCTGAAATAAAAGTTCGTGATCTCGACGGCTTTTGGTTTCAACAAGATGGCGGCACTTCCCACACATATGTGGCATCAATCAATAAATTTATTGAGAGAAAACTTTGGTAAGCAGATAATTTCACGTTTTCGGCCGGTCGATGGTCGACCAAGATTGTGTGATATCACATCATTAGATATTTTTTGTGGTGTTATGTAAGGTCTAAACTCTTTGAGGCCAATCCCGCTTCGATTCAGGCCTTGGAGCAAAACCTCACGCGTGTCATTCGCCAGTTAACAGTCGAAATTCTCGAGCGAGACATCGAAAACTGGAAACTTTGGTTGGATGGACCATCTGAGACATAGCCGCGACCAATATTTGAAAGATATAATCTTCAAAAAATAAATGCGAAATGATGTTCTTTCGAATTATAATAAACATTCCCCATTTAATTTGAAGTTTATGTGTTTTTTCGTTAAAAAATTAGAGAACCTCGTAATGGTTCACCTTGTATATTTTAAAGTGACCAAAATTTACCGCAACTTGTATTCACATACTTATGTACTCGTATGTATGTAACTGTGCTAAGCTCTTTTATCTGACTGATTTGGTCTATCTTGATAGTAGTTCTTTTTTTGGTTCGCCCTTGTTGTTTATCTCGGCGTTCTTTTATGGACAGGCATTATTCTTATTTAAATAGGAATCTGTACCAATTCTTGTGTCTACATTCCTTACTTTCAAGTTCGTGTAGCTATTTTTTACTTAACCCTGGAAAGTCATGCCTCGTCGTTTCGACGACGCGAGTGTTTATTTTACCGTTATCGCACTGTTCCATTGTTTGTACAGTGCCTATTTTTTTTACAGCGTTAGTCGCTGTTGAGCTGTTCATGTTTGCAATTGGTTGGCTTCGTACGATCTGTGTAAGTATCTATTTTTTAAACAGGCGTAGTCGAAAAGACGAACGATGAACTTTGTGTGAGTTTTTCGTTCCGAATTATTTTTCTTGTTTATTTATCTGTTTGGTTTGTATAGTTGTAATACAAGATGAGTGGCAGCAAAATTTATATTGACGAAGAAATTGAAAAATTTCTTGCAATGAGCGACGACGAGAATGGATTAGACGATGAGTTAGGGCATGCAAGTTCTTCAGAAGAAAGAACTGACGATGAGTTAGACAACAGCGAACTAGAATCTGATGCAGAAATCGAAGAAAACGAAAGCTTAGGGGATGCAAGTTCTTCAGAAGAATCAACTGACCTAGATGAAGATAACATACCTTTACATTTATTGAGAGCCAAGTCAAATATAATTAATTTTAATAAATCTATTTTACGGGGCAAAAATAAACATAAATGGTCAACAAAAAAGGGAAAATCTTATCGTTATGGTCTAAATGTAGTACATAAAGCTCGAGGACCAACACACCACTGCAAAAATATAACAGACCCACTGAAATGCTTCCAAATGTTCATTACACCAGAGATCGTGGAAGAAATTGTTCAATGGACAAACATTGAAATTGCTAATCGGCAGTCCATCTTACTTGCAACTGCAGATGAAGCTCAAAGAAAAGTAACTTGTTCAAATGAAATTTCTGCCTTAATTGGACTCTTGGTACTAACAGCAGTCAAGGAAGATCAGCACCTGTCTGCAGATGAATTGTTTGACAGATCTTATGGTAGAATAACATATATTTCGATAATGACAAAAGCAAGGTTCAAATTTCTTATGTCGTGTCTTCGATTCGACGATAAATCTGCACGCCTTCAAATAGTTGAAGACAAATTTGCCCCCATTAGAAAAATTTGGGAGATGTTCATTCAAAAGTGCCGGGAAAATTATACGCCTGGAGAATACCTTACGATTGACGAGCAACTACTGGCGTTCAGGGGAAAATGTAGCTTCCGGATGTACATTCCAAACAAGCCAGCAAAATATGGACTCAAAATGGTGATGATATGTGATAGCGGTACAAAGTACATGGTTGATGCTATGCCGTATTTGGGAAAAGGATCAAACAAAACAACCTTTCCACTTGGTGAGTACTACGTAAAAGAGTTGACTAAAACTGTACATGGTTCAAATAGAAACGTTACAATGGACAACTGGTTTAGTTCGATTCCTCTTGCTAAATCACTGTTATGCGAACCATATAAGCTAACAATGGTTGGAACTCTACGTTCTAATAAGCGAGAAATTCCGAGTGAAATGAAAAATGTAAAAGGTCGTAAGTGTAATACGTCAATGTTTTGGCTATGATAATGAGCTGACGCTTCTATCATATAAGCCGAAGCCGAGTAAGGTAATATATTTATTATCATCCTGTAATGAGGAAGGAGCAGTAAACCCCAAATCAAATAAACCCTACATGATCGAATTTTACAACAAAATGAAAGGAGGCGTTGATACCTTTGACCAAATGTGTAGTGTCATGAGCTGTTCACGCAAAACCAACCGATGGCCAATGTGTCAATTTTTTGGTATATTGAATATGGCTTTTATTAACAGCTACGTTATTTATTCACACAACGCATTTCAAATAAATAAAAAACCTCTCAGTCGTTCTGCTTTTATGAAAAAATTACATTCTGCCCTTATTCAAAGTAATTTGACAAACAGACTTGAAGTACCAGCATTGTCTACGTCGTTGCGATCAAATATTGAAAGTTGTGTTTCTTTTGATGAAAATGCCACAGATACTAACCGCCAAAAATGTAACAAAAAAGAGAAAGATTTGCGCAATTTGTCCGCCTGCTAAGAGACGGATGACGAAATCATTTTGTGCAAAATGTAAAAAAAGTCTTTGTGGGGAGCATAAAATAGAACTTTGTGCCTCTTGTACAAAATGAGAACTTTCATTCCGTAAAGTATTTTATGTTTTCAGTTAATAGTATTATCTTTATGAAAAAATACCATTCAGTGAAAATATGTTACTAATTGTTTAGTTTTTTTAAGTTTCGTAGTTTGCATTTTGTACAAAAGCCGAATGAATCAGAGCTGTGAAAATTTTATTTATTTAATAAAAGATTTAAGAAAAACTGTTTGATATTGTTTTATTTAGAAGATATATAAACCAGGTAATGTGAATATATTGATTTTAGTAGGTTTTGATAGGTAGGATAATATATTAAGGACTTTGAGTAATGCCGTCGTCGAATCGACGAGGGATGACCTTTACGTTATAAAAATAGCGATGACCTTCTAGGGTTAAATCTACATGTGTGTGGTTCTTTTCTTCTTAAATTTTGGGTAAACAACTTCTTATCTTTATTTTGTGTGTAATGAAGGCATTTCCTCGGGTATTTACTTTCTGGGTTAATTAAATTTAATTATGTTTTTGCATTGCAAATATTGACATGCGCAATTGTCTATATAAACATGTATAGGTATACATATGTATGTATACATAGATATGTATGTATGTATATATTTCTGTATATACTTACATACATACATTATAATCCGAAAATATTCGTTTTTACCTCTCAAGGCGTGTAATTGAATTTTTTCAGTTGAAAGCAAACAATTACGGCGACAGTAATTGAATCAATTAGCGTATTTTAATTTGAGGTGAATACCCTTTATCACGAGATGCGGAACGTTAAATGTAAAGTATGAACATAACCTATAAAGATAAATACATAAGGGTATACAATAAGAATTGCCAAATGGGGTTTTTGAGCATATTCTTTCCAAGGACTAATCCTTTCGCGATATGAGAACTAATTAACGTCATTCTTCTTTCAAAATTTTTGTATTAAGCAATAAGTCTGTAAGCCCGAAAGACTCACTTAAACAAAAGAGAATTACGTATTGAAGCAATCTCTTAGTTTGTTAGGCCCAAGGAGTAAATAGTTTCGCATGTTTTGGATACACATACAATAATAGATAAAAATCTAAATATAAATCGAAAGTACTGAATTCATTGCTTGATTATGATTACGAAATACCATCAGTTACCTGGTTGGGTTAACAGTTTTTATGAATTATAAACCAGAACAGAACCAGAGAACCGACAGCAAGAAACCTGTTTGGCTGTTGGAGATTCCAAGTGTAACGAGGTCTTTCTCACACCTGGTCTTTCAAACGGAGTGGAAGTCTTCCTCTGTTTCCACCGGCGGGTACTGCGTCCAATAACTCTCAGAGCTGAAGTGTTTCAGTGTAGCCGCTGCCTTCGCTGAACTACAAGTATGTCAATGTACAGCTCGTACAGCTTATGGGTCCATCGACCGCGGTATTTGCCGCTGCCAATGCGCAAAGGGCCATACATCTTCCGTAGAACCTTTCTACTGAAAAACTCGTAACATGGACTCATCAGCAATGAAGTTACATATACATATGTATCCACTTGTAATACAAAAAGATGATTGGCTTTCGAAAGTAAAGATCCAAAAACGAAGATTCAAAATAGTTAAACGATTTATGCGACCTTGTTATAAGCCTCCGCTGTGGTGATAGCCTTCAGCGAATTTTAGTTCTTCGGTTACGAGCGCATTTTTGGAGACTTATTCACTAGATTTTTGGACATTGTTGACTCCTGATTCATAAAACTCACGCCTCTTTACCATTAATGATGCTATAAATAAAGTCAAGGGTCCTCAGCTACGTTGTCAAGCATCTCTTTTGCGTTCTTCATCGACTCCCGATAAAGCTCAAAAGTACCGTAAAAGTGTCTTTAGACCTGCTTGATCGTGCGAATTTCGATCCCACATTCATGGAGAGTATTATAACTGCCGATGGGACATGGGTTTATGAATTTGACATGCAAACAAGTCAACAATCATGGGAATGGAGTGGAAAATACGAGCCAAAACCAAAAAAACCAAGCTAAAGGCGCTCAAAAATTAAAGGTGATGCTGATTATTTGTTTCGATATTTGTGGTTTGGTGCATCATGAATTTGTTTTGGATGACAGACGGTCAATAAGAATCGTTTCGCTGAATTGAGACGTTTCTGTGAGAACTTCCGTCGAAAACAGACGCAATCGGAAGAATAATTAATGGATTTAACACGATGATAATGCACCATCGCATCAAGCCAAGATTGCCTTCTTGTTTGAGAAAGATTTGTGACCCTAATACTTATGTTTGTGAGCTCTGGAACTAAAATATTGGATATAGAGGGTGGGATATCTGTCGATTGAAGATATTAAACTAGAGCAAGCTGTAAAAACAAAACCCGAGCTCTTCTCATCACGTATGAAAATTAGATTATTCCCTGAAATTTGTATTAAAAACTCAAAACGAAGTTATTTTTAGCATTGCATTTCGAATTTGTTGAAATGTGTGGTTGCAATATTTGTGTGTATGTATTTATGTATTTTGTATCTTTAATCGTAAAATAAAATATCTTTCCATTACGCCACAAAACATACTTATGTATGTATGTATGTATGTACTTACATATATCGCAATATCAAGCCACATTAAATTCCATTATTGCACGATATAAAATGCACACAAACACCTATACACATACTTATGTACATATAATGTCTAATTATATACGCAGCTACATATATGTATTTACTAAATTACAGCAAAAATAAACATTAATGTGAATTACGGTGTTATGTTTACAGTAAAATGTGAATAGAAGAATGTGTTCAGGGTCAAAATCATCAACTCGAGAAATGAGTGCACGGACGGGCGGCAGCTATTTTTGGAAGCTGCGCATGCAGGATGATCTAAATATGAACATGAGCGTCATGTAAATGCGTGTGAACGCGGCTGTTTGCATGTATGCATGAACTAATGTATGTACATACATATGTAAATGCGTGTGTCATATTAGTGCAAGCATGGATATCTATAAAATACGACTGACAGACGGCGGCAAGTTGCAGACAAGTTACCACACACAAGTTGCAAAGGCACATACATACATATACTCACGCATCCATATATGCACATGTTCACATGTATATACATAACATACATACATACATTCGTGCATACATATACATAGTCACATTTCAATGGAAAAATTTCTGAATTTGCATGTTGAAGCAGCATTTTGGGGCAACGCATTTGAAAGATATAAACAAAGTGTATAAAAAAAACAATAATAAAAACAAAAACTAAGTAAAAATACAAATTTCTTTGCGAGCGAAGATAAAATACCCTACACATAAGCATTTCTTTTAGCATGAAAAAATATAAAAGAATATTTTTCTTATTTTGATCGATCACTTTGTATGGCAGGTATATGCTATAATGGTTCGATCTGAACAATTTCTTTGGAAATTGTAGGGTTGCCTCATAAAATTATTTGTGCCAAATTTCAGGAAGATATTTTGACAAACAAAAAAGTTTTCCATACAAGCACTTGATTCCGATTGGTCACTTTGTATGACAGCTATATGCTATAGCAGTCCGATCTCAAAAATTTCTTGGAGGATTGTAACGCTTTTTTGTATAATCACTTATGCCAAATTTCGTGAAAATATCTCTTCAACTAAAAACTTTTTCCTTCAAGGACCTGATTTTGATCGATCAGTTTGTATGGCAGCTATATGTTATAGTGCTGCGCCCTCAACAATATTTTTGGAGATTATAATCTTGGCTTCAACAATAATCTGTGCGAAATTTCGTGAGGATATCTTATGAAATAAAAAAGTTTTTCATATGAGCACTTGATTCCGATCGATCAGTTTGTATGGCAGCTATATGCTATAGTGATACAATATCAGTAGTTTCTTCAAATAAGTAGCTGCTTAGAGAGAAAAAGGCGTGTTCAAGATTTCAGATCTATATCTTAAAAACTGAGGGACTACTTCACATATAGACATACATACATAAGTGCCTCAGAAGCCCCCTTTTGACTGCAAGAAACTTCATGCCAAACTCAATATACCCCATTTAGGGTATAACAATAATAAAAACAAAAAAAAAATTAACATAAAACTCTGCATCTCTTTTAACAGCGCACTGCAATAATGCATTTACACACACACACACACTTGTATGCAATTTGTGCAACACAATTCTTTACGTCACTCGCATTTAACAACAGCCAGTGGCAACATTCAACAACAACAACAATAATGGTCACAAAAACAGCGTCAGTAGCGAGTGCTGCAAGCTGCTGTTCCACAACATTTAGCGGTTTCAAGTGGCTGCTGTTCGCGGTCGCCGGTAGCTCTTCTTTCTCCCACTGTGCAGTGTGGTAATGCTTGGGTGATTGAGTAAGTGGCATTTCCAGCCGTAGTGCCAAAAATAAACACTGACGCAGATTTCATTACGAATATGCATTTATAGTCAGCAGGGAAACGTAGAGATTGTAAACTAGTTCGAAACTAGTTAGATTTGGTGTAGTACTACGACGTAGAGTAGCTCAATTAATCATTAAAAGTTTTAAGACTTAAGCATTTTTGCTGTGTAAAATTCAACCAGTCGTACTGTAACTAGTTACGGACTAGTATTTAAAAATACTTTAAAATTTTGTAAATTTTTTTAAGACTTTAACATGTTCGCTGGATTGTATCTTTGTAAAATTTAACTAGTTTCATTGCAACTAGTTTCGGACTAGTCAAAAAAATTCTTGAAAATTTCGTAAAACCGCATGACCAGATTCGCTATTATTTCTTGAGTCGAGTTTCGAATTGAAACTAGTTAAAGACTAGTTCTTTTAGATGTAGTGCCGAATTGAAGCAAGCGTCAACGACGAACAGTTAGTCAACATTTTCGTTGAGTTTTTTTATAAACCTTATTCATGCTTTCACTTTCATCTAAGGTTATTAAAAGTATCTTAAAACTTTTGAGAAACAGCCACAAGTGTGGAACTGGTACGGAACTAGTCCTTAAATTGCTAGTCTTAATAATAGTCCAATCGGCTTTAACACTATTTTAAGTGCAAGCTATGATAGTGCAAATTAAACTGGTCCGGTACTAGTCCTTAAATCCCTAGGAACACAGTATTTTTCGTACAACACCTTTATGTTTCGGCCACCTTCTCTCCATGAAATAGCCACAAATGTATTTCGACATTTGACAAATCAAATTATGCGCTAACATCAAAGCTATAATAATGCAAATTGAACTGGTCCAATACCAGTCTCTAAGTAACTAATGACGAAGTAATATTCGTATAAGAATTTTTGTTTTGCGTTTAGCATTGAAAAATAGCCATATATGTTGAACTGGTCCGAAACTAGTCCTTAAATAACTAGTTATGAAAAAGTCCCAACGGCACGAACACCAAAGCTTTAAGAACACAGATTGAACTGATCCCATACCAGGTGAACTGGACCGGCACTTGTCCGTAAATCGCTAGTTACATAGTATTTTTCGCACAATACCTTTATGTTTCGGCTCTTTGCTTCGAGAAATAGCCACAAATGTATTTCTATTTGCTTTCTCAGCACTTTATATATGGATGTATTTTCTTCAATTTACTTGCATTTAAAATAATTTTCTTCGAGCCCATGCAAGCCGTGTCAAAGTAAATAAAAACATTCAACAATGGATGCGAATGTTGTTGAGAAATTGACAAGAACAAGAGCAAAAAGAAAGACGTGGAAGAAACATAACAATTGAGAAGGATTGTGCGACAGGAAAGGCGAAAGCTACAATCAACTGAACATACACACATACTTATATGTATGTGTATATAAATACATATTTGTATATAAAAATATTTAAAGGTAGAGTGTATATACAAATATATGTAAATACCTTTATAGGTACATACATATGTACATATGCATCACTCCGTATATGTAGGTGGTAGAGCAGTCTGCAAGCGCTGTGACGACAGCACTTCAAGCTCTTGGGCATTGCTTGTTGCACGAATGTGTAAACAACAGCTGGGCGCGTTCCCCATATAAATTTACAAAACAAATGGATGCGTATCCACACACCTACTTATTTACATACATATACTTATATACATACATACATACATCCACACACACATTTGGGCGTAAAAAAACATCGTGGCATGATTAGAAGCCTGCTAGTCAATAATACAATGAAGTTGATTTATTTTATTTTCAGCTTTTTGTGCCGCTGTTTAGTCTTCCAATTTGTGTGGTGCGTGCCTTTTTCGTGTTAATGTGAGATTGGGTGGCACAAAAGGGGGATACCGGCAGCGCACACATACCTACGCACGTACATATGTATGTATGTTGCATATGGCTCATGCTACCGTGCCGCTTCTGGTGTTGCACGGCATGGGATTTCGAGAATTCATCAGCCCCAAAAGCATGTTCCATTTCAATTAAATGCTTTTTATTAAGTCATTAGTTGGCTGTGCAGAAGCCGAAAAAATATTTGAAGTGGTTTATGAAGGGATTTAATCAAAATCCATTACACATGTAGAGGCAAGGTATGCGCATAACTCGAAAAAACTGATTAAAATACATACATACATATGTATGTACTTATAGTATGATAAATTGAACTAAGTTGGGATTGTTAGAGGGCATAAAAAACGAAAACAGAAGGAAAAGATATAAACGTATCGTCACCTAAAATGCAAAGTAAAGTATCATCAAAAACAAATCAAAAATCGCTGGCAGACATAGTAACTAATATACATACATATGTATTTATATATGTATGTATGTATGTATTAAATATATATTTTATAACCATAATTCATATTTTGTTTCAATATGAGGGTATGATAACCAATAATTAACCATTTTATAACCAAAACATGAGTGTATGATAACCAATATATAACCAAAACTCAAATTTTGTTTCAATATGAGTAATTTCTTTTACTTGTATATCGTTTTTCCTTCGCCTCTAAACTTATGAGAAGTGGTGTTACATTATTTTGCATTTTAGGTGAAGATATTCAGATATATGAAGTCATAGTGTCTTTATTATAATAGCTAAGCACTCTCTACCTTTAACTATACCTATCTTCAACATCGAAAAGGCTCTAGAATATGAGAAATACGTTATCGGGGTATTCATGGACTTTTCATTAACATTCAATAACTTCTCTACAGATTATATTCTAAATAGTATCGTTTGAGTCAATAGGTGTTGATCCAGCTACACAACGCTGGGTTATAAGCGTCTTGATATCTAGAAGGATAACAGAATGGAACTTTTCTAAAATGACTAAAGAAGTCTGAAGAGGCAATCCGCGACGTGGAATGCTTTCTGCGCTCCTCAACACATTACTGCTGAATATCTGTTAAGAAACTTAAAAGCCCCACGATAGCGGCATATGCAGACAGCATTGCCATCTTGGAACAAAAAGATGCCTATACACTATTAGCAGTATTGCAACCACCACACTCAGTATACTCCAGAATCAGGCATCGCAAGTCGGTCTGGGGTTGAATCCGGAGTAAACAGATTGTGCTTGTGTTCACAAGAAAATACAAAATCTCTCCATATAGGTACCCTTCGGTAAGTGGAACAGAACTCCCTCTCAAAAACAATACCAAATACAGTATATCTGAGTGCAAAATCACAAAGATTTCGAGTGTAAATGATAGATTAGAAATATGCAAACAGGCTGTCGATAGAAAGGACTATAGGAACATGATCGGATTTCACACTGGTCACATATTGGTGCGGCACACGCCTGCAGAATAGGGCTGACAGATCGAGAAACTGCAGAAAATGTCAAGGCACCAGAGAAATAATGGAGCAGCTTTCATTTGTCTCGCAAAGGCAAGTCATTTATCGCTTTAAGCATTTCAGGGCCCCGCGGTTTCACACACTAGAAGAGGTATCGCTTGTGAGGCCACAGAGTTTATTGAAATTCGTGTCAATCGCGAGCTTTCTAAAACATGATGTTCATGAGATGTAGGACTACGTAACTGAACCCCATCTAGTCTAGCAAAGGACCAGAACTGGTCTATGTTTGGCTCATTAGCCTACCAGACCACCTACCTAACCTTTATCTTTACCGGAATATAACCGAAACTTCTATTTTTTTTGTCGAATTCTTTTATATTCACCAAATATATAAACATCACTCGATATCGACCCAGTTTCAAATCAATTCTACAGATCAAATGGGTTCTAAAACCAAATACCCGTAAAGATGTGATCGATAGTGGGATCTTTTACTCATAAGTTAGTTCAAAGCAAGGTATTTTCAATAATGTTCGAATTAAAATTTATTAATTTAGAGTAAATTCCATGACCTGACTTTATAACACTGAGAGCAGAAGATCAAAATGACTGATATGTGTAGAAAGGCCAACGAAGGATCAAGGTAGATTGCTCACCTAAGCAAGATGATATATTATTGAAAATTAGAAATAATAATGAACTATTTATTAGACGTATCTCCTAAAATGAATGGTAACCGACTACATGCCATAAAACTATAAGTGTAATATCTTAAGTTATCTTCTTCCACCAAAACTTAATAATTATAATTTTTTTGCAAAAATATGAAAACACAAACTAACCACTGAAAAATAAGCCATAACACCCACTCTACCGATCCTCATATATCTATGAAGAGATCATCGGTGGCATTCTGTGCGCCCTCACGCCAACCCAACGCAACGAAGACCAACTTCTTCACCTCTTCTACCGGCAGTCCCACGTCAGCATGAGCTTTACGCAGATATATATAATTCGGATTCTTCTGCAAGATCTTGAAAACGGCTTCAAATTCATAGCTCTGGGCGCGCTGAACCGCACGCAGCAGATACCAATCGCGCAACATTAAAATTTCGAATAAATCTCGTAATCGTTGACGCGGTAGGGCATCACGTATATCCTCCAGAACACCACGTATACCCGGACGACCTTTCACCACCTCGGTGCTAGTGTCATTCTTTTTTGACTCCGTCAGCACATTAAGCTGTAGCAAGTTCTTTACGAAATCGGCGTATAATTTTAAATCACAATTCATTTTGTAGCAGGTATAATCACGATATCCTTTCCACTGGCGCGAGCGACTTAAGCTGGCCGTACGTTTGCGGAATTCCGGTGACTGAATCAATTTTATTAGTGCCACCATTTCGGGATCTTCGGCAGCGCTGCGTATAATGGCGCGTATGCGTTCGCGCGGTAACAGCGCTTTGGCTTGTACCAAGAGATTGCGCATGCCCATGCCGTTGGGCGCATCGCAGGGTCCGAGGTTCACTGCGAGTTTGGTGAAATTTTCAATTTTAAATTAACTCATAAACTTACAAAATTCGCAAAAACGACTTACGCTGTGGTGTTATGGGAAAGAATGGCAGTAATGGGTTAAAAATCGGATTACGTTCCAGCTGTCGCGGATCGCCTGGTATTTGATCGCTATCCCAAACGGGCAGCCAATTGATACGATCCGGCTTCTGAGACGAAATTTCAGTTGGTTTCGGAAATTCAAAGTCCTGCGCTAAGCCGCCACTGAATACAAGTAGCAATGCGCTATACACTAAAAGCTTCATGTCGACACCTTTTGCTTTGCTGGCTTTCCTAGCTTTGGCGGAGCTTTAGACCTCTCTATAGTTAACTATATTTTTGCATTGCGCGCTGCAAGTGCACAGACTTAACTGCATTTTAGGCCGCTTTTATATAACTTTTTTTGTAGGTCAGCGTAGCCTTAACGGTATTTATTCTATTTAATGCAATATTTCTCTGATTGTGCAATTTTAAGCGTAGCTTTCTGTGATATCATTGGTTTGTAGATAATGTTGAGTTCATTAATCGACATAATAAATAAATAAAGAAGAATTCAGTTGTCTTCTTTTGTTTATGGCAGTCTTGCAAAAACTTACAGTTCTGCTGCAAAACTTTTTATCTCAATAATAAGTATATTCTTATGTTTATGTAAAGGGTGATTTTTTAAGAGCTTGATAACTTTTTAAAAAAAAAAACGCATAAAATTTGCAAAATCTCATCGGTTCTTTATTTGAAACGTTAGATTGGTTCATGACATTTACTTTTTGTAGATAATTTCATTTAAATGTTGACCGCGGCTGCGTCTTAGGTGGTCCATTCGGAAAGTCCAATTTTGGGCAACTTTTTCGAGCATTTCGGCCGGAATAGCCCGAATTTCTTCGGAAATGTTGTCTTCCAAAGCTGGAATAGTTGCTGGCTTATTTCTGTAGACTTTAGACTTGACGTAGCCCCACAAAAAATAGTCTAAAGGCGTTAAATCGCATGATCTTGGTGGCCAACTTACGGGTCCATTTCTTGAGATGAATTGTTGTCCGAAGTTTTCCCTCAAAATGGCCATAGAATCGCGAGCTGTGTGGCATGTAGCGCCATCTTGTTGAAACCACATGTCAACCAAGTTCAGTTCTTCCATTTTTGGCAACAAAAAGTTTGTTAGCATCGAACGATAGCGATCGCCATTCACCGTAACGTTGCGTCCAACAGCATCTTTGAAAAAATACGGTCCAATGATTCCACCAGCGTACAAACCACACCAAACAGTGCATTTTTCGGGATGCATGGGCAGTTCTTGAAACGGCTTCTGGTTGCTCTTCACCCCAAATGCGGCAATTTTGCTTATTTACGTAGCCATTCAACCAGAAATGAGCCTCATCGCTGAACAAAATTTGTCGATAAAAAAGAAAAGAACCGAACACTGATTTTGGTAATAAAATTCAATGATTTGCAAGCGTTGCTCGTTAGTAAGTCTATTCATGATGAAATGTCAAAGCATACTGAGCATCTTTCTCTTTGACACCATGTCTGAAATCCCACGTGATCTGTCAAATACTAATGCATGAAAATCCTAACCTCAAAAAAATCACCCGTTACATATATGATTTTGTGTGTATGTAATACATACTAAGAAAGTGAATCATAGGTGTAATAAGCTTATATAATCTGATTTTGTTAAATAAGATAAGATATATGATTAAAAAATCGCAACAAACTTAAAAAATTGAAAGGGAAGTTCAAAACGTCAAAAGCTCTAAAGCTCTCAAAAATAACAAACCTTAAGAATCATATAAAACCACAACCTGGTTTCGTAATTCTGAAAATCGTTTTATGAGTCAACCTAAGAACCTTAATAAGCTTAAAAATTCAAAAAATGAGCTTTAAAAGCTTCGTAAACACAAAAAGCTCAAAAATAAAAAAAAGCTCGAAAATATCAAAAACGTTTGAAGAACTTAAATTTAATTTTGTAATTCCGAAAATCAATTTTTTGAATCGTATAAGTCCCAAAAGTTTGAAATGTTAAAAAAAAAATAATTAAATAACTTCAAAAGCTAAAAAACTGTAAATAGCGCACAGAGCCTGAGTTTGACTTTATTTAAGTATCATATAATTAAACAATCACCACAAAGCTTAAAAATACCAAAACACTTAAAAAGCTCAGAAGCTCAAAAGCTCGAAAGCATGAAAAGCTCCAACACTCTTTCATAAATTGCAAAACTCAACGGAGAATGAAAGTCAAACGTACATTTCTCTCTCAAGAACACCAAAGCTTTCTGATTTTAACCTGATGTATGCAATAGATGGGATTATCCCACAAAATAATAAAAAGCTCCATTTTACAATGCACTAACACTATTTTTACTACACTCGATCCTCAGATGTTTAGAGTGGTAGTGAACTTGTCAAGGCCCTTTAAAAAAAGTTGTATTAAAAAGTCAGAATGACTCAAGAACCAAATTTTAAAGGTCCCTCAAATGTGTTCTGTTGTCCAGGAGTGACTATACGATTGGTGGTGGTGTCTATTATTGGGAATCATCCGTCAGTACTCACTTCAGACTTTCAGTCTATTATGGCGTTTTTCAAACCAAGGTTGCTACCATCAAAATAGCGTTTAATTTAAGCCTGGAGCTTCCTTTAGGGATGCGACTAACTCCTTGACCGCGCGCTCGAACGCTTTAAAGAAAATCTAATCTAACTATCAACGGCGAAGGGGTACTGCTTGATAAAACTACTTTAGGTACCTGGCCATAGAGGAATCGCTGGCAACTGCAAAAGTTATGAATTGGCAAAGAAGGGTATTTCAAGCTCGATGTCATTAGAGTTGCAACGAGTCGAAGCTCCGCTGTCGTTTTACGGGTTACTTTTGGAATGCTGGGCCCGACGGGAGATTGGTGGGCGCTGGGAAACTATCGGTACAGTCGCAAGATCCTTCCCAAGCCCAAGGATCAATCGCAAAAGAACCAACCAGCTCTTCGTCCTCAGCAAGGTTAAGTATTCACTAATTGTCGAAGTCATAACTGGGCATTGTCTTATGGGTGGTCACACGGTAATGCTAAAAATCGAACCGGATGCCAGTTACAGGAGTGAGTTGGAGGAAGATGAGACTAAAAAATCTCAACTTTTTTGTCTTGATTGCTTCGCTTTTGCGAGATCAAGGCAAAAACATCTTAGATTCCACACCTTTGGATATCCAGATGAGCTGGTGGAACTAAAAATTAAATGCCGAAGCTAATTTGTAATGAGCAGAAATCGCTTTGTCGACACTTAAAGGTATTCGAGTTATTTTTCTGGCTTCTCAAAGGACTGATCTTAATCAATCCCAGTGCGATGCTCTCTTGGTATCAGCCATATAAACTAACCAGTTCTGTTGATTATGAAGCTTTCTTGTCAGACAAGAGATGCACATATAAGTACTTTTGGTTTCAAATACCTCTAACTGAAACCTAAGGCTGTGTACACAGTGAGTCGTTTTCCTTGAAAAAGTTCATTTTTTCTTTAACATTTACAAATAATATTTATGTTTCAACATTCATTACATTCCTTCTCTCGTTAGCGTCACATTATGTCATGTGATATAAATGGTCGCAATTTCCTTTTTATTGCACGTTATGTCTCTGGATAGAGGAAATTTTATTTACATTTCAGACTAGTACAAAAAAAATAAGAATACATAAGAAATGAAAACACATGAAGCCACTCAAACGTGTCGCCCTCTCTCCCTCTTTTAGGCCTTCCAACATTTTTCTGACATCCTCTCGCTGGTCTCTAATGCCGTTGACATTAAACTGAAGTCCTATCGATATTTTTTTTCTTTTTTATTGCTGGACAAAACAATTCTTGATAAACCTTAAGACATTAGTACGAGTATGTACATATGTACGTTTGTATGTATGTTGGAGCCATATTTTGTCGGTGTTCAGCGTATGATTGCGCGTGGCGCCGACACAGCTGTGGCGCTATCAACGCCATAACGAATGATATCAAAACTGTCGTCGGCTTCTCCTTGATGGCGACAACAGCCGTTTGACTTTCGCTCATGGAAATTAATGTCACGTGCGCAATTTCGATAGGCACACTTTGTTCATACCGCCATTAGCGTGGTTACAAATGGTGCAAACTCGTGTGAGTACTCGAGTGTGTTCTTAAATAATATTGAATTTCAGCAGCCATGTGTGGTTTGGTGGGCACATTAAATTTGTGGTCAACGCGCGCAAAACTAGATTTTTATATATGTACATAAGTATTTATACCTAGATGATGTTACTTACATATCATTTGATCACTTTTGACCCAGAATAGTCAATTTAAACTTTTGCAGAAGTGTTTGGTCTCGAAGTTATCGAAAACTCGTCTCAAGTGAGTCGATCATCTGCCTTTGTTAATGACGATAACTTCGAACCTTGACCCTTCTCGATTCTTCTCAAGGAGCGTAAAACTCTTTCCTGATAAAGCCACAGCAATCATATTCACGATTTCGATAAAGGAAAGAAGAATAGACCTCAAAATTTTGTCGATGAGGTCCAAATCCGGATAATGAACTGCCCAAAAATTTTGAGTTTTACTTTTGAGACTACGACTTTTCTTTACATAAGACCCTCGTATGACCTTAACAAGCTCTTTACATTCTAATTCCACTCAATTAATACATCTCACCCTTCCGTTCAATTCCGTCGAAACAGACCATTTCCTGAACGTACCGCCATATGATTTTGATGACAGTTTATTTACTACTATCCTATAGCACTTTATCCCAAACAGGGCTTAGGTAGTCGCTACAGTGCTTCGAATTCGTCGGGTTGGCACAAAGCGATACCAGAAATTTTCAACATCTCCTATGGATAGACTCAACACATTTCGGTTAATGTTTTGGGTATGAAGAGTGTTAATAATAGACTCATACCAGAAGACCAGAGCCTTTGTAAAACAACGTTGAGTAGAGGTCCCAAAGGAGATACTTGACAACATACTAGTGGAGGACTTTATAATCAAACGGATAATTCCTGGTGAGGAAGCGCTGAAAAAGATTCGAAGCCCAAGATATCAAAATGCGCTAAAGGCCTCTCAGCCGAAGCTTATAAAATAGTATGGAGAATTGGATTCAGCATTGACATGCTTGTATGGACTCAGAAGCCTATTTTGAAAACGATAATAAAAATGAAAATATGTTTTTTTGTAAGTCCGGGTCAAATTTGATCATACTTAAATAATACAATTTAAAATAACATAAATAATTATTTTGTTTTATAATTTTTTTTTATCAGTTCGGGTCAAATTTGATCATGTTGTCTACTGTCTCTCAGCAGAAAAATTCGGAGCTCAATAGAAAGAGTAGATCAAAATTTGTACAATCTGAATTCCGTCGAATTCGTATATTT
The DNA here is from genome assembly GCF_023373825.1 of Bactrocera dorsalis. NCBI lineage: Eukaryota > Metazoa > Arthropoda > Insecta > Diptera > Tephritidae > Bactrocera > Bactrocera dorsalis. Next base: position 7,423,086 of record NC_064303.1, read on the forward strand.
CTAAATTGTGACCTCAAAAACTTGCCTTAACTTGAAGAGATAATGTCGCTCGAAGAAATATGGAAATTATGGTTGGTAACTCAGCGCTCATTGAGAGGCATTTACATAATCAATATCCTTCGCTTAATAAAACCTAATAAGTAGATATGTATGTAGACCAAAACCTGTCTACCCCTTCAACACTACCCATTACAATGACTAGCTCTTCTCAGAATTATATGTACATATGTATATCAATTTACCCCATTTTTCTTAACGCTTCCAAAACAATTTTCTAATTTATGGCATGTCCTTCCTAGTCCACCAAATTGAATATTTTGCCAACCATCAACTCGAACGAAAAAGGCTGAAATATAGCCACCTTGTGTCAGTCAAAAGCAACCCTGATCCCTTGACTGCGCATCATCACAGCTGTTTGTCACTGTTCTTCACTCAATAAATGCTTACAATATGAAAATTTGACGTCGCGTCTAGGCGACATTTAACTTCACGTTTGTCAATCAGTCATATTGAATTTCAATGCGCAGCCTTATATAGTTTAACGCCTATCAAGTGTACCATGGACGCCCATCATTCATGCAGCCATTCATCAATATTCAATGGCAATTTCCCTTAAAGCTTTTGTGACAAGAAAAAAAGTGACGAAAAAATCCTTAATAAATTGTAATAAACATATGTATACAGGGTGGGAGGTGTGAATAGAGTTCCGAGAAAACTGCTATGAATTTATACAGGTTTAGGGTGGTGCTTAAGGCACAAATAAACATTTTTTTAGTGCTAAGTGGTAATGCTAAAGACAAAATCACCTTATAAAATATATTTCTTATTTATTTATAGAAACATGGGTTGCTGTTTGTATTTCGGAATTTTTGACAACCTTAGTGTCGCAATCTTGAAACGCACAACTTGATCGTAAAGTTTGACATTTGTTGATGTTTACAGTAACTTAAAATATTCATCTCGGAAGATGTATGGCTGCGAAAGTTGCTGTCAGACTCTGGTAATCTGGGTTCCTGGGTTCCTAAAAGAACACGTCTTTGAACACTCGGAACCCTCACACCCCTTGACTTCATAACGGATCACTTGGATCATGAAGTCGCCAAACCTAACTCTGGCGGATTCTTCTCTGCCACATACCGACGTGGAGTTGTGGGTGGGAAGAAGCCGATAGAAGAGAGTAGCAGTCAGCTTCGCAAAAGTTAAATTCCCCAAGCTCAGCGAGAAAAAATCTCACAACGAATAATTGTTGCTCCACAAAATGCCAACTGATAAAGAATAAAAGCTTTGAGGAAAAACTGAACGATCATGAAAAACTCGCCTAGAAATGTTTTGTGAACTTTGTTCAAAATTTTCTAGGAAACCATAAATCGGAGACTTACAAAGTCTTAATAAATTAACTTATAATTAATACAAATGAGGAGTACATAATGTCCTTAAAAATATGTACGTAGGCTTCAATCTCAGCTAGATTGATGAGGGACTTTTAGAATTTAGTCTTTATTCGTCGAAAGAGACCTTTTCAATTTCTTACTCGGTCCAAAGTAGCACCTGTTGGCCAGAGTTATTCTGCACTAGATTTCGAGGCTGAATGTTGGACTCATGTGTAGATGTTCACGCAAGTGAAGAAAGTTTTCTGAAATCCATTTACTTGGGAAACGATTCTTTTATATATGACTCAAACAGCTCACGACTTCCTATACCAAGTATCCTCTTTGCAGCCAAGGGACATCCATTTGAAGGCGAGCTAAAGTGGGAAGGTAAACCATCCCTCCCCAGGGTTGTGCGCTGGGTTTAAGACCCGCCACGTAAAAAACGCGCCCAATGAAAAGGAAGCAAGTTGAAGTTCGATTCTAAATACTACCTCCAGCATAGGTAATTTTACCTTATGGTTGACCCTGTATGAGCGGCCCACTTTTAGGTGCTGCCAGCGAAATTGTCAACGCAAAAAATTTGCTGAATCATATGCATTTATTTATGACTACAACAAGGCATACAAAGGTAAGCATATACGAGAGTATACCTCAAATAACCGCCTCAACGGCGAAGAGACTTCTCGTTAAATGCAGCCACTTGTGGGCGAAAAATCTCGTCAAAAGGGAGTTTCGCGTATTGTCGTAACGCTTCAGCGCTTCGCTGACGTCAACATCAACATCAGCGAGAATTTTTCTACGAAATTTAAATTAAAAGGATCTGCATTTAACACGCCTTCAAGGCACACGCATAACCGCAGCGCTCGTCATTTATGTATGATTTACGCCTATGGGTGTCCACATCGAAGTGAGTGAAAGCTGAAGAATTGCACAATATTTGTATGTGCCCCCGTGCGTTCATATGTGCGCCTCCCGTCTAGGCGTGGCAAGCGGCTGAGGTGAAAATGCGCGTAATGTCGTGTATTTTTGACATTTGGCAGGAGCAGTGAAATGCGATGCGACACACAAATTTCACATGGGTTTATGTATCCGTTGGCTTATCAGTTTCTTAACTCAGTGATTTCGGAAGTTACGAGACGCGTCTTATTGTTTCGTATTTTAATACATTTCATTTCGCGTTGATATTTATTGAGTGTAGTTTATTGTAAAATTATGAAAATACTGCTTACTCAAGCGCGAATGAGGATGAATTTAATGGCTTATATGCTTCATCGCCCAATAATGAATATATCTAGGAGGTATGTTAGAGATATTAGCTTAAAACAACAAAAATGCATTTTATGTTACTTTAGGTTTTCTGATGCAGATGTAAATAAAAGTTTAAGGATAATCATACAGAACTTGAGTTTGATAAGTCAGTTTGTATGGCAGCTATATGTTGTAGTAGTTCGATCTAAATAATTTCTTCGGAGATTACACCATTGCTTTAGGCAATAATCCATGCAAAATTTCTTGAAGATATCTCATCAAATGAAAAAGTTTTCCATACAAACTCTTGGTTCCGATTGTTCAGTTTGTATGGCAGCTATATGTTATAGTAGTTCGATATCAGTGGTTCCAACAAATTAGTAGTTTCTTTGGGAAAAACGGACGTGTGAAAAATTTCATTCCGATATCTCAAAAACTGTTGGATTGAAGGACGAGTGCTAAGTCTCAAAACACCTAATATGAGAAGCCTTGTGTTCATGGCTAACTTTATACCGAAAAAATCGGTGAAAAAATCTGAGTCAAATTAGAGCAATTAGCAACTCTTCCTGAGAACTATATGGTATGGTGCTAAAAATTTTTAAAATCTGTTGAGCCCTTCCTTTAGCCTATAATACTGAAATTAATGATGTTCGACCTTGCGGTTGTCTTTAAAGAAAATCGTTCGATAAAAGGAGCTCTCAGCAAACAGTTGATGCCAATGGTATCCATATCAAGCCTCTGGTGCGGATTTAGAATAAATATGTACTGGGAGGAGGTCGGGAAGAGACCACTAGTGTACGAATCAAGCCTTTAGAGCTTCCAGCCTAAAGTTGATGCCCCTACTGTTAAAATCAAGCATCTGGTGCAGATTCAGTATATCTATGTACTGGAACTGATGTTAGGAAGAGACCGCTAGTGTTCGAATCAAGCCTTTAGTGTAGATTCAGCATACTTATGTACTGGAACTGTACTGTACTGGAACTGATGTCGGTAAGAGATCAAGCTATCTAAAGTCATTGAAATGGTTCAAAGTTCAACCCTAATCCAAACTCTAAACCACTTTAAATACGGCTTCAAACTCGATATTATTAAAGAGTTTGATCCGAAGTGGATACATGACGATAAAAATAGGTTTATTGGACCACGGAGCAAATAGTGTTCAAATCTCCATAATTTTTGGCAAAAATGAAGCTTTGAAAATGTTATTTTAATTTAAGCGGATGATGAGTATTAAATGCCTACATTTATGTCAACTTTATTGAGTAATAAAGAGCGAAGTTTTTCGATAGAACCAAAACCGTTTTCCAGCAAAAAACTTCACAAAAAAAATTGAGCAATTAGGAAATTGAAGGCTGGTTATGATGATGAGCAACTGAACATAAAAAATTCCTTGCTGACTGACATTAGGAAAATATGTTGCACGCCGTAATGCCTTGGTCTACAAATAAAATAAAAACAAAGGGGGAAAAACAAACACAAACATATTCGCATAAAGTTCGAGTCATTAACTTATGCTGCGACGACAGACCATAAACGTAAGGAGTGGCAAGGAGAATTTAATCAACATTAGTGTTGACCAAGAGGAGGAAGTGGCAGAGACTCCCTTCATGGGAGTAGTGCAATTAAGGAAAGAAAGCCTTGGTTTAATAGCGTTAGGCAAGTGAAAATACATAAATATACAAGTATTTAAGTATATATATATATGTATAAATAGTATATATTCACAGATACATGGTATCCATGTGTACATATAAAATAATTTCCGCTTGTAAAAAGAGGGTTGCGTGGAAATGAGGCGTGCTCCCGTTTTATGAGACACTCACGCCTTCACTATTTAATAAAGTGATGGAAGTGGAGCCAGTGTACTATAATTATATTTGCATTTTCTAGCATTAGGAAAACGCAGCAGGACTACACAACTACCATAAAAATGTCATAAAAAGTTGATAGTTCGGTTATTCAGTTAGTTCTCAAGTTCCGCGTTTTTATGATTTAGGAGGAGACTGCTTAGAATACCTTATAACATAAACCAACTGGGGGTGATATGAAGGCGTGCACACTGTAATTAATAGAAAGCGCCTTAAGTAATTGATTAACTAAGTAATTATTTCTTTATATTTTTCATAAAATTTCTACCAAATTTCATACACGCTTATAACGGGTTTTTCAATAGTGACGCTATGAAAGTAGACCGATAGGGACAGCAAACGACGCCATATTTTTCAGAGCGCCACGTCCAATTTATGGTCGTCATAATCGTTCTGTCAGATCAACAATTGAGCGTCTAGTAGAAAATTTTTAATCCAAAGGTACAGTACAAAATGATCCCGTGCCAGTGAGATAAAGAAGTGCCCACCTCGTTCTCAGCGTTGGGCATCTCTGTGACGTTGTTGTGGCGTATTTTGCGAAAATATCTTGGCCTACATACTTCCGAGATCAAATTGACATAAGAACTGAAAGCGCCTGACCACCACAATCGTCGTATGTTCATGAATTGGGCTGAGGAACAACATGAAAATGATTCGGATTTTCATCGAAAAATTGTCTTCAGGGATGAGACTCGTTTCTGTTTGAAAGGCTTTGTCAATAGGCAAAATATGCTTATTGATCAGACAGCAATCCACACGTCCTTCAAGAGTCACCATTGCATCCCAAAAAACGTACGGTTTGGTGCTGAATACTTTTTGGCCCGAATTGGATGATAAGGACTTGGACACACGGCTAATGTCACAATCGATTTATTGATAAGCAAGTTTGGTGAACGTGTTATCTCACGAAATGGCACAGTCACTTGCACGTCTCGGTCATGCGATCTGACGCCGTTGGACTATTTCCTGTTAAATGTTTAAAGAGATATTCCCCGAAAAATTTAGAATAAATTTCGAGAACTATCTCATACATTTGAGGTTCGAGTTTAGTAAAGTTTCGACTTTCAATGAACGGGCCTTTTTAACGCTTATCGCGCCCTTGCTTTACCAATTGCATGACCTCGCTTGACGCCATGTGACTCAAAACTTACTTGGACTTCCTCGATCTACAATCAGCCAGCCAAGAAACAGAGATCTTCATGTCAGTATCTGTGTGTCCGATAGTAGTTTGATTTCGTAAATTTTAAGACAGGGATGTCACGTAATAGAAAAACTATTTCTGCTTTCATTTCCCTCCACAAAAAAAATTGTTTTACTATTGCTTTAGATCTGAGTCGATTTGACCATGATCTCTGCTTTTAACACACTAACTGGTGCAACACCAACAACTATATTAGCCTTTAAATCCAACGCAGAATCATTCTTGCCAAGAGGTGCTACTTTTAACTGAGTAGGCAATTGATTGAGTCCTCTATCGAAGAGGAGAGGCATGGACAATAATAACATATGACGAGTCGACGTTACGGGTTTTCGAGAGAAAGGTTCTGTGGAAGATTTATGGTCCTTTACTCATTGCCAACGGTGAATACCGCAGTCGATGAAACGATGAACTCTATGAGTTATGCGACGATACCCGCCGGGGGAAGAAGAGGAAGAAGAAAACCACCACTCCGTTAGAGGAGCCAGGTGGAGAGGGACCTGGCTTCGCTTGGAATCTCCAGTTGGTTCCACATTGCGAAAAGAAGAAACGACTTGAGCGCGGTTTTTAACTCGGCTATAACCGAACTAGCGGTGTCTACGTCAGTAAAGAAGAAAAGTTATCTTTAAAGGCTTCTTTAACCTGACTTTATGATTAAGTTCAAGGGGATAAAAAAAAAATCTGAATAAATAGAAAACAAAATTCTTTTTTTCTAAATTAACTTACATGCACACTTCTACAGATCATTCTAAAACGAATTCTCAAGAAATTTAATATTTTTTTCTAAGTATAACTCCCAGAAGAAATCAACGCTCTCTTTAAACTTAATGAATTCGATATCCTCTGTCGTTCGGCAATACAACTTCCGCTTATGAATGAAAAGCAAACATCAAAAGACACAAGAAAGCTTAATTAAATTGTAAAGCTAACGCAGCACTGATAACTGTACGATAAGCGCACCGTCTACCTGCGCTAATGGATATGTAAATGACGAAATGTTAAGCAAAGAAATTATGCCTATCGGTTTTCAAACGGCACAGAAACTGAAATGTGAGAGGAAACAAGAAGAGCTAAGTAATTATGAAAGCAAGCATACATAAATAGAAGCTACACACTTCATTGAGCGAACAGTTATGTGGGTACATAACCTCAGAACACTCCCTGAAAACACTACATACACACATGCATATGTAAAGTCAACGATATACGCGCACGCTCACTAATAACTTCCGTTCTAAAATGAAAAATTTCGTCGCTACTTCTAGACAGCTGCGCCTCCCGAACCGACGCACCTCATGGCATTGCATTCTAAGCTTTAAATTATGCAAATTGCGTTATGGAGCGGAGAGAAGACAATGATTTACTAACCGTCTGCTTGCATTTGCTATCAAATGGTGAACGGAAAGTCTCCTTTACTATGCTCAAAATTTTATATTATTTATATTTTTTGTGGCAAATCGTTGAGACCGACCTTCACCATGAACGTCAGACTTTCTCGCCAAGGTTCCCGCCACATTTGGTTAGTCTATACGTTAGCGTTAGCGTTAGTTGGCTTCGAGCACTGCTTTTTCCCTTCTTTTTTTGGATGCATTTCCCATTGATTGCTTATTGATTGGCATTCACGACATATCAACAGGTTTTTCTTTGGGCAACAAGCACCGTAACAAAGTGCCGCTGTTTAGGCGAACGCCCGTTGCAACAAAAATGCTAGAATAACGCAATTTGTAGACAAGTGAGTAGGCAAATGAGCGGTGACTAGGCGTTAGAATGTCAACATAGCAGTCACTTAAGCAAATATTAGGTGTGCATTAAATATATACAGGGTGTAGCAAAATGTTATTGAATTTAGAAAGTACTTTACGGCTGACAGGCGAGACAGCAGGCACCTCAAAAGATCGGGTATGTCAGATACTTCCTAAAATATTGGGTATGAGAATGCTGTCGTTAGAAGGAACAGACTTTATCTGGCGAATACGTGCCTGAGAAAGTAAAAGTCATTCTATCAACCGAAAGAGTGAAGTCCACAATTTTTTAGGACTTATAATGTGCTATCACTTCGAACTGCGGAGGAATGGTTTCAACGATTCAGAGCGGGTGAAGACGACACCATGGATAAGCCAGCCGGCGGAAGACCTGTGACGACGAATACCGAACAAATCATGGAAAACATCAAGTTAGACCGACATGCGGCATCTCGTGACATCGCCCAGAAAATGGGAGTTAGTCATCAAACCATTTTAAACCATCTGCATAAGGCAGGATACACATTAAAGCTTGGCGTTTGGATGCCACATGATTTGACGCAAAAAAAACCGTCTAGACCGAATCAACGCCTGCGATAAGCTGCTGAAACGGAATGAACTTGACCAATTTTTGAGGCGGATGGTGACTGGCGACGAAAAATGGATCACATACGACAATATCAAGCGAAAACGGTCGTGATCGAAGGGCGGTTAATCGTCCCAAACAGTAGCCAAGCCGGGATTGACGTCAGAGAGGTTTCGCTGTTTGTTTGGTGGGATTGGAAGGGAATCATCCACTATGAGCTGCTCGCATGTGGACAGACGCTTAATTCTACCATCAGCTGCGCACAACTGGACCGCTTGAAACAGGCGATCGACCAGAAGCGTCCAGAATTGACCAACCGGAAGAGTGTAGTGTACCACACACTTCGTTGATGAGTCGTCAGAAGCTACGGGAGCTCTGATGGAAGGTTTTATCACATCCACCATACAGCCCGGACATAACGCCAAGTGATCACCACCTGTTCCTGTCCATGGCGAACGCCCTTTTTGGTGTAAAGTTGAACCCAAAAGAAGCTTGTGAAAAGTGGCTGTCCGAGCTCTTCGCAAATAAGGAGGGGGGCTTCTACGAGGGGGTTTTTATGAAGTTGCCGTCTAGAAGGGAATATTATCGAACGAAACGGCACATATTTGAACTAAATCCGATCGCTGTAACAATTTTTATACAGCTTTGAAAAAGAGCAAAAAAGCGGAAGGGAGATATTTTACAGTAAAAATTGAGATATCTTGGTGAAACTTGGTACGCTGGCAAAAATAAGAACGAGTTCGTAGTTAGGCGTAATCGGACCGCTGCTGCGCCCACTAAACGTCACTAACAGAAAAACAATAAAGTGCCATGACATTCATCGGATTATTTATTCATTATTTTCCAACTCCAAAAAGCCACCCTGTACATTAGTGCATACAATATGCAACAATATTAGTATAACTGTGCATAAAGGCATGTAACTGTAATGTTATTAGTACATACATATGTACACATGAAGGTGCGAAGAACTGCAGTAGCGTGCCACATAACCTCAATCGGCTGCCGCTAATAAAGTGACGCAGTCATAAAGTGATGGGTGGAGCATAGCGGCAGCGGGTCATTACTCATAAAAAAGTTTGGACAGCTGATGAAGTGTCATAATAGAATTTTTACAGTTTTCTTTAATAGAACACATAATTATTTTTAATATTTTATTACACTTTATAACAAAGTTTATTAAAATGTTAACACACAAACACATGCAACACAAATAATTGTTAACATTTGATTGTCAAATATTGCCACTGTTCTCGCCAATTTGCATAAAATATACATTTGACTCTTTTTGCCTTAAAAAGCGTATTTAGTTTTTGTTGTATTTGTTTATAAACAAATAAAAAAGTAGTTTATATACGTATGTCTATAATCACTTGTGTATATTTACACACATTTAAGTCGTCGCATTTATTTTTGGCTAAATGCACCGCAAACGAGTCTATAAAAAGCCATAATTTTTTTCAGTTTTTGATTTTTGTGCGCTTTAATTGAAACTCGAATTCATTACAAATGTTTGCCGTTTGCTTATTTGCCGCGAATTCGAGCATTTCCTATTGAAATCAATGCTAGTCAAATATATTGTATTACTTATGCATTTTTTTATTTATTTATTATGCAATTTGTTGCCGTTAAGGCATTGTTGTCCATAAATGAGTGTATTTGCTATTTTTGGTTAAACTGACTGTTGACAGTTTAATTTTACAAATTTCAGTTGTTGTTAAATAAAATGAAACAAATACAATTTTTTTTTTCAATTTAAATAAAGAAATAAATATATTTTAATTATCAGTTTGCTGGTGAAATTTGATTTCAATGACTCAATGACAGCAATGATGGACACTGAATGTTCTCATTCTGTAATTCACACGGAGTAAACTTTTTAAGCCTTAAAATTCCTAATGCGATCTGATCAAATTTAAACCGGACTAAATTAAAAAATATAATCAACCATAACACTTGCGGGAGAGGGGTGATACCGAGAGCTGAAGAAGGAAGCGAGACACATTTGCAGACAAAAAAAGAGAGAGCTTGACTACGTAGAGCTTGACAAACTGGCCGACAGGGGTAATAATAGAAAATTCTACGAAAAGATGCGACGACTAACAGAAGGTTTCAAGACCGGAGCATACTCTTGTAGGACACCCAGAGGAGATGTAGTAACCCTTGCCCAGAGCATACTAAAATTATGGAGGGAACATTTCTCCATCCTGCTAAATGGCAGTGAAAGCAAAACGCCAGGAGATACCGGACCCGATTCCCCAATCGATGACGATGAAACAGACGTTCAATTGCCCGACCATGAAGAAAACCGAATAGCAATTGCCCGTCTGAAGAAAAGCCAAGCAGCGGAGGCCAATGGATTGCCTGTGGTCGTGTGCTCTGCCCAATACCAAAAGCTAGAGAGACCTCCGAGCCGTTCTGCATATAAGGCGTGAGACAAGGCGACTCCCTATCACTTCTTCAACTACTACTGGAGAAAATAGCTGCAGATCTGTAGAAAAGGACAATCTTCTACAATCGACCAGATTTTCACCATGACCTCAACAAATTTTTCTCTAGATAAAAGCGAAGCAAATGGGTCTGGTGGTGAACGAAGGCAAGACGAAATATCTCCTGTCGCAACTTGGCTCCCACGTCACTGTGGACAGTCATAACTTTGTCATTCATCATCTCCGTCCTTCTATATGGTACAGAGGCTCGGACAATATGAAAACACTCTAGCTTTGAGAGTAAGATCTCTACTACGTTGGAAAGACTAGGTGGAGAAGGACCTCTTGGCTACGCTTGGAATCTCCAATTAGCGATAAAAATAAAGAGCGACTGACGCGCTATTGTAAAGTCGGCTTTGAAATAAAAAGAAGAAAGACAACTCTTTGATGGATCTGAAAACTATATGGATCTAGCGGTTCAAATGTCCAAGCTATGCAAAGTCTCTGTCGTCATCGTTTTGGTGCTTCGAAAATTAAGTTCTTGCTTCGGTTTTTAAGATGACGAAGTGCTCGTAACGATTTAATGTTGCTTATATTGATATTAAAGGTTATAATCAAAACGTTTTACCAGCCAATCCAAGATATGAATAGCAGAGATTTAGGCTCTCCAAAACTCTATCCAAAATGGTTAGTACAGTAATAGGAGTAAAATCCATATCTTCACTTAACATTGAACTGTATTGTGTATTTTATAAAAGTCTTCAAAAATGGTGCAAAAATTTAAGGCTCCGAAACATAACTGAGTTTTCTTTTTGCAACAATTTTGATATACTAACAAACCCTATCGCCAGGTGCCATGCCATGTGCCTTCACATGAGGGCTCGGCAACCGAAATTAAAGTAAACAATCCGCACAATTTAGCACCAAGTAAGCAGCCTTCCGCACTCCGTCACTTTGAATGGGCTGTTGAAAGTTCTTTATGTTGGCGCAACCACATTAAGTACTTGAATTATTAATACTCACACCACATTTCAATAATTTGTTTCTTGCTACGCTTTGTGGCGTTTCGCTGACACCGAAAATTAACCTCGGTAAATCGACTACACCTCGCCGTGGACGGCATTTAGACACAGGTGCGCGCCTTTTTTCCATTTTTGTATTCGTTTTTGCACCTTATCCTCAGCTTTTGGTAGCTTAGGCGCACGTTAATGATTTTGCACATTTTGTGCCAGTACACGGCAGCCAGGATAACAGGTTGGCAGGTCAGGCAAAAAAGAAAAATTCAGGCAAAAAGCATTAAACATCCTTGTCGGCCTGTTTAACATATGCCACATCAAAGGCTGCAGCATAAAGCGAGCGTAAACACATTTGTGGCAGCCGGCTGTCTGTGTCGAAAGGATATTAATCGCACTGGAGCGTTGCAAGACAGGATGTGGAGCAGCGCGTGTTGTCTGCCGGCGATTTAACCCCTACATATTTACACACCTACAAGCTTTTTAGGCGTATTTGCTTTACCGACGCAAGAAAGCTGGTCGAACAGGTGGATAAGAGACTCAGCTGTGGCGTTGAAACAGCTGACCAATATGTTTCATGCGTGTGGATGGATGCCACAAATCGCGTCACTTCCTTGAAGCTGTTGATCAGCAACATACAAAAGTGGCTTCATTGTCGGTGTAAACAACAAGATAATAAAATTGTATGATATCGAAAGCAGATAAAATTAAATGATTTTTAAATTGCCGGTAGCAGCTGAGTGGCCGACAAGAGGATGTGCGTTTACGTCAATTGGTGATTTGAATGGTTGTTGCATCAGGTTTTAAGTTGCCTCTAAACAGGTGATAAAATTTTATTAAAGGCTTTTGTGTGTGAAATTTGCCCCGTGGGACTTGAAATTGTTACGTTTTTATTGGAAGAAAGAAGGTATTTGAATATACTATATTTTATATTTTTGATTTTTCGATCTTAAATTTTCCACACTTCTTCTTTTCTTCAAGAAGCTTTTTAGGAGTAAGGAGTTTGAAATGCCGTCCCACAGTTCCCTTATACCGAGTTCTTGACGACCAGAGAGCACGTGTACAAGTCGAGCAGAAAATCATTAGGCTCTCTGTTGTAATTCCAACTTCTCGACGTCGAAACCTCCTAATGTTTGTTGACGTGGGTTTTGGCTGCACAGAGGCGGGTACATACATATATTCGTTGTATAGATAGTGATTCGAGTCAATGTTGGCAGCCTACGCACATCTAAAACACAAGAAACGTGTCTTCCGTCTATCGCAATATGATCGATCTGGTTGGTGGTTTTTCGATCCAGATAGCCTAATGAATTTTCCTATGCTGAAATCTAGTAGATACAACAGATAACCATTTTTCGGGCCCCGGCGAAGTAAATCAGCCTCACTCCATTTGGGGACCCCTACATGTTTGCGAATTTCTCTCCTTCATTACTCCGACAGTTATATACAAAACATATACACATATGTATTTAACGACGACAAGTTTGTACATACAATTATGTACCAATTATTCTAGGTACACCAGTGAGTAAGGACTACCGAATGTTACATATGTACCTATTTGACGATTTAGTGTATGTATGTATGCATGTAATTATCTTAATATAAAAATACACACATCCAAATATTGGTTCGCATAATTTTCGTGACTTTCATGCATATTAACATATGCACATATATATGTGAATACATATCAACACAAGTATGTATATACAGTCCAATTTTCATATTAGTGTGCAGTAGTTTCATCTTTCGTACTAATGAACCCATACACGCATGCATACATACATATGTAAATATGTATTCGTGTGTTCGTATATTAATTAATTCATGCTTGTTAGTCGCTCAATTATGCATGAGCTTCTTTCGGCCGCATTACCGACCGCAAAATATTCATTCGAATTGTCACGCATTATCTCAACATTTGCAAGCCTACACAATTACACTGTTATTATTCACTCGGTGCAACAGCAACAACACACAAACGCTTGGAAATACACTTAATTAAAGACCGTACCAAAACTGGCCGGATTCACAGAGCTCAAATTGAAGGTGAGAAATTTAATTCACGGCCAATGCGAATTGCAAGATTATCCATAATAATAATGTATGCATTGAGACATTATTAGAAAGACAGAGGGAAAAATATATATTTGTTTAGACACACTAGGGGATTCTAATGAAACTTTTATAACTTAGGAAGTAAGTAGAAAGTCAAGCAGTGGGAGCGCATATAATAAGAACGAACCTGAGAAAATTATCCCGCCTCCGCTGCTCATACGTCCTCTGCCATAAGGACAAGGCTATTTGTTTTCAGTAGGACAAGATCTTTACCTAATATTCAAGTTTACCCACTTCTTGTTGAATTTATATCATATATGTACGTATATTAGTCAAATTGTAAGATACCGTGATGGAACTTTTATAGCCGAATTTACAACAGCACGCCAGTCGTTCTTCCTTTTCACTGCTTGGCGCCAATTGGAGATACCAAGCGAAACCAGGTCCTTTTCCACTTGGTCTTTCCAACGGAGTGGAAACGAATATTTTCAGTGCATGACATGACCTACCGGGCGCAGCCGCTGCCTCTTGTTTCGCTGAACTATGTATGTCAATGTCGTTGTACAGCTGGCCAATGCGCAAAGGGCCATACATCTTCAGCAAAACCTTTCTCTTGAAAACTTCTAGGCCGACGAATCAGGAGTTGTCATTATACATGCCTCCGCAACATATAGCAGGACGAGAATGACTAGGGGCTTATATAGTTTGGTCCCTGTTCGTTGAGAGAGGAGTTTACTTTTCAATTGTCTTCACCGTCCAAGGTAGCACCGGTTTGTAACAGTAATTCTGCGTAAGATTTCAAGACTGATACTGACTTGTGGTTCCAGGATGGACGAAATTATTTATGACTTCAAAGATATGACTATCAATAGTGTGAGATAAGTCACGGATGCGATAAGTGTTTGCTTGATGACAGGAGTTATTTCGTCTCATCCTCGTTCACAATCACTCTTCTCTTCCTTATCCGGTCTGGAGATAGCAGAACTAACGGCGCTGTTGTTGAGGTCAATGATAACAATATAATTGGCGTACACCAGCAGCTGTATACGGGGTGTATTCATGCTTCTGGGTAGGCAGTTACAGTCGTAGGGTTATACCTATGTAATTCCTACTTTTGCGTCCACGCGCACTGGAAACGTAAGCAACCCTTATGTAAGGTGCTGTAGCCAACCCGTGTGGAGCCTGGGTTTAAGGCTCAATGAGAGGAAGCTTCAGCGGAGCCACTCCGACAGATTCGGTTTAAGGGATCGCTGTAAACTAATCGCAGCGTCCACGAATTATCCTAACCATGTCTGTCTAAAACCTTTCCCGGCCGCATATTTTTTTAGTTTTTAGAAATTATGAGACTTTCAGGTAGCACAAGGAAGAAAATATCGCTCAAACTAAAGTACGGTAATTGTGCTTACAACTATACTGTTATTTATGTATGTGTAGCACACATGTAATTTTTGCATTAAGCAAACTTATAACCTTCCTTCATAAAATTATCTATTTATGTGACCAAAATAAAATCATATACCCAAAATACATACCTACACCGGCATATTTCACTTGACACTAGTCCGCACACACACAATTACATGACATTGATATCAAGGACACGGCCACAGACTCATAATATCACTTCTTAAGCACAATACGCCACATTGGAACTAACATTTTATTGTTGTTGTACTCTTACTACCAACCAACTTGTATGCAAGCACGTTTAAGCGTTGTCATTTGTCGCAGCAGGTTAATAGCTTCACATGGCACTTCGAAGGCAAAAGTTACACGCACACTTATACAAACATATTTGCAAATATATTTTTTTCTCACTGATTAACTGTAAATGTCAGCGCGAAATCATTTTTCTTGCTCCAATTTCGTGGTGGTGCGAGTGCAGCCTCTCATTGTGATGACTTGCATTTTGGCTGAATTATCACATATGTATTACTCACTACACTTTCACATAAACGCAAATTTATAATTTCCACTAATACTTTTCACTATTAACACTAGCACTTTTCACATATTTTCAATTTAATACATAATTCAAAGATAATTTGCTTATTTTTCTTCACAAACGCAAATTTTTTCACTTTACAGCTACTTTGTGCACGAACCGGTACTAACAGTTTGAGTGGCTCTGTAAATAAATGTGAGCAATGGCCATGTTGTAGCCACCTTCCTGCGTATAGCATAGACACAAACCTTTTAGTTTGAAATAAGTAGAAGATTTTCTAAGCTATTTAAAATGTTTCGCTGATTATTAGGGTTGAAACATTGAAAACGAAACGAGTAATATTTTTAAGTAATATGTAATAAGTTATGTTTGTATATGAGGTTACATTTATAAAATTATTTGTTAATAGAATTCTTGTGTAATTAAGTCTGTAATGGTAATTATTTCAAATATTAGGTCAGTTTAGACCTAATTAGGTTTTATCCGCGCTTCTTTTGTGTCCCTCGCTGTAATTACTGCTGAAATGTCGTTCACGTAGCCAATTAAGTACGATTCGTCTGGCATTTCGAGTTTAAGTATAGCTTCGTACCAGATGTTCCACAAGTCTGGGCCTGGAATGGATCTTTGTGCTGCTCCTGACGTGACGTTATCTGTCGTGATTCCTCTCTAATTTTGTAAAGCAGTTTTCTGTTACTAAGATAGCTCCGCACCACAGTTCTGAGGTAGTCGGAGATTTTAAAGCTTTTTTTGAGAGCGTCCTCATATCCTCTCATCTAGCGCTGTTGAAGGCGTTTCGAACGTCTAAAGTCACCAGCAACACTATTATTCTGTATTTAGGTCATCTACGCTGTGCGGCTTTTATACTTTCAATGACGCAATTTATAGCTCCTATAGTTGAACTCTCGGTTCTAAAGCCGTGTTGTTTAGGAGAAAATTCGTCAGCTTCGTTAATTGCCGTTTCGATTTTGGGTTTAAGTAGTCTTTCAAAGAGCTTTCCCGCTGTGTTAAGCATGCATAGTGGACGGAATGCTGACGGCAAATTGGGATCTCCTTTTCCCTTACTTATTAGCATCAGCCGTTGCTTTTTCCAGCGTTCGGAGAATATTCCTGCTCCAAAACAGGCATTGTATATATTCAGTAATAATGCCGGTCTCTCCGCGGCGATTTTTTCAGGATTTCTGCTCGGATTCCATCAGGGCAAAGAGATTTATTGGCTTTTAGCTAGTCAGTGGCTAGTCTCAGATCTTCGAGGGTAAAATGTTACTTAAAAACGCTCGAAATTCCGGCCTCTAAACTAGAATACCCCGAAAGATTCTTGTGCATATTCCAACCAGGTTAAATAATAGTTCATCAAAATAAAAACAATATACTCTAAAATAAAAGCAATATTTTATTTTTAATATTTTTTAAGCATAAATTTATTTAATTCTCATTTTTCGTTTATTTTTATACTCTTACTCTAGCTCAATAATTATTTCATTCATAAAAAACACATCAACAATTTCTAAAATCCAAATTATTTTTTCACATCAGGCAGCACCAATTTCCTCCGACATTGCTATTATTTTGCTCGTAAAACGTAAACAAAGAAGAAAACAATAAAACGGATTACGACGCTAAAACACCACCACAAGTATAGAGCAAAGATAACAAAACAAAACAGCTGACAAACGTCATCAGCGCACTGACAGCGCCACTAACAAACGTCAAACGAAATGGAAGCGAGAAGAATTCATTATTCGCTTTTTCGTTGACGCATTTAGACGTTTATTCTGCGTCGTCGCGCTAGTTTACACAAAAGGTGAAGAAAAAATGTGAAAAAAGTTTGCAAAGAGGAAAAAATTCACAAAATGTTTTTAAATATAATAAAAGTCTTTAAGCAAATATAATTTCCAGCTGCGCATTGTTACAGTGATTCGATTTGCAGTTGAAAGTGCGTAAAATTCAGTGCGAAAAGGGGGCGTGAGTATGTGATATGTGGCGATGTGCTGTGAAAATTTTCACCTCCTTTGTTTGCTTGGCCGGATGGCAGAGCAAATTTTGTGTATTTCTTATAATATTGAGTGGCGATTTGCAATGACCCGTGAAAATTAAGACCTCAATTGGTGCTTAGAAGTGTGGCTTTAAGCTAGTGGCTTGAATTTTCGTTTAGTGGAAGTCGAGTGTTTTACAGTTACGCGGATGGTGTCAAACGGAAGCAGTCGTGCTCACACCAATTTTGCTTGGGTCGCAAGAAAAATCGATAAGCGGCTCAGAAGTAAAGAAAAAACAACAACAACACCAAGCACTAAAAAACAAAACAAAGCAAAAACGCTCGTGAGAAATACGTAAGCAAAAGAAAATACGATGATAATCGTGCGAACGTGCGTGCAATGACAATACAACGCAGACGGGAAGGTGTTGAGTGGCTGTGTATGTGTGTATGTGTTGAAAAAAAGGAAATGGAAGCATGTACCTGCTGAAAAAGTTGTAAATCAAAATAAAAATGTGAATGAGTGCACAGAAAAGTATGCAAATATGCTGGAGGAATGAAGTGCTAGCGTCGATTTGCGCCATGTACATACATATATTGTATTATAGAGTATACATATTGCATATATATATGTACATACCAGGCTGTAAGAGCCATTTGCTTTGAAATTTACTTTTTTTTCTGCAGCAAAACCAACAAAACACGCCAGCAGCGCTCGAGTTTCCTGCATCAGGATATTAGAAATGTTGCAAATAAAGTGTTACAAGTGCAATAATGTCATTGTAAAAATAACAAAAACAACAAACGTATTGAAAATGTGTAACAAGTATGAAATGTAGTGAAAACGTCACGACACACATTGTTTGGTGGGTGGTAATGGTGGCACAAGGACAATGATAAAGGAGCTGTGTATTTGCCTATATTATAGACACACAGAGGAGAAGTGATAAGCTACTTTTGTATACACAAATGTATTGGCATAAACATGTATGAAAATATGTATGTATGTATGTTTATGAATAAGTGCGACTTCTTGCCATAATTTCGTTTGGCGGGTTGTGCTTACGTTTACACTTAAACCCCTTTTGCGTCGTAATTTCACACTTTATGATTTATTGTTTTCATTTGAGCTGCTGCTGAATGCTGCCGATAACAAGCTGCAAGTATATCAATTTCAGTGATTCTACTTTAGATAAATGTCAACATTTTTCATGATAAGTCAAAGGAAGGAGATTAAATTATAGAAATAAATTTTAATAAAAATTTATTAATATATTAATATAAAATATATTATATAAATATATTAGCTCAACACTTCAGATATAATACTATGAGCCAGAAATAGTAAGGCTCTGTTCATAATTAAAAAAAAAATTCAAAATCGAATGTCGTCGCCGTCAAAATAATTTTTCTTGGCTGGCAATGCAGTATGCGAGGGCGAGTTATCGTGATTAAAAACCCATATTTCCGCCTTCTTCTAACGAATAGTTTCGCGTAAACGAAACATAACACAGAAATAGTATTCCTCGTTGACAGTGTGGTCGGTCGTAAGGAATATGGAGTACACCAAACCTCGATAATCGAAGAAAACGGTCAACATAACCTTGATTTTTGACCTGCCTTGACATGGTTTTTCGGCTTCGGTTCACCTTTGCCACGATATTCGGTCGATTTATCATCTGTTTCCAGTTCGTAAGCATATATTCAAGACTCATCGAGAGTAATAAAACGTTTGATGACATCTTAGTAGTCGGAAAGCATTTTTTCACAGACGTTACCGCGACGCTGTTTTTCGAAAAAACTTAGTGCTTTTACTTTTCCTAGACCCAAAAGATTTTTCAAAATGGTTTTCACTGATTTTTCCAATATTCCAACGATGCCGGTAGTCCAATATTACTCTGATCGTGGATTCTCAATATTATTTTGTTGACGTGTTGATCACCAGTTGATGTTGATTGCCGTTTGTATCATTTAAAAACACTTGCTGGCAACAAACAATTATCACCGAAGGTCTTTTCCAACATTCTGAACGTTTCGGTACCAGAAATTTGATTCCACAATTAATTGAATGGAAATTCTTTATTGAATAATTTCACTAATCCTAAAATTCGCTAATACAAGCGTATACTTAACTTTTCCTTCTTCTTTGCTTGCATAGACACTGCTTACGCCATTATAGCCGAATTAACTTCTCTTCCGAGGCTGGTGTTTACTTTTCATTGGGGGAGTTTTTTACGTGGCGGGTCCAAACCGAGCGCACAACCCTGGGGAGGGATGGTTCGCCTTCTCACTTCAGCACGCCTTCAAACGGATGTTCTTTGGATCCTCTGGCCTAAGACCGTAAGTCTTGAGCTGCTTGAGTCAAAAAAGTAAAAAATCTTTTCTGGCCACTCCCAAGTGAATGACAATCAGAAAACTTTCTTCACTTGCGTAAAGTTCTTTACTTGACTCCATCGGCCGCGTATACTAAACACAAATGATTATTTCGATGTGACATTTGGCACAGATATTGTCTTGTCTTGGAAATCTTACTATTTTTTGCCCACAGTAGTAAATATTTGAGCGAATTTTTTGCGCAGTCCGGTTTATATTTGATCAGATGCTATTTTTTGCTGCTTTTTTATTCATATTTAATGCTATTTTTCTACTCTCAAATATCCTGCTCTCCCTTTTCCTTTACTTTTACCGCCGTCCGAATTAATTTCCTTAATCAAATCATTGCCTACTAATCACTTATAAAACCTAAAACACAATTAAGCCATTAAAAGTAATTTGCTGCCGACACTAATGGCCACAACTAATAACATTTGACCTTGGATTTGATTTGCTTTCAGTTTTGCTTTGAGGAAATATGCGAAGGGGCTGAAGTGAATGTGTGAATATGCTATATACTGTATAGGGATATGTAGAATATACATACATATGTGTGTATTATATATAGGAAGAGATATATTAATTTCAAAAGCTACATATGTACCTAAAAGATTATATGCATATTAAATTCAAATTTACATACACTTGTTCGTACGGTATATACATAGATACTTATGCTATACCTCATTGACATACTTCATATGACAACCGAACAAAATATATATGTACATGTGTATGTGTACATACTAAAAGACTAGCATGCATATTAACTTTCGACAAATAAAAAAAATTAAAGAGACTAAACCGTTAGCAGATTAGTTTCAGCTGGCACTAAAAAAACATGAATATCTGCTGTAGATATACATATGTATGTATGTATATGTAAGTACATCTATAAACTAAGTCTTTTGGTAGGCATGCCCCCATTACACCTTTCATTCTTCATTTAAGAACCGTACGTAGACACACACAAGCACATGTAGACTCAGCCTCACTTTGACTGCTACTTGCCGGTCATTAGTTTGACCCAAATTTGCTTAGCAGCCAGCCGAAAGCAAGCAAAAATGCGGCGCTGTTGAAAGTTATCAGCTTGATGGCATTGGAACAAGCTCGCCGCTGTTCAGCAATTCATTGAAGCGATGCTGCATGAAATGTTATACATGTGAATAAGCTTAACGGCACAAGTGTATATTATATGCTAGTTATACGCTTTATACCGTGTACAGGGTATATTGAGATTGCCAGGCAGTTTAAAATGCCCAGCAGTATACGTTGGGGACTAGGCCCACAGTTCTTGAGATATCGATCTGATATTTTGTTCAGATGATTTTCTCTCCAAGAAGATATTCATCTGTTGGAATCGCCGTTATCAGGCCACTAAAGCGTATAGCTGCCATACAAGCTTACGGATCAACTTTTTTATTTCTCGAGTTATCTTCACGAAATTTTGCCAGAGATTATTATCCGAGACAACGGTACAATCTCTGAATAATTTATTTAGATCAAACAACTATAGCTTATAGCTGCCATACAAACTGAACGATCGGAGTCAAGTGCTTTCATGGAAAACTTTTTCATTTGACGAGCATGAGTTATTATCCAAAGCAAACATACAATCTCCGAGCGAATTGTTCAGATCGGGTCACTATTACATATAGCCGTCATACAAACTTAACGTTCGGAGTCAAGTGCTTCTTTGAAAATTCCTTTATTTAAAGAGATATCTTCACAAAATTTTGTATAGAATATTATCCAAGGTAGCGGTACAATATCCGAAGATATTGTCCAGATCGGACAGCTGTATACTATAGCTGCCATACAAAAAGATCTATCAAAATCCTGACCTTGTATGGAAAACTTTTTTATTTGATGAGGTATCTTAATGAAATTTGGCAGGGACTATTATCCAAGACAGCAATACAATCTCTGAACGAATGGTTCAGATCGGACCGCTGCATAATATAGCTGCCATACAAACTCAGATATCGAAATCCTGGCCTGGTATGGAAAACTTTTTTGTTTAGGGAGATATCTGCATGAAATTTGGCAGGGATTAATATCTAAGACAACACAACAATCTCGTAATAAATGGTTCAAATCGGACCACTATAACATATTGCTGCCGTACAAATTGTTCGATAAAAACCAAGTTCTTGTATAAGAAATTTTCATTTGTAAAGGGTATTATCGCTTTTTGTTGTTTTTATAATTTTTTTAATTTTTTGTTGTAAACTACGTTTTTTCTAGCGCACTGGTGGCTGGTACAGCACACTTCAGACGACTGTTGTAAGTGGATTAATTTTGATTTCAACTAATCCACTTCTGTCGGTAGCAAATCAAGTCGGCAATTTGTGTCATCATTCAAGCGGACAGCTGGTGCCTTTATTCATTCATGAAATGTTGTTGTGAAGAAGGAAACTCATTTTGTGGCATGCGATTTTTTTGTTATTTAAGTAACTTAGTGGCACACAAAGATACATTTATTATATTGTATGTATGTATATACATAATTATATTCCTGTGCTTAACCGCCTATTTTCCCCATCACATTTCAACAGCTGTATTTTTTCATTGTTGCTCGCTGTTTCGCCGCACAGCACAGTGACCTTTTTTGTTTAAAATTGTATTTTTTTGCTGTCTCGTTTGTTCGCGCTTGACGCGTTGCGGTGTCATTGCCGCCACATGGCTTTTTATCACTTAGTTACCTTCGTTTATTCTTCCCAATTTTCGCAACTTTTTTGTTGTTGGTGTTGCGAAAAATACTTGTAAAACTTTCTGCGAGCTTAAAAAGCGGAAATTGCGATAAACAGAAATGTATTACATGTGTACATGTATGTTATGTGTGCAAATAGAAATAATTGGAAAATTTTTTGCAAGAATTCACACTCGAAATGCATATGTCAACACGTTTTGAGTATATTTATGTCTGCATATGTGTTAACATAATACATACATATATTATTTATATATTATGGTTATTTACTTTAATAAATGCGGTGATAGCGTAGCACCTTGAATAGAATTGAATTAAGTCTTATTAAAGCAATAAAAGTCAATGCTTTTGACGTGGAAATATACATGTCAGATGTGAAATGAATAAAAAAAAATTTAATAAAAATAAATAAATGTGAAAATACATAAAATGTTTGATTTATAAATAAAAGGGTTCTCCATACATACTGGATTTTTGTCGAAAACTTTGTATAGCACCTATAAGCTATAGTAGGCTGATATGAACAATTTATTCGGAAATTGTACAGCTATTTTAGAAAATGATCTTTGCCAAATTTAATGAAGATATCTCCGCAAATGAAAAGGTTCTTCATACAAAGACTGTATTTTGATCGATCAGTTTGTATGACAGCTATGTGCTATGGTAGTCTGATCTGAGCAATTTACTTGAAAATCTTACAGTTGTCTTAGAAAATGATCTGTGCTAAATTTCGTGAAAATATCTCCCCAAACAAAAAAGTTCCCCATACAAAAACTAAATTTTTATCAAACACTTTGTATGACAGCTATATGCTTATCTCCCCAACCCAAAAAGTTTTCCATACAAAGACTCCATTTTGATCGATCAGTTTGTATGGCAGCTATATGCTATAGTAGTCCAATCTCAACAATTTGCTCGGAAATTGTATCCCTATCTTAGAAAATGATCCGCGCCAAATTTCGTAAAAATATCTCCTCAAATAAAAAAGTTGCCCATATAAGGACTTGATTTTACTTATTTAGCTTGTATGGCACCTATGCACATACATATACATATGTACATATTGTGTAGAGGTCCGATATACACAATTTCTTTTGAGACTGTTGTTTTGCCTTGGACAATAGCAGAGCAATGTTTCACACATTACTTTATGGATGTTTTCGGAGAATTTTATGTATCTCAGTACTGAAAAAAGTTATTTATAAATCTACTAACGATAAAAAAGGGTCAAAAACTTCTTTATACAATTCCAAAAAATAAAAAAATCTTACTCTATTACCCGCTTCTACATTGGGACTCCCTTTATAGTTTCCAAAAATAGTATTTCACAAGAAAAATGCAAACAACGGTAAAAAAATGCTGTGGCTGCGCTAATGACTAATAATAAAAGAAAATGTTAACCGCAAAGTGAAAATAAATGTTAATTGAAAGTAAAAACCAAACTACAACAACAATAAAGTTGTAAACAACAATGCAGACTATAAAATTTTGTTAGAACACAAAGGAACAATAATAAAAGCCATATCGGAAATTGCTAACAGACATCTCGATTGTAGGTACATACCTACATACATGACACACACATGTTGAGGCTATAAAACAACAATTGAGCGATAGATAAATAATATTGTAAATAGCAAAGCGATGTGCTGTAGCTACAAATTTATTTTTGGCTTTCAGGTGCGGCGACAAAGTCGGTAATGTAGGTGCCTAGGTGCATGAATATGTATGTACTTATATGGGTGGGGGTAAGGCAAAGTGATTTTGCTAAATAAAGAGCTAAGGGGATGAATGCAAGTGAGGGGAATTTATGCAATAAATTATAAAATTAAAGAAAATATTAATATAAAATTAAAATGCGGATTAAAATTTTGGATTTAAAAAAATAATTAAAAATAAAAAAAACTATTAATGAAAAAAATATTAATGAATAACACATTGAATATTATAAAAGAAATTATTTTATAAAAAAATAAAAATACTAAAAAAAATTACTATTAAAAATTATAACAAATATTTTAATCAATATAAAACTAAAAAATATAAATATTAAAAAATAAACATTTAAAAAAAAATAAAAAAAAAAGTTTTAAAAAATACTATTAAATAAACATTTTATTTAAATTATATAGAAAAGTTTTTTAAAAAATATAAATATATAAATAAAATATTTAAAAGTATGATATAAAAGATTTAACGAAAATAAAAAATAATTCTAACAAATAATTTTATATTTTTAATCTTGCGTTATTTTTAATTTGAATCAATATCGTGTGGCACCCATACATCGAGCTTATTTTAATGAGTTGCCAGACTATCAAATCATAAACCGATACATTTCGTCTGAAAATTATAAGAAAATTTCGATATTAATGTTTAAACTCCATTTAATTTTGTAGGCTGTTACTATTTACAACTATTATGGTGAGTTTATGATGAGTTGCCACCCCTTTCAAACTTTTAAATACTTTTTACCTTTTGTCTTTCATGTTTTTTTTTATGTTTTAAATACAAATTGGTGATCAGTTCCGGCCAAAGAAGCTGTTCATTTGCGGGAACCACTCACATCGGACCACTATTGGATATACATACATAGTTGTCATACAAAATGTTCTTTCAAAATCAATGAGGTTGGAAGAAAGAATCAAATGATTGTTTTAGCGGTAAAAAATATTACTGAAGTAATTTCGGGGAATGGTTGATAGCCATTGGCCGGATAAAATCCCAAAAATACGGGTCCGTTCCGGTTACTTAGACCCGACTGTCGTGATAACGAAAAGAATCACAAGGTTCTAGAGCCTGGTAAGGGGTTTGGCAGGCCTTGAAAAACTCTGCTTGACCCTTTGGATAAGTGTTGAGAAATATAAGTATATTTAAAAAAGAATATGGACTAATAGTACACATGTTATTGACGAAATCAAGTCTTAGAAATTCTGGAACTCACTTATAACACGCGTTCAGTGCCAAAAGTTCTCGTAACTGTTAAATTTGAGATTTCCAAGAGCAATCTAAAGAGTTTTTCTTCTAAAGTATCTAATTTTGCTAGATTTTAAAGTATTACATACTCAGAATTTGATGTCAGATTTGATTTGATTATAATCGACTCCATGAGGTAATGTTCTCTAATCATTTGAAGGACCACTTAATGCCGGTAGAAAGAATCATAAGAAGACCCGCCGACCCCAAAATAAATAATTGTCACTTGATTGTAATATCAAATATAAAAGGCCTGTCTACATTTCCAAGAATTTCAAACTTTCTCTCTTCTTTTTTTATTCTTATTATTTGCCATTGTACAAAGCACTTAGGGTTATGAAGGTTGTAGGTCACAAGTTCAATGAATATATGTATGTATGTACATATGTATATAATAATATAATGAATAATTATGAAATATATACTTTCAAGGTCATTAAGTGTTAGGTTGAGCCATCATTTTCGTTTGGAATGCATAATTAAATGAAGGTGGAAATCAAAACACCGAAAAAGTTAATCTGGAGAGCTGGCGTGACATCACTTGTAGCAATTTATTGCTTCTCGTCTTTTTTGTTGTGTATGTATAAGTTGATTTACACATAAACAAATGGATTTATTGTACATAATTATCATATTTATTGCTTGAGCTGCAATCCAGCACGTTTTTATTACGCAAATTAGATGAGTTTAGAAAATGAGAATAGTTCACTCGAAAAAAAAAAAAATAATATTTTATTGCACTTTTGATATATACAAATAAAACTATACATACTTATGTATATACTTATGTATATCAACACTAACCATTTCAAAAAAAATAAACACATTAACTTAATTCGCAGACATTATGCTACCACTTTCAATCAAAATGATTGAGCGCTACTTAATTGGGTCTGTGACCCAAAGCTGTAAAGATTCTATTTCAGCGTACACATTGCGATTATCAATATTATGTATGTAAGTATGTATGTACATATGTATATAGTATATAAAAGTGCACATATATTTGTATATATGAATATTTGCACTTATATGCTGATTATTTAAACAAATAAATATGCGAATTTATTTTCATATTGTGAAATTAGTAAGATCACTCCAAATAGCTACACTTACCATAGTAAGCAATTCTAGTTAGCTGAGCGCTATGAAGCGCATATCGAATGAGCGCTTCAGTTTATATGAGCGAACACATGCGAGTGAATTATCCGAATCATTATGAAAACACCCTCTAGGAAAAACGAATTTAACACATTCGGAACTAGAACTTGATTTTGCTCGTTCAGTTTGTAGGTAGTCACATGCTAAAGTGATCCGAAAGCGGTAGTTTCGACAAGTAGCTAATTTGGGAGAAAAATATCTGTGCTCAGTTTAGCATCTCAAAAACTGAGGAAATTGTTCGAGTAAATATAGACAATGGCTAAATCTAAAGGGGGCATCTTAAAACATTTAAGATCTTTTAACGATAATCCACTTGAGGTTTTTGCTTTAAAATTGTCTACAAAATCGAAACAATAGAACTTTTATACCTTCCATAAAAGTCGACATCTTTTAGAGATTCCCAAATTAATCAGCATAGTCTTTTATATGCTGGGTTTGTCCGGAAAGAAATAAGACTGAATCGGTTTAAAAAAAACTGTTGAACCAATCGAAACAATTCTTAAAAAGCTTGCAAAATAGGCTTCTTTTTCGTCGATGTATCGCTACCAGTGCGATTTCAAAGCATTGAAGGCGTCACGGAAGGCATTTTCCGGAATAGCTTTGAGGTACATGCTGCTTGGATCCCCTTTCTTCGGTCTTTTCAGGCAAGGAAACAAAAAAGTCCGGAGGCCACATCTGGGCTGTAGGGCGGCTGCGGAAGCATTGGGATGCCGGCCTTGGTTAGGTAGCTGTTCACAAGAAAGGCGGTGTGAGCCGGGGCGTTGTCGTGGTGCAACTTCCAATCGGCTGCGATGTCTTGTCGGACCCGATTGACCTTTTGTTTTAATCTCTTGAGGACTTCTATGTAAAACTTGGCGTTGACGGTTTGTCCAGGAGAAACAAATTCATGGTGCATGATGCCTTTGATGTCATATAAGACAATGAGCATCGTTTTCACTGTGGATTTTCTCATTTTTCCCGTCTTCATCAGCGTCCTCTTCCCAGCTCTCCAAAAAGGCCTGGTACCACCGTAACACACCATTTCTTGCTAAAACAACATCTGAGTAAGCCGGCTTGATCATATCAAACGTCTCTGTCGCAGATTTATCGAGTTTCACACAGAATTTAATCGCGTACCTCTGCTTTAACGAACGCTGCATCTTCGGCTTGCACCACTCACAAAAACACGTCGCGCGAAAATGTTTGTCCTGACTCCCCAGGTGCTCGAAGACAACTGACTAGCTGCCCGTTCGTTAACTAGGAACGCCATCTACCGAATCCAGTCAATGCGTGCACGCTCCGAAGTACAGTCGCGGCGGCAGAAAATTAATCCTATTACTTTGCGGACAAACCCTGTAACAACAAAACAAAAATCTATCCGGCATGCCGATCTTGTGTACTCGTGTCCACCTAAGCTTAGTTGGAATCACACATATAGCAGTCAACTCACATTTCCTAGCGGGCATGCTCGTCATTCATCCATAAATTTTTTACGCGCCTTATTATTATTCAAGTCAGGCTGGTTTCCACCACGCCAACAACGATAAATAAGTGAGCGATACTTTTTCATGAACAAACAGCGTTTGTTTATTTCAATTATACTGCTTAGATTCGATTCAACAAGTGCGAGTAAAAATCGCTGTTATTGTTGTGGGTGTTTTGAAGCATCCAATTGCGTAGGCGGCACAATTGATTACATATAGTTACGCAACATAGTATATACCGATTTATTGGTGTAGGTGTGAATACATAGAAGCTTCCTGATAAGCACTTTCTTATAAATATGTATATAAGTAAATATGTCACGAACCCACGTTTTCAATTTATTTTAAATTGTTTTTATTTTTATGTGTATTTACTGTAAATCACAATAGCAACACCTAAAGCTGACTCATCCGATTTCGTTAGCTTCGTTAGCTGTAAATTGGCTTGTGTTAATTTAAATGCTTTGGTACTCCTATTGTACTAAACCGGTCGGTTTTACCGGCAAAATTTAGTTGCATTTGCGTGACTTCGTGTTTTATGAAAAATAAATAAATTTACTCTCTTTTCATTTTGAGTTCAGGTCCGAGTCATAACAAAATCGCAGTGCTTATCTAAGCAATATTGGCGTCTGATCTAAATTTTTCAGAATAAAAAGCTTTCCGAAGGACTTATGGAGGCTGATTAAGACTATACGACTCTTCAAAACTACTACTTGGAAGCATGCAAGATTTGGTTAAGTATCGTTTTCTCAACGTCTGCCATATATCAGTTAAGTTCTGGGTAAAAAAAGGTTATTTAACGAAAGACGTAGCCTTGATTAAGTTAGCCGGAACTTAACTGAAAGATAGCTGCTAACCAAACATTGAGAAAACGACTCTAAGACTCTTATTAAAAAGTTTGTATACTTTAAAAATAATCTGTTAAGTTGATACAAAAGGTGATCCATTTCGAGACTCCTTTCTTTTTTAATGAAAAACACACAGAAACTTCTAATTTAATGGGTAATGTTTATTATTCAAATTTAGGCCGCGTTACGTCTCAGATGGTTCATCCGTTAAGACCAATTTTCGATGACTCGTTCGAGCATTTCGACTTGTTTAAATCAAATGTCGCCGAGATCACGAACTTCAATTTCATGCATCAAATCGTCGGTTATCATATCGCGATAACGGTCGTCATTGGCGGTTACGTTCTCACCGGCATCCTTTTTAAAGAAATATGGACCAATGATTCCAACGGCCCACAAACCACAACAAACCGTTGTTTTTTCTGAATGAAATGGCAGCTCTTGAAGCTCTTCAGGTTATTTTCGTCTCGATTATGAGAATTATGCTTGTTCACATTCCCAGTGAGACAGAAATAGGCCTCAAAGCTGGACAAAACTTTGCTCGAAAAAATCGAATCTTCTTGGAACCTTTTAAGAGCCCATAAAGCGAAGCGATATCGCTTGGGAAGGTCGAGAGGCTTCAATTCTTGCACAAGCTGTATTTTGTACGCTTTCAATTTAAGATCTCGACGTAAAATGCACCAAGTCGTTCCAGATGTCAGTCCGAGTTGCTGCGAACGGCGCGGAATCGACTCGCCACGGTCTTCGTGTACGCTCTCAGCGACGGCTGCTATATTTTCTTCACTGCGTGCTGGACGTGGTCTCACAAAACATCCAATGGGGGGTTTAACAACTCTGCTTTCCCTTTCTTCTCTTCCTTCATAAAATACTTGAATGATTTTCCTATGATTTTTATTTTCATATGAAGCGCACCAGATACAATATTTCTGCGACTATGATGAGTTGGCCTTTGAAACCTTCTACAAAGCATCGAAAGAAAAATGTATGTTATACAGTGCTAGAAAGATTTTGTACAATACCAAAAACGAAAATCAAGTTCAACATTAAATCTAATAGGTTATCCTACCTCATAAAAGGCCAATACTAATGAAACAGTTGTGTTTGAGGGTAAAAAATAGACACCAGCAAAGAGAAACAGACCATATTTTATAGTTTTTCTTCGATAAAGCGGAAAACCATGAAAAGAGTTTTTGTTCTTGATACTGTAACAGCCAATCATGTGTAATTTCGGTTTCATTGTTTCCCGCTGACGATAATTTCGATGTCGATGATCTGTTCTGGAAAGCCAAATGTCGAAAATGTTGATAAAAGAATGGAACTCTTTTAGACCGATCGTCATGTAAGCACTGTTTCGATCGCCGTCTAAGGCAAGTAATAGCTCTGAAGTGGTTAGATTTGGGGTAGGAATTGAATCCCATCAAAACAATGTCAGATCTGACGCTTCGATAGATTCTTGCTGGAAACAGCGCGAGCTTGGTTGGAGTTTATGCATCCATCTCAAAGTCCGAACCCATCTCATAGTTTGAGCCCGGCACCACAACTATAATGAGTCAATTAAAGATATTGAAGCTTGGTTAGAAGGCCCTTAAGCACCCATCTCATAGTTTGAAACCGGCACCAAGTGATTACTGGCTGTTTCTATCTATGGCGAGGGATTTTTTGTTGTACCATATATGTAAGTATACTTTTGAAAGTGCGGTTATGAAACACCAGAGTGCGAAAGTCCAACATAACTCTATCCATAATGCTCTCAACAAAATGGATCCCGATTCGTGTAGGAAATTTCAAACAATAGAATTTACAAACTCATTTTCTTTGCTATACCGTTAGATAACAGTGCTTTCGTTTACTATCGTACAAAAATATCTGTGTACATAATCGTGAATACCAAAAAATGAACACAAACACGAGAGTTTCCCACTCCGCTTGGTTGCGCCACTTCCGCTAGCGAAGTAGGTAACTTATGTAACAGTACCTTGTATGTATGTCACCAGCAATAACAATTTCACTATATAATCTGTATTTGTGGGTACACATAATATGTAAATATAATGAAGCACGTGAATTTTATAAATTCAATTTTCTTGACAGCAGAAGGAAGGCAAACAAAAAACAGCGTGAAGGCGCTTGGAGTGTGGGTTCCTACAATACCTACTATATGCAACTTCTTGCCGTTGGGAATAATTTTAATCAGGCCATTATTTTATGACAATTTTCAGTTGTGACATGTACATGCAGTGACTTATATACTATGTATATATAAGTATTTGTATGAGTACTCGTGTGAACTTTAGGCGACCTGAATTGCATAAAATGATTTTCAACGCGGAAATTCCATGAGAAACCTCTTTATGGGTGGGTGGCTGAAGAAGATTTACTCGTACATACATATCTGTCGGGATATTATCAACATATAGAGAGGAAGAATGAAGAGAAAATCCAATGAAGAACGGAAAAAGTGAGAAAGGGGAAAAAAAACTAAATTTTACAAAAGTTTCCATACAAGAACTTGATTTTGATAAGTCACTTTGTATGACTGTTACAGAATCGTATACCCTGTTGAGGGTATAAGAAAACAAAATCCCCTAAACTCCTCCATCGCAATTTCAATCATTCGTTTTTCTCAGCCAAAGTTGGCAGCGCATTGTGAAGACTGACTCAGCGCCTATGCAATCCCGTCTTTGTGCCATAATTAACAAACAATTGTTTTCTTCGCACAATCGTTTGCAACAGTCATATTGTTTCGTGTACGCCAACGACACCCACTAAGCTCGGGTGCGGGTGCGGGTGCAGTGCAACAACAAATGAAGCGCTGTGACTTGAGTAACAGCTGTCGATCAGTGGGGCAGTAGTAAAGTTAATTGCAGTAAAATAAAGAAGAAGAGGAAGCATTAAGTTGGCAGGTATGCCGTTATATTGAGTAATCGAAGCGGTGCGGAAAGCCAATTATTTCCCAGTTTGTGGATCGTATTTGTGGAGTTGGAGTTTTGGTCGGCTACAATTAAGAAGTGCTAGAATTTGCACTCTGTGTGCTAGCTTCATGCTCTACTGCGTTTCTTTGACGTTGAATTTAGCTTGGTAGTTACTTTTGAGTTAAAATAAGTTTTTTTTTGATATATATAATGAATATATTTGAAAATATTCTTCAAAATTCGTTGTTGTTCCGACGAATAGTTTCGGGCATACGAGTATATTAGCGTTTTTGGAAAATAATTTTGATTTGTGGTAATCGGCTCACAAAACTATTTTTTACTCGAAACGTTGTTTCCAAAGTATGTGAGGAAGATTTTACCGATATGACTAGACCGATTCTATACAAGAAGATGTTCTACAGTCTCATCTTCTTCAACTTCTGGATACTCATTACATAGTCATTATATGGTATCCACAGTTAGCTGGCATATCACTCCTTCTAGTTCTGTCATTCTTTTTAAAATTTAATAGTCGGCATGTGCGGCTCTTATTCCATTCATACCCCGTTTCGACTCGCTAAATCGTAGCGGGATTGTCCGCATAGATTTTACATTTTACATATTCCCACAGGAAAAAGTAGATCGGTTTGATATCACCGTCTTGAAAACGTGTCTTGTTGAGACCAAATCGAGATCACGGCCTTCAATTTCAGACTTCAAATAGTCGGTTATCATGGCCATGGCCGGTCGCCATTGACGGTAACGACATCATTCTTAAAGAAATATGGACCGATGATTCCACCGGCTCACAAACCACACCAACCATTGTTTTTTTCTGGATGGAATGACAGCTCTTGAATCTTTTCTGTTTGCTCTTCGCCCTGAAAGAGGAAATTTTGCTTGTATACATACCCATCGAGTCAGAAATGGACTCATCACTGAACAAAATTTGGCTCGAAGACATCGGATCTTCTTGGAACTTTTCAAGAGCCCATAGAGCGAAGCGACGTGGCTTGGGAAGGTCGAGTGGCTACGGTTCTTGTACAAGCTTCATTTGCTTTATTCAATTTAAGATCTCGCCGTAAAATGCGACAAGTCGTTCCATATGTCACTCCGAGTTGCTGCGAATGGCGCTGAAGCGACTCTCTACGGTCTTCGTGTACACTTTCAGCTACGGCACGGCATTTAATAATGAATGCTGAGTCTCCAGATGGGTGATGGTGTTGCAAATAGAAAAGCCTTACTCAGTCTCAGACAACTTTTTTTGAATGTTCTCCTGGAGATCGGCTACACGATCAAAGCAAACCAATTTTTATAAATTATTCACCTCAATAATTGGTGATCAAGGTAGTACATGAATGTCTGTAAAATTATTTTGAGTACTTTTCTAAGCTTTTCTTCTCCAAGTCTCAAACTATTTTCCAACTTGCAAATGGATCTAACCTCTTCAGCCTTCTTTTTGTCCAAGAAGGTCAAGTTTATTTTTTACCTTTATTCATATGGCGATCTTTGTACTTTGATTATGAGAAATCTAACTCAATTTATAACGCAGCTTTTCTGCCAATTCCAACAGCTTGCCATTACCACAATTACTGTGTAGAAAAACACATAATTTATTGGAACTTTGTGCAGCGAATGCAGTGCACACATTGAGAGTAATTAATTTAGACTTAATCAAGTTACACATGAGACCACTTTTCACACACACGCACATATACCTTCAACATATACATAAAAACATACATGTTTATTTGAAATATGTTCAACTAGCGCTTATGTATACACATATGTAAGTAGTCAGCTGTGGGTATGAGAGCCGCCTTGGCTTAAATCAATTTACTCGCTCACGTCACAGGCACGCAAACAACGCAGACGCCATGTCACAGCGTAATTTAGTCGCCGTTTCAGGGGTAACGCATATGTTTGTCGTCTGGAAAATTAACATATTAAAGTCATTACATGCAGTCAGGCTTGTGATAAGATTACTCAGCATGAGTAATACTAGTAGTTGGTGGCTTTAGCGCTTGCGGGCTTGAAGTTGATTATGCTATTATATATGTAAGCAAAGCGCTAGACTAGCAAGCCAGGGGTATACGTACTATATAACGATATTCAAGAGAACTATGACACTTCGGTACTGGTACGGACCGTTCCTGATACCTAGAAAACCTTCCAAAAGGAGCAATACTAAAACCAGTCTTTGTTGCACGATTTCGAAATCTTCAGATTCTATATTTTAGGATTTCAGAAACTAGATTAACCCGACCTTCAGAAATAAAATTGAGTCACGAGGCTCTGCCTTTTATGTGAGCCGAGATGCCTTCCCGAGAGTCTTCCCCAATGCGGAACAAATGCAAAAGAGGTGTGCCATTGTTTTCCTGAGACCTTGCTCTTGATATTTCCGGCAGTCTGCTCGATCTGTAAACCTTATTCCCGGGTCGTGTGCGGCCACCAGACTGTGAACCATGAGTATTCGAATCAGGTTCCTTATATCAAGTGCCAGTTGAACTTAATGATTTTGGGTTAAAACCCAAATCTAAGATATTCTAAATTCAGGAATATTTTGCAAATATCAACGAACAACCAGAACTAATGAAGGAAAATAAGTAACAAAGTTCAAATATGAATACTTCTATAGTCATCTGAACATACCAACTTTCTAGGCACATCTTTAAATTTTGTATTAGTTAAAGTGAAGACTCTAAACTCAGGCAAGCTCGCATTCTCAAATTAATAATCGTTATATATTTGAATCGAAATGATTTGGTTCAGGTCAGTGAGTCCCTTAAAGCTAGGTTTTCCCAAATAAGCTGGGGTTCCTTATAACTAAACTTAGAATATCGGATTTGGTTCTTTCGAGAAGGACTAGCTCTTTTTGAAACCGGCCACAAGTGAAAAGACTAACGAAATTTGATATGCAACCGACACATAACGTTCAATAACTGTAAATATGATAGGGATTATTACTATTGGATGTGTATAAGCTAGGAAGGCATAGAGATATGATCAACCTCCCCCGAGACAAATTCCGTTTCCCTGTCGCGTTCTATACTGGGCACAGCGGGTTCAAGAAACACTTGTCCAAGATGGGTATAGTTTTGGTTTTGCGACATAGAACCGGAAACTCTAGAGCACCTTATCCTAGATTGCCCAGAAATTTGTAGCAACAGACTCAGAGTCCTTGGATCCATCTCAGTGGACAGGGATCACATCACCTCCATCGTGTCCATCAGAATCTGTATGTGTTCAGAGTGCTGAACCTTTGTGACATGTGATGTAGAAGAGGGCTCAATAGATCATATGTCGGAGTGCAAAGCCTACATTTTTTTCTAACTTTCTATCTATAATCGTATGTTTATATGGAGTTATGGTTGATCTATATTCATTCGAATATCTCCTTCCGAGGGTTTTACTATGAAATAATCGCGTTAGAAACCTTCGCTATCATTTGTGTGAGATTAAGGCTCTTTTATGACAAGGGCGACATTTTAGTCAATTAAGGAATGAAGCCGAGCCGATCTTGTAGCAAATTCATGGTAGAATTTACGAAATTACTAGATCCTTTCGAAAGAGGATCAAAGTATTATCTCTCTAGCATACTTCTTCTTCTTCGGTACTACAACCGTGGGCCAGTCTGAGTGAAGGGCACGAAACTTCGCCAGTTGCCTCTCTTCCAGAAGGGGACTAAGAACTAGTCTTTCTTACACACTTATCCTTCTTTGGCACTACAACAGTGGGACGGTTCGAGCCGAGAACACTAAACGTCTTCAGTTATCTCTATCCTCTACGAGGTCATGCCCATTCTACAGCCCAAGAGGATACAGATTCCTATGCACTTGGTGCCTTCAATGAAACGTTGGCGCCCTTTCCTCCGCTCTTCGGCCACATGTCTTCATTCGAAGTTCCAGCAAAATGGAGCATCAGCTTTAAAGCGTACATGGCCTAACCGGCGCATTCATTGAATTTTTTATGTACGGTTTGGTCCATTGCAATGTCAAACTTGCTTTTACATTTTTTTTATAGAACAAAAATGCTTTCAGACCATTCTTCTTTCCCTCCTTTGTTTTCGCTTTCAGCTTATTGTTTTATGAAAAAGACCAAATCTCATTTCATTATTTCGAAATCAATATCATTTTCCATGAACTCGCTTGGCTTCTCGTGCAGGTGACTTTGCAGCGAACGCGGTTCGCCACAAGAGTATTAACTCGGTATTTCGCCTGCTTCTTGATTTTATTCGCGATAATAAATATTGACAGCGCTATGAGGGTAAAATACCATATGTACACAAGAGTTGGTAGTATATAATTTACCGTTATTTTTATTGCTTTATTTTTGTATTTTCACTCACTCTTAACTTTAATCCTCTGGGAGTGAGTCCTGCAATTTGTATGAAAGGCACGAATGTAGAGTTTGTATCGTGGAGACTTGAGTTTGCAGCTAAATCGATGCAATTATTATTTGTTTAGGGGAAAATATGGGTGACTAAGCGCTTGAAAAAGCCACGAAATATATTTTAAACTATTAAACGCGCCAGTGATATATCCTTTTTACAACAACACATATGCCATTTCTTCTCTTTCTCAGATTACATTTGGTGTCCGCAAGCGAACTAAAACCAAACAATCAATAACCATTAATATCAACGAAAGGTTTCATTTCACAGCCGAAGGTGCTGCCATACACACACGACACACGAGTCCAGAAACGTCCACGCACGGGAGCAAAATCGACCGCAAAGACGTTGTGGTGTGAGCGGTGGCTGCGGTTGCTCCGCATACGGAGTTGAAGCCACAGAAAAACACCACAAAACCCACACACACGCACACACGTGTCCGACCATCCGACCGTTAAGCGTCAACCATGAACGTGATGCGTAAATTACGTGGCAATAACAGTGCCACGGGTGGCTTACCCACAGCCGGTGCGTCAGGTGCCACCGCTAATGGCAATATAACGGGCAGCAGCAACGCAGGCGGTGGTGCACGTGTCGGCGATGAGATAACCGCCGCCACAGATGCACGCATACAAATCAGTTTACACACACTAAAACAGCTCTTCAACGAGTACACACATCCGAAGGAGGCGCTCAGCGAGCACGAACGGGACATGAAGCTCTATCAGATGCTGCCGTTATTTTGCAAGGTATCGAGACGCGTGTCTAAAAGTTATTTTTAGCCAAACTAACTGAATACGATTTTCTTCTTTCATTCTTTTGTGCCATGTTGCGCACCTACACAGGTCTTCAGCACATGTCCGGCCGCGGATATGAGCGAAAAGTTCTGGGATGTGGTGGCCTTTTGTCAGCAAGTTTCACGTCTGATGGTCAGCGAGATACGGAAACGTGCCTCCAATCAGAGCACGGAGGCGGCGTCAATAGCGATTGTTAAGTTTCTGGAAATCGAAACGACCGAGGAGACGAGCAGCGGCTGGATGTTGCTGTCCACATTGAATTTGTTGGCCAACGGCGATGTGTCGTTGATACAGGTAATGCGCGTTGGTAGCCCGACTTATTATTTTAAAATCAATAGCAATTCTGAATTCCGCGGTAGCCTTGAAGAGCTATTTTAACCCCCTGAAGATCAGGTCTATGAGCCTGAAAGCCGAGGGTTGATACTTATCTGTGAAGTGGTGTACTTTGACCGCAAAATATCGTTAGTATCCTTGTGTCAACTACGAAATTATCAGTACCATCAATACCGATCCAGTGCCTTACATTTCAGAGACTAAATATGCTCAGTAAAGAAAGAAGAAAGATGCTCAAAAACCCCAAAAATTTAATTCCCAAACCCAAAAAGATATTTTTAAGGAAAGAAGCCCAAGACCGAGCTTTGAGATCTTATCGTCTTCGGAGAAAAGTCACTTTTTCATCTCAGTAGACCGTTTCGAAGCATTCCAGTTCGTATAGATTTCTGGTCAACGAAAGACGAATAGCTCTTTCCGAAGAGGTTACTATGAAACATATGTCTGAGGTTAAGATTCTTTTATGACGCAGTCGATATTTGAGTCAATTAAGGAAGGAAGTCGAGCCGATCCTGTGCCAAATTAACGGTAGAATTTAAGAAATGATTGGATCCTTTCCGGAAGAAGACCAAAGATTTGTCTCTCTGGAATCCTTCTTCTTATCAAGTCGAGAACACAACGCAACTTCGCCTGTTACCTGTACCCTCTGAACGGATTTCTATGCACTTGGTCTTTTAACTGTCTTTCTTACATATTTCTTCTTTGGGTAAAGACTATTTTTTTTTTTACAGTCTTCTTCTTCTTTGGCACTAGAAGCGTGAGTCGGTTCGAGCCGATAACATAAAACGTCTCCTGTTACCTCTATCTTCTACGAGGTCATGTCAATTGCACTTCCCAAGTGGAGACAGATTCTTATGCTCTGGGTTCTTTCAAAGAATCCGTGGGCGCCTTTTCTACCGTTGTCCGCTCACAGGTCTCCATTCGAAGGAGCTCTTTGCTGGAGCATCATCTTTCAAAGGTACGACATGACCTAACCGGAACATTGGTTGAATTTTTAAGCGCTTAACTAGATTTATGTCGCCACAGAGCTCATACAGTTCGGGGTTCCAAAAAGACTGCGCTGACGGCTCTCTTACACAGAGTTTCCCACAAAAATAAACACACTTCTCATAATCGGCATTTATTGGTCAGTTGTGTGACTATACAAAAACTATAATATTGTTCTAAGATTAAAAGCTTTGAAATTTCCGACACTTTTTAAAGCTTTTCAAGTTCAAAAACCTCAATCATGGCTTCGTGGCTAATTTTTGGAACCACTTGTAGCGCAACAACTTCCTATGAACCCACTTGCCAAACACAAACATCTCAATATGTGTTCTAAAACGTTGCACCGACTCCTCATCCTCGGTTTCCTGATCACTGAAGACCCCGCTACGCAACTCACGCTTCAAGCGTATGAAACTCGCATCGTACGCGTATGTTGCATGCAACATATACATGCCGCCCGTGGCGAGTGCGGCAATACTTTGCGCCTTACAATAGAAAAAGTAGTGATGTCTCGGCTCCTCCGTATCGGTGAGAAACATTAAATGAAAGTCTTGCTCCGCATGATACATGGAAAGCAGCGAGGCGGCGAAATGCATTACAGCGCCCACTGTAGTGGTTATGGCTTCGATGGCAGCGGTGCGACCATGCCCACACAAGTTGTTGAGTATACCGAAGGCTGCGTACACCGTGAAGCTGGCGAATGTGCCGCAGTAGAAGAGATTGTGCGGTAGTGGTTCGGTGCGCAGAAAGCCGAACACGTGAAATGTGAGGCAGGCAATGCCCAGCAGCACTTCGAGCAGCTTGAAGAAACACCAGATTTCTTGCATTTCTTGTTATTTACTTCCAGCGACTTTTCACTTTTTATGACAATTAATTAAATTATCAATTTTTTTGTTGTCTAATACACAGGTGATGACAGCAGCCGCCGTGCCGTCTACGCTCGTCAAATGTCTGTATTTGTTCTTCGATCTGCCCGTTGTGGAGGACGATCCGCCGCCGGGCATTGGCGAGTCTGCGAGCGACTTTAATGCCCTCGAGCGTCGCACGCTGCTGCAGAAGGTCTTCGTACAGCTGCTGGTTAAGCTCTGCTCGTATCCGTATCCGGCCGAGGAGTTGGCGCGCATGGACGATCTGACGCTGCTCTTCTCGGCCATCACGTCGCCGTGTCCGACGCATAATATTGTTTGGCGCAAAAACGCAGCGGAAATATTGACGACCATCTCGCGCCATGGCCTGACCGATGCCGTTGTTAGTTATATACATTGTAAGTAGTCCTAGTTGCTGTTGTTGTATTTCGTTATTTTACAGTTTTCATTCTTACTTTCAGCCAAAGGCTGCATGGCGCTGTGCGTGGATAATATGCAACGTTTGAGCTTCGGCAATCCGCTGGAGATTGTCGAGATGTTTGTTACCGTTTTTTGCTTCCTAAAGGATTCTAGTCAAGTATCACAAATATTATTAGACGATTTCAAAGCATCACAGGGATATCTTTTTCTCAGCGATTTTTTGCTCAAGTGAGTTTAAAGCTAGATTTTTGTTAATTTTCTTATTAAAGTAGCACGGAAAGCATTCCTCCTTTAAGACCCTGATTTACTAGGTTCTTCGTTCGATGGGTTCTTTTATCGTTCCGTTCTTAAGACAGTCATTCCTACGTAACCGAAAAGCCGATCCAAGTTTATAAAGGGTTCACGAGGCTTTTCTCCCTACAAACTGATTTCCTTGGTCCATCGACCGATAAGCTTTATTATCGATCCATCCTCAAGACAGTCGCGTCTGCGTTGCATTTTCACCTAAAATCATTCCTTTGTCCATCCAATATTATAAAGATGATCCAAAAAGCTTTTCTCCTTGAAAATCCTTACTTCTATGGTCCATAGGTCGATGAGACCTATTATGGATCTGTTCTTAAAATAGATGACGTGACCGGAATAGATCCCAGA
This sequence comes from Bactrocera dorsalis, assembly GCF_023373825.1. NCBI lineage: Eukaryota > Metazoa > Arthropoda > Insecta > Diptera > Tephritidae > Bactrocera > Bactrocera dorsalis. The sequence continues at coordinate 7,463,411 of NC_064303.1, forward strand.
AGTTCTCTTTCTTAAATACACTAATATCCTTGCTCCATCATTCGATGAGATCTCTTATCGGTCCGTCGTCTCCTCAAAAACCCTTACTTCTATGGTCTATAAGTCGATGAGGTCTACTTACCCTGAAAGATTCTGGTTTATAAAGATGATACACGAAGTTTTCTTTCTTAAATACACTGACTTCTTTGGTTCATCGTTCGATGAGATCTTTTATCGGTCCGTCCTTCTGAAGTCATGTCTGCCTAACCGTAATGGATCCAGTCCCCAGATCTCGCTTTCAAGTTCAGCGGTTTGTTATCAGAACCCTCTAGAAGTCACTATATATAGTATCCATAGCAAATGGTCTTGAGATCTTCCCTGAAACAATAATATAATATTCACTAACCACTCTCTCCCTCTCATTTAGATTCGACACCACGCGTACCCATTCTATTGAAGTGCAGGCGGCCATACGCAATCTCGTCCTCATGATCTCGTCGCTATGCATGTGCGGCTTCAATGAGTTACGTCCGCCACAGGTGCAGAATACGCTCTTCAAAATGCAAAACTTTCAAATGCCACAGGCGAGCTCACGTGAGACCTGCGTACGCAACATCTACGCATTCCAAGTGCTGCAAACGGTCTTCCTGAAGTCCACCTCGCCAGCGCTTTGCTGCACCATACTCGACGCCATATCGCGTGTCTATCACTCGGAGAACGCCAATTATTTCATACTCGATTCGGAGAATACGCTCAGTCAGTTCACGGAGCGCATACACCTCAAAGGTCCACAGATACAGGAGAAATTCTTCGATTTGCTCGAGTTCATTGTGTTCCAATTGAATTTTGTACCATGCAAAGAGTTGATAAGTCTCTCACTGCTGCTAAAGAACAATCATTCGACTAGCTGTAGCATATTGTGCTTGAAGACGCTACTCAATATACTGCGCCACAATGCGGTCTTCAAGGAGGTCTATCTTGAGGTGGGCATACTTGAGGTGTTTGTCACGTGCTTGAATCGTTATGCCGATCACGTGCGTAAGATAACGAAATGCGATGAGAGCGTTGTTGTTGTGCCGACGGCGGATGATCTAGAGGATCTCACCGATACGCTAGGCAAACATGTGCTCGAAGCGCTCACCATACTGCTGAGTGGTAATAATAATAACGCGAATGTGTTTCGTGAATGTGGCGGCGCTAAATGTACACACGATCTGGTGAAATTCAAACACTGTCGTCCGCAAGCGTTGGGCATCATACGTGAGCTGATACTGTCGGCAGGCGGTGATGATGACATGCTCTTCATACTCTCCGTCATGCATGCGGTGCCACCATATCAGGTGGAGTTCAAAATACAAATACTTAACATGCTGCTTGGTTGCCTGAAGGACTCGCACCGCACGCGTACTGTGTTCCGCAAGGTGGGCGGTTTCGTGTATCTCACCAGCGTTTTCGTCTCGCTCGATGGCAAGTTGTGCGATGAGCCGTTGGCGAATGTCGAGCCGGACGCGCAGTTGATTACACAGGATGATCTGATATTATTGCTGCAAATAGTTTGTCAGACGCTGGCGACGGCGATGCGCTTCGAACCGGCGAATGCGAAATTCTTTCATCAAGAGATTTGCACCGCCTCGTTGTGTGACACGCTGCGGCTTTTGGGCTGCTTCGGCAGCGCTACTGAGCTACACGACTTCAAGGGCGAGTTCAAGAATGACAACGCCATGCAGAAGTACTTTCACGAGGTCTTCGCGGGTGACATATTGAATTTTAGGTGAGTGTCTTCACAATTAAGCTGCATTGCTAGAAGTATACTATATTTTATCTCTCTCTCTCCAATACAGCTTCAACTCGGATATACCGCGCTCCTTGTCCTACGTCTGCGTAGTTTACCGCCTGCTGTATAGCATCGCTCTGGACAATTTTGAAACGCCAAATTTGGCCGGCGTCATAACGCTCTTCAGCGACACACATACGCGTTCGCCCAGCAAAGAGTTGCCGCCAGCACATCCAAATCAATTGAATCTGACACAGCCCACACCAGAGCCACGCATTGTGCATCCCGGCGTTGTGCTCTGCATGCTGCAGCTACTACCAAGCATCGAGCACGAAACGAGTGCCGTATTAGCGCTAAATCTACAGGTTTATCTCAGCGAGATCATAAAGTCTTTGGTACGCAATGAGCGCAATCAACAAATTATGTGCGACTATGGACTCGCCGAGCAGCTGTTGAAGATTGCGCGCAATGCGCTCTCCGAGGAAGCTAATCCGCTGCACGTGTCCATGCAGTATGTATTGGAGCGCTTAGCTGCGCAGGCTTTGCAGCCCACAGAGCTTCGTGAGTTTCTGCGACTGGGCGAACCGCTATCTTGCGCCGACATTGACTTACGCACACCCTATCGCATGGGTGGCCCCGTACCGCTGACACGTATCAAGACGCTGGTTTCTATGACAACACCGCGTGATTTTCGCGCGCACGGCTCGAGCACGCTGCCGCCCTTCGTGGAGATGGATATGTCTGCGGAGGGTTTCGGCTGTTTGTATTTGCCGTCATTGGCGCCGCAGGCTACTGCCACCACCGGTGGTACTATCGACGCCAACACTATTGGTGGTATTGGCGCTGGAGATCGCATATTTCCGCCACAAACGGGACTCTCATACTCCACTTGGTTTTGTGTGGAGAAGTTTTCGGATCCAAAAACGGATCCACATTGCGTGCGTCTGCTGACGCTGGTACGCACCATACACAATCCGCGCGAAGAGAACCTGGTCTGTCTGTCCATATTGCTGTCGGCGCGTGATAAAGCGATTGTAGTGTCTACACAAGAAACGCTTGTGACGCCAAGCAAAAGTAAGTGCTGTTAAAGTGAGGTTAGGCATGTAGTTCTTTCCCACAAGGAAATTAAGAAGTAGATAATTAGTTTTACGAACTTATCCACCAAATTCCATCAACTTTGTACCTCTTTCAGGCCTCGGCGACTGGGAACCCGAAGGTTCAGATGACGGCAGCGCACGCATTTGGTGTCCCGATTTGCTGCACGAAGGCCAATGGCATAATCTGGTGGTAGTACTCAATCGCGCTGTTTTGAAGAACTCTAGTCTCTCACTTTACTTGGACGGCACAGTAAGTGGGCCTTCACATATCTTCTAATACCCCAAAAAATTAAATTTGTCTCTTGTCTCTTTCCGCAGCCTATGCACACACAGAAGCTACATTATATTTCACAAAATCCCGGCGCTGGCTCTGTCAATCTCGCCGTGGCTAGTCAAGTCTACGGCTACATTGGCACACCGCCGATTTGGCGCCGCTATTCACGTCTCTGCTGGAAGCAGGGCGTCTGTCACCTACTGGAAGACGTGCTCACACAACAGACTGTGCACACCATCTACAATCTGGGACCGCATTATATGGGTTCACTGCAAGCGCCACAGCTGGGTAAGCAAAGCGAGCCGCTGCCGCCCTTAGTGCCGGAAGATCGTGTGCTCTTGGGTCTGAATGCGAAGGCGGTATCACAGCTCACACTAGTAAAGATACGCAAGGTTTATAGTCGCGTGGATAACAAGTCCATCGCCAAGGTGTTGGGTATGAATTCGCATGAAAACGCCACGCCAATCAGGTAGAGCCTCTAACGTTTTAATTTATAAGTTGGTATTCACTTTTTTCTTACTATTCTCCTCTATAGAATTCTACACAATTCCGCCGGTCACTTGGCAGGCGCTGGGCGCTCACTCGGCGGCGTTGTTGTTGGCTATTTGGGCGTGCGCGTCTTCAGTCCACATCCCGTCTCCGCCATGATCGACACTGTCGGCGGCTGTAATGTCTTGCTGGGCATCATCGCCATGGCGCAAGATGTGGAATCACTCTATGCCGGCGTGAAGGCGCTCACCTGTGTGGTGCGTAGCAACCGCGCCGCGCAAAGCGAAATGGATCGCAAACGTTGCTACCAAACGTTGGGCATGTTCTTCAAGAAGAAGAAGAATCTACTCAACTCACACATACTACATTTGACATTCGGGCTCGTCGGCACTGTGAGTAGCGGTCAAGACATGTCGGCCATACCGAATGTGACTGCATTCCAGGATTTGCTCTGCGACTTGGAAATTTGGCATAATGCGCCAAATGGTTTGCTGCGCTCACTGTTGGAACATCTGCTCGAACTCGCTATAGAATCGAACGAGAAGAAGCAGAATGTGAAGATTATGGGTAACTTGCAGTTGCTTAATAAGCTGCTGCACATCATTATCGACATACAGGATCACTCGACACGCGAAATACTCTTCAATCTGATTGAGACTTTGCTCGGCGGTCAGCCGCGTCACAGCGATCTCTTGCTCTTCGGCCAATACATCGCCGCCAAGCTACCGAAAGCGGAACAAGTCGAGAAGGCGCTCATATTGCCGAGCATGCGCGCCACAGCGGGCATTAACGGTAATGCTGGTGGTGGTGTGAGCGAGCACGAACTCATGGCGCAAAATATTTATCTGCGCAATCGCTGCCTCTCGCTGCTGCATGGTTTGCTCTTCACGCCACGTAATACGGTGAACTATATCATCTGCGATGATATCTCCAAGACGCTGGGCATGGATTGGCTGCTGCTTTTCATGCAGCCGCATGTACACTTCACTACCGTTATAATTGCGGTGCGTATACTGGTAGTCGTATGCGCCAATGAGAATTTCATGGTGCGTTTTCGTGACTCTACACACAATGGCGGCTACTTGCGCTTCACGGAAATGGTGTCGCAGAAGAAAATGTTGGCGTTGGGTGCGCCGCAGCTGAATACAGGCACGCAGAGTAGCGCCGGCTCGGTGATTGTGACCACGGCCAATGTTATACAGCATCTGCCGACGCAGATTGCCGGCGAAGTGCGCACTACGGCGCTGAGCATACCAGGTGAGTGGCTCACATGATAAATTTTCAACGCAATTTTATTAAAGACTTTATTTAAACCTCTCTCTAGGCTATCAGATGCTCGAATGGCTGCTCACGCATCATCTCGACGTGCCCGAGCTATATTTCCTCATCACCGCCTTGATTATGGGTCAACCGGTGAAAATGATGGCCAGCGAGCATACAAAATTCGACTTGGATCGCGTGCGTCACTTCCTGTGGGGCACACCGCCCTCCTCGAATGCGCCACTACCAAAAATGAACGTTTGCCCCGAAGCCGTGTGCGTGCTACTCGGCATGGTGCGCGCTATTGTGCACGCCACAGAGTGCGCCAAGTGGCTCAATAGCCATCCAGAGACAATAATTCAGCTGCTCTTCAACTTGTATCAGAATGTCACCGATTTTATGCCGGTCATGATGTCTGGCGACGTGATCACCTCATTGGTTGCGGTACTATTCCCCAACTCGAAGGACGCTGGCAATGATTCCGAACCGAATAGCGGTAATTCAACACCCACCGATAACGGCACGGGCGCCTACTTGCTGCACGCGCATAGCATAACCAGCGCGCCGGCGCATAAGCTGACGCAGCACCCGGTGCGTAAATGTATCATCGATTTCCTGCGTGTGATTGTGGTCGATTCGTTGAGCTTGAATATGCATGGCAAGACAACGCCCGTCATCGACCTGGTGTTCGACGCTTCACCCGAATCCGCGGAGATGACGTTGCAAGTTGAGTATCAGACGGAAATTATTACCGCTTTGATGGAGCATCTGCTCGCCGCCGATGTGTTGGTGGGCGAACAGGCCGCGCTGTCCATTGTGCCATTGCTGCAGAGTCATACGCAACATATAGCGCCCAATGTATTCTACTTCACGGCGCGTGTGGTGGATAAAATGTGGCAGGGTTGCCTAACACGCAATCCACATGACATTTTCGACTTTGTGATCAAGTTGATAGCGCAAGCGAAACGTCGCTCCTCTTCCTTGACAATCGAGCAGCTGCATCACTCACTCAATCGCACCATACTTTACTTGCTGTCGCGTCCGACAGAGTCCATAACGGAGCAGATGAGCGTGTTGGAGGCTTTACATAACATTATCACGCATCGCTTGCTCATTTTTGGCGCCGGCAATCACGAGTTAGAGTTCATCGGTTGTCTCACCTATTGCCTGTTGCAATTAACATCGGATATGAAGATTATTTTGGAACCGGCGACCAGCCGTAATACCACATGGCATGTAAATCCACAAACCGACACCGTCGAACCGAAGGATGAGGATCTCAATCAGCTACAGGTAAGCTTACCATATAAATATTTAAAATATCTATACCTAAAACCTGTCATTCTTTCGCACACAGGGTCGTAATTTGATTGTAGGCGCCGCTTTTCGCGTCTGGGAGGAACTGTATGTTTGCAAAAAGCCAGCCATCGAGGAGGTCTTCAAAGTTACGCTTACCCCACCGCCACCCAGTTCCAAAGCGCCCGATTTACAAAGCACACGCGAACAGGTTATGGAGCTAGCCTCCAAACTCTGGTTCAATTATGTCGATGCTGAGCGTAAGGCCACGTACCGCATACCCTGGGAGATACACAATCAGATACAGTCGAAAATACAGAAAGTTACCGGTGGCTTAACGCGCCTGGCGAGCCGTACGAAAGTCAAAAAGGACGAGCTCGTGCGCACCAAATCGACAATGAGCAAAGAGAATGCCTTCGATTGCACCGGCATACATGTACAATTGATTAAGTAAGTACTTGTGATGGAGTTAGTTGTAACATACTAAAAAATATTTTCCTTCCTCTGGGTACCAGGGACCTTTGGGAGTTGCGCTGCAAGCAGTACATACAAATGCAACAGCATACACAACGTTACGTCTACCAAGACTGGACACAATCGGAGACGGAGTTGACACGCGAACGCGGTCTATGGGGTCCGGAGGGTAGCTCCTCGCTGGACAAATGGATATTGGATACGACAGAAGGACCGCATCGCATGCGCAAGAAAACAATGCGCAACGAGCTCTTTTATTTGCATTATCCCTATAGACCAGAAATCGATTTGCCAGATAATGTAAGTGTAACGGAATTTACTGATTGTACAGTTCAATAATTTCTTGCTTTCTCTCGCTCTCGACAGCGTCAATTAAAATACAAAGTTGCCACCAGTTTGGATAGTAAAATCTACTACACCCACTGTCAGCAACCGCCTCGCATACTCTGTGAAACCGAATCACTACAACAACAACACTCAATACAACAACAATACTCAGTGGAAGCAAATAACGCGAAGCATGCACAGGCCGCGCAGCATCAAAACTCCGAGACACATGCAAGCGGTGGCACACCACCGCCACCACACTCACCCACAGAGGCCGCCACGAAAAGCTTACAAAATCCACAAGAATCCATAGACACGGGTGTACCCGAAGAGGATGAGGAAGAGGAGGACACCTCCATGATGTCCGACAATGAAACATTCCTGCGGCTGCTGGAGGAGCAGGAGAAAATCTCATTCATGTTTCGTTGTGCGCGCATACAGGGGCTGGACACCTTCGAGGGTTTGCTGTTGTTCGGCAAGGAGCACTGCTACATAGTCGATGGTTTCACATTGTTAAAGAATCGCGAAATACGCGACATTGATACATTGCCACCCGGCGCTTACGAGCCGATCATACCGAACTCGGGTGGGCCGACGCGCACGCAGAAGGCGCGTCAGTGTTCGAAATTCGCTTATGAGGAGATACGGGAAGTGCATAAGCGTCGCTATTTGTTGCAGCCAATTGCTTTGGAGGTCTTCTCGGAGGATGGACGCAATTATTTGTTGAGCTTTCCACGTAAAGTGCGGAATAAGGTGTGTGAAGGGGGGTGTAGCGGGGGTTTTTTTTAAATAAAATTAATTTTATTTTTTGGAACAGGTCTATCAACGCTTCATGGCGCAAGCCACAGCGATTAACGATAATGCACAGCTATCGGTGGCGGGTCAAAAGCGCACCGCAAGCGTAGAGCAGACATCGGGCATTTTCAGTAGTCTCATTGGCGAGACGTCGGTCACGCAACGTTGGGTGGTAAGTGTAATGGTGGCTTAGCTTCTGAATTGTAAATATTTTTAGCGGATTTTGGAAACAGTTTTGAAGTGACATTAAGAATTTGGTTTAATGCAGGCCTCATAAATAAGCTTAACCATACAGATTTTCACCATCGCGGGTGTGCTATTGTGAAATTATCGATATAATCGATATATTTAATAATCGATATATTAAGCGATAATATACATATCAGGGTGTGTTATTAATTAAAATATTTATTAAGTTATCGATATTTTAATCGATAATGCACATATACATACATATATATTAAAATATCACCAATTATAATCAAAATCAGTTACTTCTTTAAATAGTTATCGATAAACATGGATCGATTTAGACGTACATAAAGCGGAAAAGTTATCGATTTTACTAAATGCTTTAGAGAATTAGTAAAAATATCGATTATTAAAAATCTTTCAAAGTTTAAAGAAATTATCGAAAAATCGATAAGTAATCGATTATTATATATGTATGTATATATATAAATATAATATTAAAAATTCTTAGCTTTACAACATCAGTTACTCCTATAAAAAGTTATCGATAAACTTTAATCGATTTAGATATACTTAAAGCGGAAAAGCGGTAAATAGTGTCATTTATTTACGAAAATTTGAAATATTTACATAGGATCTCGATTTTCCAAACTGCTTTTGAGAATTGGTCAAAATATCGATTATTAACAATACTGTAGCAGTTTAAAAAAATGATCGAAAAATACATTTTTCTGAATTACTAAAATAGTAGATTATATTAAAACCAAATAAGTTCAATATCGCTTTTTCAACTCTGATAAATATTCGGTAGGATATAGTGATTACGATTTAAAAGTGATGCGGTTATTATTTCGATCTTTTTTAATATCGATTAATTCGGAGGCACCAAATTTATCGATAAAATAATTTTTATCAAAATTTGTGGTGTTATCTGCTTACCGATAATTAATAAATTATTTCGAAAATTAATCGATAAATTTTTTGCCAGCTGAAAAAATGTCTGTACTATATTTAGTGGTGCTTAAGAAATTCAATAATATTTTTGTCATGGATTACTATTCATAAACCTATACTGCGTGTAAACTTATGAGGACTATATAAAAACCTTTCAAGAAAACTCAATTTTTATAATTATTTTATAGTTATTACTAAATTCCTAACCTCTTCTTAAACTTCTGTTCTTTAGCGCGGCGAAATTTCCAACTTCCAATACTTAATGCATTTGAACACGCTGGCTGGCCGCTCCTACAATGATCTCATGCAATATCCAGTCTTCCCTTGGATAGTCGCTGACTATGAATCGGAAGAGTTGGATTTCTCCAATCCGAAGACATTCCGCGACTTTTCTAAGCCGATGGGTGCACAGTCGGAAGAACGCTTAGAGCAGTTCCAGAAGCGTTTTAAGGTAAAGCGTAAATTATTTCAAACAATTTTTGTGCTCACTAATGTTTCTTAATTTCTTACCGCCATAAGGAGTGGGACGATCCGCATGGTGAGACGCCACCCTATCATTATGGCACCCACTACAGTTCCGCTATGATTGTTTGCTCATATTTGGTGCGTTTGGAACCATTTACACAGCACTTTTTACGCTTGCAAGGCGGCCACTTTGATTTGGCCGATCGCATGTTTCATAGCATACGAGAGGCATGGCTCTCCGCTTCCAAATTCAATATGGCCGATGTGAAAGAGTTAATACCGGAATTTTTCTATCTACCGGAGTTTTTGAGTAATGGCAATAACTTTGATTTGGGTAAGTAGTGGACTTAAAAAATTTGGTGAACGTAATTTTGAGTTGCTCCGATTTGTTTTCTTTAAAAAATAGGCACAAAGCAAAACGGTGAGACGTTGAATCATGTCATACTACCACCTTGGGCCAAACAGGATCCACGCGAGTTTATACGCGTGCATCGAAGAGCCTTAGAGTGCGATTATGTCAGTCAGAATCTGCATTTGGTGAGTGTCACGTGACGCAAGTAGGCTTAAGAGAGCAATATCTCTAATTTTTTCTTACTACTTCCAGTGGATCGACCTAATATTTGGTTGTAAGCAACAGGGACCCGCCGCGGTGGAGGCAGTGAACGTTTTCCATCATCTCTTCTACGAGGGCAATGTGGATATTTACAAGTACGTTCAATTTTTTTGCCGAAAATATTTTTTTCTACCGAAAACATCAAAAATTTATGTTTTTTACCAAAAATATTTTTGTATCATAAAGCTTTTTATCTACTGAAAAAAATTTTTTTGTACCGAAAACTTTTTTCGCACTTAAAAAATTTTTTGTACCGAAAAATTTGTACCGAAAAATTTTTTGTACCGAAAACTTTTTTGTACCGAAAATATTTTTGTGTCAAAAAGTTTTTTATCTACCTAAAAGATTTTTGTTGGTAGATTTTTTTCTACCGAAAGAAAAATTTTTTGTACCGAAAACTTTTTTCGTACTTAAAATATTTCTACCGAAAAAATTGTTTTGTACCGAAAATTTTTTTTTACCAAAAATTATTTTTTTTTTGCCGATTATATTTTTTTCTACCAAAAACAATTTTTTACGGAAAACTTTTTTTGTACCGAAAACATTTTTTTATACCAAAAATATTTTTCTATTAAAAAGTTTTTAGTTTCTACCAAAAATAGTTTTTCTCCCGATTTTTTTTTTTATTTACCTGAAACATTTTTTTTACCGAAACTTTTTTCTGCCGATAATATTTTTTCTACCGGAAAATTTTTTTTACCGAAAACTTTTTTTCTACCAAAAACATTTCTTTTCTACCAAAAATATTTTTTTCTACCGAAAACATTTCTTTTCCACCAAAAATATTTTTTCCATCCAAAAATATGTCTTTCTATAAAAACAAAATTTTACAACCCCCACAGCATCGACGATCCGCTGAAGAAGAATGCCACCATTGGCTTTATCAATAATTTTGGTCAAATACCCAAGCAGCTGTTCAAGAAGGCGCATCCAGCTAAGAAAATGTCCAACTCACGACATTCCACACTAATCGATCCGGGCGCTTTAATACAGGGCAACACCACCGTTTTACAATCGGAACGTCTATTCTTCCATAATTTAAATAATCTCAAACCGAGCCTGCAGCCAATTAAGGAACTGAAAGGACCCGTTGGTCAGATATTACAACCAGATAAGACTGTGTTTGCCGTCGAACAGAACAAGGTGAGTAAAAGTTTATGGTAAAAATTTTCCTATCCCAAATATAACCGATTTTTTATCTTACCGTAGGTCATGATGCCACCCTCTTACACGAAGTACATCGCTTGGGGCTTCGCCGATCATTCACTGCGCATTGGCCTATACGATTCTGATCGCGCTTCATTCGTCTCTGAGGCGGCCGCACAAAATTCGGGCGAGATACTTTGTTGCGCCTGTCCCAATGGCAAGATGATTGTCACCGCCGGCACCAGCTCGGTCGTAACGATTTGGAAATTCGATGCGAATCGCAAGAGTCTCACTGTGCGCAATTCGCTGCATGGCCACACCGATGCCGTGACTTGCTTGGCGGCAAGCGCCGCTTATAATGTTATCATTTCTGGCTCACGTGATGGCACTGCGATCGTTTGGGACATGACACGCTTCACATTCGTGCGTCAGCTGCGTGGTCATGCGGGTGTTGTGGCTGCGGTCGCGATAAATGATCTCACCGGTGATATAGCGACCTGTTCGGCCACTTGGTTGCATGTTTGGTCCATCAATGGTGACCCGTTGGCGATGGTGAACACATGTGTTGGCAGTGCGGATCGCATGCAGCAGATATTGTGTGTTGCCTTTTCACAGATACGTGAGTGGGATCAAGAGAATGTGGTAATCACGGGTTCCACCGATGGTGTAGTGCGGGTATGTAGTAATATTTTGATTGCGTGATATACTCTTGTTTATTAATTGCTACTCTCTCTTTGACGCAGATGTGGTCCTTGGAGTACACACAAGTGCCCATCGAACGTAAGTTGAAGCGAGCCACCGAAGTGAGTTCGCAAGATCGTCCGGCCAGCACGGAGCGTGAGAACTCCTGCGATGGAAAGGAAGATGGAAAACTGAATATACTCAAGCAAATGAAGAGTCTCTCGTTGCAGGACGAAAATGGTAAGTTTCTTTCATTTTTAGGCGCAAGTATGTCAACCATTAACTTTTATTATTCTTGACAAAAAATAGTTATTGCCAAATCTGGTTCGGAGAGTAGCATATCAGAAGCTTCGGCGCATTCACAACACTCCACACATTCCGACAAGGCTGAGGAGGAGCAGCCAGAGTCAGAGCACAAAGATAATAAGGATGCTGCTGGCAGACGGAAAAGCTCTTTGTCTGGCGCTAAGTCTTTGCACGAAATGAAGGCGTCGACGGTGGAGGGTGAAAGCATAGCCAGCAAATGTGTTGAGGGTAGGCGTTGATATTGTTTATTAAAGCTGGACAACAGTATAATAATGTGTAATTTATTTGCAGAGGAAGAGCGTACGATACGTCCTAGTAAATCAGACACAAGTCTGACGGATGGCTTCGTTATGGTGGACAATGACAAAGTCAAAAGTGAGCAGTCGCTGAGAAAAGGTAAGGATTGACGAGCATGTGAAGCCAAGTAACTTTAAGTTCTTTTTTCCAACAAATGGATTAATCTACAATTGGCTAATGTGACTCTTTGTGATCACGTGATGTGATAATCATGTCATTATATCCGATTAAATACCATATACTGGGTATTTGGTGGTAAAGTAAAGTTAGTCAAATCACAATGAATATATTTTATTTTTGAATTGGATTTTGCCTTATTCATCATATCGCATCAAGATGATCATATGATATCAAATTACATGATTAGTATCCAAACCAAATATGACCCCGTTTTCTCCTTATTCCTTATATTCCTTCAATTAATCTTGACCGATCGCATATACTGCATTCTTTTAGTAAAGTTACACATTGCTTCATAAGAATCATGCGATATCACATCATATAGTCTATATCCAAGCCAAATATGATCCCGTTCATTTCTTATATTCTTCAATTTATATCTCATCTCTCCTTTAATTCACATCACACTAAGAGCATCACGCGATTCCGCATCACATGATTAAAATTGTATTTTCACAAATGTTATCAAAATTCGTAAAATAAAATATTTAACATTTTTGGGAAAAATCGCATCAATGACATCACACGATATGAAATCACGTGATTTTTATCTAAACCCAGCAATCTGACTGAATCAAGCTTTAAGCATCCTATAAATTTGTTTATCGTGTACATTTGTTATATTAGTTAAATAACATCAATATCAAATCTCATCACATCACACCAGCAATATCACATGATTTTAAATTACATGATAAAAATTTTATTTTCTGATATATATTCAAAATTCGTCCAATAAAATATTCTTATGTAACATCAACGACATCACACGATATGGGGTCACGTGATATGAATCTAAACCAAGCGATCAGACCAAATCAAGCATCCTAAAAATTTGTATGTGTTGTATATTCCTCAAATCAATGAAATTATATCACATCATTGTTTTCAAGTCGCATCATATAACACCAGTGATTCACATGATGCCGCATCACATGATTAAAATTTTCTTTTCAGTAATGCACTCAAAATTCATCAAATGAAATTTTTATTGTTCTTATGTCACATCGCATCAACGAAATCTAAAGATTTAAGATCACGTGATTCGTATATAAACCTAGCGATCTGGCTACGCTTTCCTTATATCACATCACGTGATTTCACTTTCTAAATCTTGCTGACCTAAACTTTTTACAACAGAATAAGGGGTTTTCATGAGGTCTCACTATTCTAGTCATATCATATGACTCATATCATACATTTTCATTATATCAGATCAATAGGAATCACATAATATTATACCACATCACCATCAGGAATTCTGATCGAAATTGAGTTCTTTAGTTATCTCAATATAATCACATGATATTATATAAGTTGTTTAACATCACATCTTACAACAACAACAACGTTCTATACAACATCACTTTGATTCGATATAACATCACAACTTTGAAACTTTTTCCTTATTTTTCTCTATCTTATAATAATAAGTAATACTAAATGACTTTCCTCTCTTCCCTTGCAGGCTTCAAATGGCAACGTCAATTAATGTTCCGTTCAAAACTCACCATGCACACAGCTTATGACCGCAAAGACAATGCTGAGCCGGCGAGCATAACATCGCTCACCGTTTCGAAAGATCACAAGATCTTGTATGTCGGTAAGTACAAAGCGGAAATTTATTTTAAATGGCATAAATTTACACAAAATAAATAAATTCACCACAGGTGATGCACGCGGACGCATATTCTCGTGGAGCGTAACCGAACAGCCGGGCCGAGGCGTAGCCGATCACTGGCTGAAGGACGAAGTCACCGATCAGTGTGTAAAATGTCACGTGAAGTGAGTGTGATTTGAAGTTTTTATATTAAAATAGAAAAATAATATTAAAAAAACAAAAAAAATAATGATAATTTAAAAAAAATATTATTTTTTTGAAATCAGTTATTAAGTTAAAATTATTTATATTAAAAAAAGTATATTTTTAGATTTAATTTTTCTTAAAAAATGTTATTTTTTGAAAAAAAAAAAAAAATTATTTTCGGAAAAATTTGTTGAAGATATTATTTTTTATCACAAATTTAAATATAATTTTGTTTCAAAAGATATCAAAATATGTTGAAAATATATATAAAGAATTCTAGCAAATTTGAAAATTTTTTGAAAATAAGATTTTTATTTATATCAAAAAAAAAAAAATTTAAGAATATGAAATTGATACAATTTTTTTGGTGGAAATAATTTAACATTTTTTAGTATTGAAAATGATGAATTTTAAAAAATGTAATATTATGTTAAAAATTATATTCCTGGAAAAATTTTTAATTTTGTAAAAATATATTTTTGAACAATTTTTTTTTGTAGGAAAATTTTGCCTTTTACATTTTTAGAAACAATTTTAATTTTTTTATTTTTAACTTGATATTTAAAAAAAAAAAATAATTTTAAAAAGTAAAATGGTTTGGTAAATGTTGTATTCTTGGAAAAAAATTTATTAAATTTGAAAAAGTATTATATTTCTGAACATATTTTTTTTGAGAATTTTGCATTTTTTATTTTTAGAAAAAAAAAATTATATTTTTTTGAAAAATTTTTATTTAAAAAATTTTTTATTTATTGGAAAAAATGTTGTATGTGTATTAGTAAACAATTTAAAAACTTTTACTACATTTTTGAAAAAAACTTTTAAATTTTTTGAATGTTTTGTTTTTAGAAAAAAATTATATTTAAAGAAATGTTATGATTATTTCTAGATTTTTTAGTAGTAATTTTTTTTTTATAATTTTTAAAACAATTTTTATTATTCTTACTTAGGATTTTTTTTAGATTTTTTTGTACATTCTTATATAATTAAAAAAATAATACTTTTGAAAACAACTTAGCTTTTTTTTTATATTTCTAAAAAAAATTGTTTTTTTCGCGAAGAATTTCAGTATTTTGTTAAAAAAAATTTACAATCCATCTTAGAAAATTTTAAAATTTATGAAAATCCAATATTTTTGAGCAATTTATTAAATACTAGAACAATTTTTTATTAAAAAATTTGTATGTTTTTAGTTTACATTTGAAAAAAACAAATATATTTTTAGAATTTTTTTTTATTGCAAAACAATTTATTTAAAAAAATATCAATTTTGAAAAGTGTTTTTATTTTTTGAAAGCAAAAAATCCTTTAAACTTTATCTGTATATTTTTGAATATTTTTTTTATAATTTTTAAAATTTTTTTTTTATATTTTTGAATATATTGTATTCATATACATATATCTTTTATCTTCCACAGATTCAATCTCTACGAGCGCAAGCACCACTGTCGCAACTGCGGTCAGGTCTTCTGCAACAAGTGCAGCCGCTTCGAATCGGAAATCTCGCGGTTGCGCATATTGAAGCCAGTGCGTGTGTGTCAGGCCTGCTATAGTCAATTACGCGCCAACTCAGTGGATAATTAAAAACAGATAAACACAATTGTTGTAAATTTAAGGCAAAGGAAGAAGCAAATAATTAGCAGTAATTGCTACAACAAGGGCTTTATAATTTATTTTGATTAATATTGTAATTATGTAATTATAAAATGATAATATTATTATTGTTAACAATATAATAATATTATTATTAATATTACTATGAAATATTATTATATATTATTATTAATATTATATATTATTATGCAATATTATACTCGTAGGCATATATTTCCAATTTTACTCGATTTTTTTGTTAAGGTTTTTTAAACTTAAATTTAAATTTGTATATATCTACTACTATATATAATTTTTGTAATTTGTATGCATGTATTTTTTAAGCTGTTTTCTATTTTGTATTTGTATTTGTATTTTAAAATCTCATACGACGATATTATTGTGTGTCACCATCAAACAACAAGGCTGTTTTATAATGCTATTTACAATTACATTTTATTTAGTTTAATTTCGCAAACAAAGCAAACGCCAAGGTCAAACACTTTAAGAGAAAAACCAAAAAAAAAAAATATAATAATAATAAAAAACTCGAAAAAGTAGCAAAGAAACCTTTTACACACAACTCGTCCCGAAACTCTGCTATTTCTAATATTAAAGAAACTTTTTATACTTTCTATTTATTTATTACAACAACTACTGAAGAAATAGCATATTTTAAAAATGACTATAAATTATTGTTTAAAGACAAAATGGCAAAAATGGACAACAAATGTAATATAAATTGAGGAAAAATAAATATAATAAAAAATTAATGAAAGAAAAATACTAAAAAATAAATTTCCAAAAAAAAAATATAAGAAAATTTAATAAAAAAAAATTCCAGAAAAGAAATAATAAAAATAAATTCTAAAAATAATAAAAAAAAATTACTAAAAACAAATTGCAAGAAAATTTATTTCCAAAAAAGAATTAAAAAAAAATATTGTAAAAGCTTTATTGCCGCTTAAGCAAATAGCAAACCAAATGTGTCTAGCAATAATAATAAAAAACAATAATAATATTTATAAGACAACAATGCGCTTGCTTGAAACCAAACAAAGAAACATATGCCACACGCCACTTAGCGAGAAGCATATTAAGTTGCAGCTAAAAAAGAGTAGAAAAAATAAAAATAAAAATAAAAAATAAATTAAAATGAAAATAAAAATATATAAAAAAAAAAATATGTAAAAAAATAAAATAAAAATTACAATAACAAAAAAAAATATAAAATTAATTCAAATAAAAATTAAAAACAATAAAACAATTAAAATAAAATTAAAAAATAAATAAAAATAAAAACTTATATTGAAAAAAAAAAATTAAATATATAAAAATATATATTCATCAAAAAGTAATAAAATTATGTATTGAAAAAAAATATATATAGAAATATATTGAAAAAAAGTTATATAAAATGTGTATATTAAAAAACATAAAATATATAAAAAAATAATATAACATATATAAAATAAAAAATATCTAAAAACTGTTAAATAAATTATTGTAATTTATTGCATTGTACTTGTAAACTAATTGTAGCAGCAAATATTACGCGTTCGTCTATCATTTCAGCCGCGCACTCTCACGCTCTCTATAAATATTTCCATGAATATAAACAGACACACTCACAAAAAAGAAAAAAATATGCGCCACTTCGCAATCAGCGCAAATACGCAAGCCACAAAGAGCGCATGTTATTGTTATTATTGTATTTATGCATATTACAAAGCATACGCTAAATATTCTAATTGGAAATATTGTCAAAGCGCATGCAAAGGACATAAACTCAATTAAAAATACAATTAAAAAAGCAGCTAAAAGTTTGTGTTGATGCATTTTCAATGTAAAAGACATAACCTCAATAAAAAAAAAAAATAAAAAAAGAAATTGCAGCTAAAATTTATGTTAAAGCATTTACAAAAAGAAAAAAGTATATACTAAAATAAATGGTGAAAATTATGCATGTATGTAATATTAATTGATGAGAGCACAATAATAAAAGCATAAAGTTATTAAAAAATATAAGAAAAATATTAAGTAAAAAAAAAAAAAATATAAACAAAAAAAAAAATATTAAATAAGTAAAAAAAATTATAAATAAAATAATAATAGAAATATAAAAAAATTAAAAATAAATATAAAAAATATTAAAATACAAAAAATGAAAATTAAATATAAAAAATATTAAAAAAAATAAAAAATGAAAAAAAAATTATTAACAACCACATATTCGCATGTATTCGTGCTATAAAAAAATTATTGACAAAAGTATTACGAAATGAAAAGGCAACAAATTAAGACAAATTGTATTAGAAAATTTAGCGATAAAGGCAAAGACATGTTTATGCTTATAAAATTGCAAAATATATTAGAGAAATTAGTTGAGAAAAAAAAGAAAAAAAAATTTAAATTCTGTTGTGTTTTGAATTGGTAAGGAAAATTGCTATAAAATAGTTTTTCAAACTTTCAGAAACCAAAATATGAATTTCTTCGACACTACAAACAAGTTATGTGATTTTGAAGCAAAGTTCTCTTTATGGGATAAAAATTATCACAGGCAAAATGGCGATCGCCTTCTTACATTAACTTTAATTTCGCAATGTTTTAATTTTATTTTAACACTGATCTACAGTGGTTTTTCGCGAAGACCCATTCGTCGAAGTATTTTTTTTCTAGGTTGGTATTTGGCAGCATAGTTTCCACAATCTCTTCATAATTTGGTACTTAGTGGTTACTTATAAAGCTTTCGACTGTCAACACTAAACTATTCCAAGCTTCACTTTCGGGAACAGTCATAACTTTGATAAAAATCTGTGACTTTCATTAATTAACGTATTTGAGTACCAACAAATTTCAACCTTTCAACTTTTCCTTACAAAGTTTGGATATTTTTTAACAATTTTTGAGGAAATAATTTTGAGAAAGATGGATATCATCAAAGAGCTGCGTCGATTTCGTCCCAGTAATTTTGTGGTAAAAGATGTGCATTGCTCTCAAAGACCCATTGTCAAAAGTATAGATAAAACACTGGAAATTGTCAAGTCTGAGTATCATATAAGCACTGCTTCAAACTAAATATTGCAAAACAACTGTCTAGCAACATTTACCTAAATAAGGTCGGATGAAAAAAAACCTCGATGTACGTGAGCCATCAAAAACCCCATGAACGGAATTTCCATGTCATTCCACCTGTGAATCGGTGCTAAATCGAAACAAAATCGTTTCATATCTGAGGCGGATAGTTAGTTAAAATAGGTGACTTACGACAACGGCAAGCGAAAACGTGGTGGAGTTATCGTGAGCCCGCGCAAACAGCACCTAAAGGTACTAATCGCCGAGCAGCGGCTCATACAACAATAGAGAATTACTAGTAGCTCCGGGAGATTGGTTGGGAGCCACTTATGCATCCACTTTATAAATACTTCGGACCTTGAAACAAGTGATTACTAACTGCTTCTGACTAAATTGAAGGTTTTTTCCCAAAATTTTCGCCATAAGAGAAGTTTGGGAAAACCAACTGTTCCAGAATTTTTCTCATAGGGACTAGGGTTTTTAAGAGAATGGCATTATGAAATTACACCTTAAAGGCAAAAAGTTTATTTGACCTAAATCAAACTATTCTAACTACATTCTGACAAAGAAGTTTCTGGAAATTGTAAAAAAACCCAAAATATGTAATCATCCATTCACTTTGTCGCTTTCTAAATAATCCCCACTAGATGTCACTTATGCCAACAATTTTTCCAGTCCTCGAAACACTTTTCATAAGCACTTTTTGGGATGACTTTCAGCGAATTTTGTTTATCTCTTCCATCGACTGAAAATGGGTTCCACGGAGCGGCAACTTCATGTTTGCGGAACTAGAAAAAACCACACGGAGCCAAAACTGCTGGTTGATCGATGGTATTTATTGCATTTTTGGCTTTAAAATCGGTCACAACTATGGCTCGAAGAGATGGTGTATTATCATTGTGTAAAATCTATAAATTGTTCTTCCTCAATTCCGGTTTTTCGAAGGTTGTTCTCACGCAAACGCCTCAACACGGCCAAATAAAACTCCTTATTGACCCTCCGAGACATATGCACCAAACCACGAATATCGAAAACACAATGACCATCACCTTGATTTTTGAGCGGTTTTGGCGTGATTTTTTTGGTTTCGGCTTATATTTTTCTATCCATTCCGTAGATTGTTGACTTGCTTCCGTGTCGAACTTTAAACCAATATCTCATCGGCAGTTATGATGCCCTTCATGAGTGTGAGATTGGAATTCTCACGATCAAGCATGTCTAAAGAGACATGTTTATGGCACTCCTTTTGAAAATAATTAGCTTTATCGGGACGAATCGAGCAAGAACGCGTTTCGTACCCAATATATCCGCCAAATTCATTCTAACGGACTCGTGAGAAATGTCGTGCTCTCTTGCCATCTCTCTAACACTTGCATGTCGATTTTCAAGCACCATATCCTTCGCTTTTTTAATATTTTCTTCAGTTGAAGAGGTCAAAGGAAGAACGAGACATGTTTTCAACGATCTCTCGACTGCCCTTGAAGGCTTTGTACAACTTGTAAGATTGTGCTTTTGATTAAGTTGAATCACCGTAAGCTTTTTCCAACATTTACAACGATTCCGCACATGAAATTTGATTAGAAATACAAAATTTGAGACAAATTTTCAGTTCGATATTTTTATCCATTGTAAAAATGGCAACGCAGTACTTGGCAAAATACAGTTTTTGGAAATTTAATGTATGTATATCTAAATACGAATTAAAATTGAAAATTGATAAATGAATTAAAAAGTGTTATGCATTAATATTATAAACATAAGAAAACGTAAATAAATTATTCCGAAAAATTTCGTAACCAATAAGAAAATATTGAAAATGTTGCGCATGAAACGACAAATTATTACAAAAACATAAGCAACTTTAGTTATTTCAGCGAAGGTAAACATTTGAGTTACGACTGAGCCTCAGCTATTGCGGCCGAAATTTAGCAGCAAAATTAAAAATACGAAAAATGAAATAAAATATTATGAAATGGCGTCTATTACAAAGCGGTTGGGTGCATAAACAAATATTATTGCAAATGCGAGGAAATTGTATGTAAATTTTGTGCAAGTTGACAAATAATAGTAAAAAATAATTAGAAATACAAAATATGCATTAGAAATATGGTTGGCAAAACAAAGCTAGACCAATAAAAAAAATTGAAAAAATATATAAATTGTGAAAGAATTAAAAAAATAAATAAAATTTTAGAAATGCATAAATTGTAAGAGAAAATATGAAAAATTTGAAAGAAATGAAAAAAATTGTTTGAAGAATTAAAAAAAAATAAAATAAAATATGTATAATAGCAACAGCATATTAAATAAATAAGTGCAGTATTTTGTCGAAATTGGATGCGGAGCACAAAGCTCAAGCACACGCTTACACACCGAACACGCAAAGCACAAAGCTTACACATACAGGCAAATATTTACATATGAGAAAACACATACACACATGCACATATTTTAAATAAATTGTAGCAAAATTTATAAAATCGTTAGTGCAACTTTTTTGAAAATATATTTGGCTGATTGGGAAGATGAGCGATTACAATAAAATGAAAGATATAATATTAAAATAAAAAAATATTTAAAAAAATAAAAGCTATTATTATACGAATACTTGAATGAATGAATATTTGACTTAAATAATAAGATAAAAAAATCTCAGCATTCGTATGATATTGGTTAGTCTAAAAAGTCTTTTCGTATTTCTAAACAAATTTCAACAATTTTTTTTTTATATTTATACTAATAAATAAATAAACAAATATGTACCATTTTGGTCGACCACTTTTTGCTATTTTTCCCCTAGAGACATTATTCCAACACGAACTGATACAGCAACAGTAACTTGTTTCAACTTCCCCAAATTTAATTATTTTTTTTATTAAATGACGTTTAAAATATCACCTTTCCAACACTATATGGTATGACACAATGTGTTTGGTAGCACTGGTGATATATGACTGCAACGACATCTATAGACGAAAATACGAAAATACTTTTTCGACTAGCAATATTTTGAAGAAAAATTCCATATAAACAATTTTGAAACTTCAAACTATTTTAAAAATTTAAAACTCAGTTCGGTTTGAGTCAGTGATTTGACCGAAACTGTACATTCGAAAACAACTTTTACCAAATAAAAATACAATCTGAGGTACACAAAGAACAAAAATATTATTTCTTGCCTTTGTTACTGCTGCAAACCACATAATTTTCCACTTAACCTCACTTTATCCAAGTAAACTTTAGTTGCAATGGTATGGGTTCAATACATAAAAAAGGCATGCTAGATTGAAAAAGATTTACTAAGGCATTCTCAAATCTGTTGCTAAAAACAAGAAAAAAACAATAGTAGATAATAAAAACAGAAACAAAAAAAATATTATTAATAAAAATTAATGAAATAAAATCCTAACAATTATGACCATAAAGAGCACAGCCATTCACAATATATATAACTAACTGTAAGCAAATAATGAAATATATAAAATCTAAATTAATTAATAAAATTAGTGCGTAATGGATTATTGCAAATATACATACATATTATATGTTTATGTAATACAAGTCAATAAATGAAGACACAATTGTTAAAAGGCTCTTCTTTTTTATTATCGTAGACAGCGCTTAAGCGGTTATAGCCGAGTTTATAACAGGGAACCTAAGGCGTTCTCGAAAAAGAGGACGTGTAAGGACTTGATGAACAGCAGCGGTATTCCATCGGTGCTCAAAGCGAAGGCAACCATACCGCAATCGGTGGACCCGGAACATGCTCTGCGGCTGCATAGAATACGGACGTGCCAACTAGCGACTGGAAGGTGATAAGAGCGGCGAGATCGATCAACGAAGATGAAAGCCAAAACTACATCCTCCAGATCAATAAGGTGACAGTGAATATTCTGTACGCGAGGTTCGTGGAGATGGCGTGGGGCGAGGGAGCGTGGAGATGGGTGAAGTTGAAAACAATCTCGTCATAGAATAGATCATGGCTACTTCACTTGCCCTACAGGAAGTGGAGATGGAGAAAGAACTCAGTCAGCAGTCTGATGGTTCAAAACCAAGAACTATGGATACTCCAAGTGAACCTCCACAAGAGTAAGATTGCCTCTTCGGAGCTTCTTATCAATTTAAAGAAGCGCGGCTACGCCTTGGATTCAGTCCAGGAACCATGGATTACTTCGAGTACGTGATCGCTAGGCTGAGTCACAAAACTACACGGCATACATTCCGAGCGTAATTAACAAGATAAAATCAGCGATGTTGGTGAAGAAAAGTCTATTTTCCCATATTGATTACAGTCTTTCCATAGACGATCTGACGATTGTTGAAGGCGCTACTTGTCATATATTACATCTATATATAGAAATATTTGATTGAGCGCTGTCTACATAAGAATCCAGCTCGTTTCTTCCAATTAAGCTTCAATTTATCCGTGAAAAAGCTAAAAAAAAAACTCCAGCTACTCACATATCTCTTGGATGTATTTGCGAACGGAGAAAAGTTATCTGCAATACTGGGATCTTTAATGTGTCCAGTTTCTCGGAATCTGATAGCACTTCGGATGAGAAGTGCTCGTTGAACACGTTTCAGCAGTTTACGATTACGGCTTTACCGACCGCCCTCCACCAGAAAAATACACCATCGAACAGCATTGGCTTAACTACGGTTTTGTAAAGTCAAAACAACTTTTGGTGAGATACCCCACCGCTCTTCTCGGTATTGGCCTTCCATGATAGCAGTCTAATGGGTGATCTAAGTAAAGGTACTTTTTTCAATAGCCTTTTTTGACCGATCACGGGACAGGAGTCCTGTCAAGCTGTCATGTTACTTTTGTTCAGTATTGTTTGCCATTCATCACAATGAGACCCATTTCTGACTCAATGGGTATGTAAACAAGCAAACTTCTCTCATTTGGGTTGAAATGTAACCTGAAGAGATTCAAGAGCTGCCATTTCATTCAGAAAAAACAACGGTTTGGTGTGATTTGTGGGCCAACTATTTGGTGCCTGAAATTGAAGCTCGTGATATCGGCGTCATTTGGTTTGAAAAAGACGGCGCTACTTGCCACATATCGCATCAATCAATGGATTTTTTTTTTTGAGAACACTTCGGTAAGGCCGGTCGATTGGCCATCAAGAACTCTATGCGGGCAATCCCGCTTCAAGGCCTTGGAACTAAACGTTAGACGTGTCATTTGCCAGTTATCAATCGAAATGCTCGAACGAGTTATCGAAAATTGGACTCAACGGTTGAACAATCTGAAACGTAGCCGTGGCCTACATTTGAATGATATAATCTTTAAAAAATAAATGCCAAAGAATGTTTTCTCGAATGATAATAAACATTCCCCATTAAATTTGAAGTGTCTTGTTGCTCTAAATATTTTCTGTCCTATATTTATTGACACATTCCTTTACATGCCTCTAGAAAAAAATTTATTTCAATGGCGATAAGAAAAAATAAAGCAAAAATATTAACAATAAATTCAACAATGCGTTAATCGGATAGAGTATGCCGTTCCGACACTCTTCCTCGCTATCTTCATTCTCTTAAATATGCTCGACTTAACACTTTTACTATTCATAAAGGCATAATAAAGAAAAATAAAAGGATAATAAAGAAAAATAAAGAGATAATAAAGCAAAGAAAAGTAACAATGAAACTTTTACCCAACAATTTCGCTTCCATTTTTTGTTTCAACCTTTTTTTCTGGACTTAAAAATAATGGTTAGAAATCTAAAATACAATATAAATGAAGACAAGAAAAAACGTCAACTACGGTTGCACCGAAGCTATAATATACCCTTCACAAATACCAATGGTTCCATACAAGCAGTGGTTTTTGATCGGTCAGTTTGTATAGCAGCTTTATCCTACAGTGATCCGATATCAACCGTTCCAACAAACGAGTATATAGATCTTGGAGAGAAAACGTGAACGTGCAAAGTTTTCGAACGATATCTCAGAAACTAGGACTATTTCGTGTATGTACAAATGGACAGAGAGATTAACAAGTATGAATTACTTACTCGTACTATGGTCTGGTTAGGTAGGTTAGATGGCTGATCGATGATCGCACGTGTACTGGTATATGCAGTCCTTTGTGAAGCCGTGGAATTTAGCCAAATTTGCATAGGAACTTAATTTCAACTCCCGCCAGTTCGACGGGATGTCTGAAGGTATGCGCTCCCAAGTGTTTAAGTCTTGATATTCCAAAGGCGGGACAGTCAAGAAGGAAGCGTTGAGTCGTTTCCACCTCATTTTCTTCCAAACAGCTTCTGCAATCGTCATCTGGTAGGATTCACAACCTTACAGCATGGACGCCAATAGAACAATGGCCTGTTAAAATACCCACAACTAGGGAGAGACTAGCCTGACTGAGGGCAAATAGATCACTAGATCTCCTGCAGTCAATCTTGGGTCAAAAGGGTATTGTGACAGCGTAAGTACCGATAGTGGCCCAGTACTGGCCAAGCTTCCGCGAGACCCAGCTGTTCAGTAGTAGAACACAAGGAACGGTAGCACTGATCTGGTCCCATTCTACCGATCGCGGTTCTAGGGTGCCTTTCCGTGCTATCTCGTCATCATGCGATTCCTCTATGGCCCGGCACTCATACCAGTCTTATCCCAAAGATACTCGATACTATTCTAAAATATACCCTGTTAAGGGTATAAAAATATAAATATTTGTACATGTAGGTCCATACTTGAACTACTTTGAGTGCGAATGACGAATAGCCAAAGGGTTTGGCAGCGCAAATCAGCTATAGAAAACGACATAAGATGTTGCATTACTCTTCTATGTGTGTATATTGTCCTCCTTTATACAAGAATATGTATGTGTGCCTCTTCTATGTCTATGTTTGTAAGTGCCTAACCCGTGTTTGCCTGCTTGTGTCCGTGTGGTTAAAGGATTAGCAAAGACAAGTATCCTTGGGCGCAATTGTACAGTTCGCTGACCGCACTTCGACCACCTTACGACCGCTTTTGTTGCTATTGTTATTGCAGCCACTACATAGACATAAAGAATGTGTAGAATATGACATTGTGATGCCTGCTGAAGCCTTACGCCATGTCTGCCAAGACATTTTGATGTCGCAATGATGTGTGGGCTTATGTCTTCAACGAGATGTCTTGGACATTTAAATAAAATATTATTAATATATGACACATGTTATGTGATATCACACACATATACATACATACATACACACACCCATACAAACTCGCTTGTGCTGTGGTCAAATTGGTTGACAGCCTTCGATTTTGCATGCCAGCGAGCTTTTGTAAAGGTTTTCAACATTATTTTTATAGACAATCGTATGTGTATGTGTGTGCATTTCCGTTGTCATGTGCGCAAAGCACCTTACGGTACATACATTACTGCTCTAAGTAGACATAAATATTTTTAGTATTACTTATCGCCGATGTTTGATGTGCAGCAAAATCGTTTTCGTATTATTTATTTATACTTTTGCGAATTTTACTCCTTTTTTGCATTGGGAGAAAGGACATGGCTAAGACGTTAGCCGTTGCGAAGGTTTTCTTACATTGCATAAGTTGTTCTTCAGCTGCTAATTTATGCAACACACATATTAAATATATAAGATGTTGCAAGGGCATTTTATTATTAGACGGAAGACAACTGCTTGTCCCTAAGCGATTCTCACACTAAAATGATTCTTGAAATGAAAGCAATAAAATATGTAAATTGTATCCACATATACTCGTACATTTGTAGGTATATGTCACCTGATCAAATTTGATACGGACTAAAAAATAAAAAAATAATCGATAAAACCTTATATGAGATGCTGAGGGGGCTTATCCCACGGTAGTTGGCGCAGATTGTGGGGTCTCTCTTTTTGTGGATTGGGCAGAGCACACTTAAATTCCAATCGTTGGGCATGCTTTCATCCGACCATATTCTACAAAGAAGCTGATGCTCCTTATCAGTTCTTCGCCGCGTGTCTGAATAGCTCGGCCGGCCATCCATCGGCACCCGCCGCCTTATTGTTCTTAAGACTTAATAGAATATTTGAATTTCTTCATGGTTGGGCAATGGAATGTCTGCTCTATCGTCATCGATTGTGGAATCCTGTTCGCCTTCTCCTGGCGTCTTACTTTTACTGCCCTTAAGCAGGTTGAAGAAGTGTTCCCTCCGTAATTTTAGTATGCTCTGGGCATCAGTCAATAGATTACCTCTGGGAGTTCTACAAAAGTATGCTCCGGTCTTGAAACCTTCTGTTATTCGCCGCAGCTTTTCGTAGAATTTTCTAGCTGATTCTCTCTATATTCCCACTTCCACTCTTGATATCTATGCCATCTCGCACGTGCTGTGGTCAATCGTAACGTTGCGAGGTAGACAGTCAGTTTTCTCTCCACTTAGATCTTTATTACCGTCAATCTAAGAAAAAATTGTACATCGATTCAGTTGGCACGCGTAGTTTATGATAAATGGAACAGTTCGGTTCAGATTTGATCACATGGATAAAGATGAGTCGAATTTAGAGTTATTTCTTTTACAAGTATAATATTTATTTTTGAAGAGAGTAATATATGATATTCTAGAAAGAAACTATTGTTGATGTGTTGATCATTTTAAAATTCCACGAAGTTCACCGTTCTTCGTGGAAATAAATACATTTTTGACTCTAGTGAAACAGCTCGTAACAGCCGAATACCCACCTCAGAGCTGAAGATATTAAGATATAATATAACGTAATCCATTAATCTTTCAATGGATGACCTTTACAAACTATATCTCGCAGTTTATAAGAGCAAACGGGTTACACTATATAGATCGATCTTAACAGGAATTTCCCTTAAACAGTTTAGATCGACAGTCCATTGTTGTATGTCAAACTGCTATATACGTATAATTGATCATAAAGACCTTCATAAATCGACAAAGTTCGTTGATCCCATCACAAATTAGTTGAGGCGGTTAATGTATCCTGATTCGCCAAAGGTATAACTGCCGGAAGCATCTCGACAGTTTTGAAAAACCTTAAATGAAGAATAAGTCACTGTGGATGTTTTAACCTCACTTTCTTCCAAACAACTTCGACTGAATTTTTGGTTTTACAGCATCAATGCCCATTGCACAATGTTCGGTAGGAACTCCTGCGATTGCAACAAAATGAACTTGGCTAAGACCAATTATATAGCGTTACAAAGATATAATTTAATACAAAAAAGAAACTGCTCACACGTCAAAAAGAGACATCGACAAAGAGAAATGACTTCATAGTATAACAGCGAAAACGCAAACCAGACGGTTGAAAATGTGATTATTATTTGTGGTTTTAATACTGCAGAAGTTAATACAGGGCAATTTGGGTTCCTCGACTACGTTTCGGTAATTTGAATGTCAAAAATGCATCACTCTGTAGAAGAAAAATTGTTGAAAGTATTGATTAAATTGCTCATAGAAACAGTTTGGAATAATTAAAATAACACTGAAGAAAACAAAATTCTTTATACTATATAATTATGTACTTGCAACTCAAATTCCTTTCTCTCTCTCTCCGCACCAGATCCATTCGCTTTGCTTCCTTAGCCAGTCTGGAGAAAGCAGAACTAACGACACGGTTGTTATCGCCAATGATGTCGATGTTATCGGCATACGCCAGTAGGTGTATACTCTTATAAAATATGGTACCTTCGCTATTCAGCTCTCCAGCTCCATCTTATTTTCTCTAGCACTAGATTGAAGAAAGCGCATGTTAGGAGGCTGCCTTGTCTGAAACGTCGTTTCGTATCGAACGGCTCGGAGAGAACCTTTCCGTTCCTGACGGAGCTTTTGGTATTACCCAACGTCTCTTGATTTCTACTTTTTTCAAATTTCTTCTGGATTATATGATCGCTATTTAGACAAGTATTTTCGTCGGATACTATCTTTTTTGACTACTGCGTTGGGTATTTCTATATACAATATTAATTGAAAGCATTAAATGCAGTAGGCTTTCAACGATGTCAAGACGTTTTTCTGCTGTTTGATTACGACGAACCATGAAATGAGATTGATAAAATCATCGGATTCGAATAACATCGAGAAAAGAAAGAAACAGTGCTTGAAAATTGTCCGGTTGGCATACGAGAGAGAGAGAGAGAGAAGAATTTTTTTTTTTCTTTTGCGGATTAACTTAAGGCATTTTGGTTAATGTTTTGGACATGACGCATTTCGTACCAAAATACCTAAACCTTCTACAAAACCGACTTCGAGTAGAGATCACAAGAAAGCTGTTTCAAAACGTAGTGAGGACCCTATGATCATCGAACTCATTATTACTGGGGACGAGGCGTGGTTTTAGGGACATGAAGTTGGAACTGAAGTTGGAACGATATAGCGAATGGTATATACACCAAAAATGAGCTGAAACCGAAGAAAAGATAGTTCGCTGAAGGCACTGTAAGCCATTCTATTCAATCTTAGACACTTGTCATAAGATTTGTGGAGATTTAGAAGCCGTTAATAAAGATTTGTGTTACATTCCTGAAATTGTAAGTTTTTTTAGTCCGGTTCAAATTTGATCACATGTTTTTGTCAGTCCGGTTCAAACTTGATCACGTGACAATTTCCGAAATTATATATTAACTGTTATTATACCACTCACGCGTATAATTACATACATAATAAGGAGTACATACATACATTTACACACATACACTTGCATACAAAGTGAAGTACATGCAACGCACGATTAAGTGTGGCATCGCGACAGGACACGCCATGTCAATAAATCCTATTTTCAATTTACACCAAATGAAAGTATACCTCCATATAGCAACTTAAACACCTTTACATGGATACACGCGCAACATACACACACACACACACATGGATATAAATGAATGTAGCAAGAGCTTGCAACAGACAGATAGACACACTCATCAAGCAACTGTGCAAATGCGCCGGCATAACGGTGAAAGCCGTGCACGGAGCGGCGGTAAACTGAGACCATTTCAACAACCGACATGGCAGTAACAATAACAACAACAATAAGAGCAACAGCGAAGATAGAGGGAAAAAAAGTTACGTGCAACTTTCCAGCTTCCGTTGGCAATCAATTTTACGGGTCTAGTACGCTTTGGCGAGCAAACAAAGCGGTAAGCACATATTTACAACAACACATACATACACAAGCACGCACACTTAGAGACATATACAGGCCAGCGCTGAGTGGCGCTAAAGTAAACCACTTCCTTCGACGCGCGCTGAATTTGTTGCACTTTCCATGTTGCAAGTTTGATATGTGCATGTATATGTGTAAGTAGTGTTTGAGTGTGTGTGTGTGGCAGCAAGTATATACAGGTCCGCGCGTCCGCCACTCAAGCAGCGTGGCACGAAGGTCTGGCGGCGCTGAGGGTGGTTAAGTGTGATTGCATTGGCGGCGTTGTGGCGTTGCCGAAACACGTGGTCCAGCTCACATGAAGGTATTAACGCGTAACATCATCAATGCATGATTAACCTGACATGAAAAAAACAAAGAAACGCGCAAGCCAAGCGGACAACAGGGGCAAAGATGAGCACGTAGACATGCAAAGAGACGGATAACTGGAGGAAGGCACCAAAAAAACCAAAAAAAAAACATTCGAGTGGATGAATACGGCTTAGAAGGTTGGACATGAGCATAAATGCACGGGCTAACTGTAAGGACTATACATACTTATAACTTTATATACATGCGTGTGTGCCAAGATTTCATGCCACGCCGCCAGCTCTTCAGTGGCAACCTTCAGCACTTTTCGCGCACCTTTACAACACTTTCATTTATGCTCCCACATTTGCTACTTGCCACACTAATTTCTTGCTTTTCGCACTTACGCTTTCCCCTTTTACGCCACTTCTGCGGTTCCTGCGTTCGCTTAGGTCAATCGTCTCACTTGGCGCAACTTCGGTGTAAGTAGATTCTTACATGTGTGGCTTCGCGTTTTTCGGCCATCAAGCCAAATGTTATCCAAGCTTCTCCATCAACTTTTTGCCCTTTGCATGCATACCGCCAACACTCCCACACACACACGAGTTCATCGTCAGCTTCACCTTCGTCTCTAAAAGTAACAATACTTCTGACGACTTCTTGCCCACGCTCAGCGCTGCGGCCTTTCGTTGGCATCGCGCTGCCTTGTACTTGACTAATCCATGCATATTCACCGTTACAGCATTACTCGTTCTTTCATGGGCGACAGCATGCAGTTGCAGCTTCGATTTTCTGCCGCTCATAGATGGTTCGTCTTTAGTACATGGTCGTGTGGTAGTGAAAATGACCGTCTGTCGTCGCATAGCTTGTGTGCGTGTGTCCATGGTATTGTCTTTGGTTTTGTAATTTCCTGACCGTAACGGATTTTTATTGCCTTTTGCTCAAGCTGTGTCTGCGGCATTCGACGAACTTTACAACGGAAAGTCACGAAATTTCAGTAAATTTTTGAGTACCAAGTGTTTGGAGTAAGCGACGGAGCTTCTAAAGAAGTCGGCTCTAATACAAAATGGCCTTAGAAACGGTAATGAACTATGGGAGACGACTCAGCTTAAGTACAAAAGCTCTAAGTTTTTAAAACTGTAAACTGTACACTAGGTTTGGAAAAAAAGTATCGCAAATTTTTGCGTTAGGTTGATACTCATATTCTTTATTGTTATGACGACAAGGTCGGCCATATTGAATGTTTAGTTAATTTTTGACAGCTTGCTTGGACGTGTTTTGGTTCGCCTTCGAATTTTAGGGCCCTACTTGCGTCCGTAACATGACCTGATTAAGGTCACGCTTTCTTCACGCTTTTTTTGTGTCTCGTGCTGTAATGTCGTCTGTCATTTCGAGTTTTAGTATAGCTTCGTACCTGATATTCCACAAGTGGGGACCTAGAATGGATCCTTGTGCTGCTCCTGCCCTGACCGCTATTTGTCGTGATCCTTCTCTAGTTTGATGCAGCAGTTTTCTGTTACTAAGGTAGCCCCGCAACACAGCTCTGAGGTAGGCGCAGATCTCAAAGCTTTTTTCGAGCGCATCGATTATATCCACCCATCTAGTGCTACTGTAGCCATTTCGGATATCTTTTGTACCTATGCCACCTACACTTTGCGAATTCTACACTTTCGATCCCTTATTTTAGAGCTCCAAGCGTTGATCTGCCGGGTCTGAAGCTGTGTTGTCGAGTTGTTCGAGTTTGGGTTAGAGTAGCTTTTCATAGGGCTTTACTGTCAGGCATGCATAGTGGACGATATGCTGAGGGAAAGTTGGGATATCCTTTTCCCTTACGGATTAGCACCAAGTGTTGCTTTCCAGGGTTCAGGAATGTGCGATGAATGATGGATTTATATGTAGTTATAATGTGGAAACTAAAGTTCAATTCTACTAATGGAAGCTACCTCAGGAACCAAGATCATAAAAAGCCAGTTTATGTCGAATGTGAAGATTTTGCTAAGAGATTTCTTCGAATGCAGGGGCGTCGTGCATCATGAGTTCTTGCAAGGTGTTGTACGGTTAATTAAGAATATTACCTTCAAGTTGTGTTCAATTTGCGCAAAGTAATCCGCCACAAATGAGAGGATTTGTGGAAGAACAAAAATTGGATTTTGTACTATGACAGCGCCCCTGCTAACGCTTCGTTCTTTGTATCTAAATATTAGGCCAAAAATAACTCATTATCGGATTTATAGTATTTGTGCACAAAATTGAAGAAGTCTATGAAAGGACGACGCTACGCTACTACTGAAAAGTGTGATGTTGTGAAAGGGAGTATTATGGAAGGATATTACCATACCGCTTGAAGCAAGGATGAGCTCATTCTTCACCCTAAATAACCAAGCATAACTTTGGATGCACCCCTAAATAATTTCCCAAGCATTTTGTCTACTTCTATGCGTTGAAGTGCGTAAGGCTCTGAAACATTCGAAAGAGTTGACACTGTCCTTACCACCGACAGTAAACCAAATACTTGGAACTCTTTGCATTTTTGTTGAACCCTAATATTTTTATCTACCTTTCTTCCCACACAGGGTTCTGGTAATTCCAACAATAACTAACCTATTGTCTGAACAATTAAATCGTTCAAGCTTGTGGTTTTTCAATTGCTAATGAATATGTTTTCTCACTATGAGTTAATAAATATAATCACACTTGACTTACCCATTTCATTCTTGAAAATCTGATCAATTCCTTTTGAAAATTTGCTCTTTGCTCTGCTGCTATTGGCAGAATTTGACCTCTAAACTGTATTCCATTGAAGCCAAATTAAAAACTAAAATGAAAAAAGGAAAGAAAAATATAATTTAACACATATAAAAACATAAAAAAAATAAAAATTTCCTACAATGAAAAAATAGTTTCATAGATTAGAAAAATATTATTAAAATAATTTAAGCCTTGAAAGGAATGAAGAATAAATATATTAATAACAATAAAAAACAGTAATTATTTCAATATTAACAAAAAATATTATAAATGAATTTAGTATTAATAAATAAAATTTAAAAAATTATAATAATAAGCAAGTTTACTATCATGCTAAATACTTTTGAAATAAAACTTTCTCACTTCAATTTGATTAAGCATATTTTTTATTTTTATTTGGATTGAATTGACTGACGATTAAACAACTTTATATTTTATATCGTTTAAATGTATATTATATAATTAGTTGCTAATAATTAATGGTATTATGTCTAAATTTAGCTTAAAAATAATTGAGTTGCCTTAGCAAGCAGCTTCGGTAAATAATATATTTTTCGGAAATACATTTACTATGAGACAACTTTTTGATTATATATTTTTCTAAGGATATTTTAATTTTTTACATTAACTTTAATTTTAATTATTGAATTTACAGCACAAAGTGTTTTAATATTATATATAAATTTATTATTTCTAATATTATATTTAACATATTATTTATAATTATTATATTATAATATATTTTATACTATACATATATACTATTTTCAAGCGATTGGGAAGTCGTCCCAAATTTATTTTATTTTATTTTACAATCTTAACCTGTAGTTCTGTTACTCAAATCATGAAAGATATTAATAATTTTCAAATGCTACACAAAACGTGTAGGTTGGATATTGATCAAGGTTGTCATAATGGATATGTTGTTGTTCATAATCTTTTAACATTACTTTGCTTAGTTCAGACAATTGAATGAAGGTTAGACTGTGAACTCTGACGCTGGGAGCGATTTAAAGATTCAATGAGAGGTGGTGAGACTAACATAGAGATACAGAGAGAAAAAGACCGAAAGGGAGAGAGAAAAAAATAAATTGATAGAGATTGTATCCACTTTCCATCATTTGAAGTAGTGACTCTGAATTTAATATATTCTACTCGTATAAATAGTTTTTCAGAAATAAATTTTGGCGAAACATACATACTATATACATTAGGGTGGGTTCAAAGATGCATATTTGTTTGCTTTATATTCAGAAAAGTAGGTTCTTAGACACTACTAAAAATATATACATTAATGTGAGCCAAAAAAAAAACTATTATTTTTTCGATTTTTTAAATTATATGTTCATAGAAACCATTATTATTATTCAAGTCTATCAAACAATGAGCAACGGAAATATCCTCCGCTTTACCGTTTTAACCTCGCTTCCATCTTTCGGGCATAATATTGATTCCACGCTCATAAAATTTTAAACCTTCCAGGCAAAACCTTGGACCAATTCGTTTTTAACGTCCTGATTTGAAATAAAGGTTCTCCTATCTTAAAAAATCCCAAAAATTATGCGAAGAGCGGAGTAATAGTTCTTGGCAGCTCTGGACTAATACTTGGGTGTGGTAGCACATCTTCATGTTCGTCATCAAACTTGTATGAGGTCTCACAATATCCTGGTGGAACACTACACCTTTACCATTGAACAATTTTGGTCTCTTCTAATTGAGTTCATCAGTTCCTCCAGTAGGCAGGAGGTAGAATTTGCCCGCGGTAAAGTATGCTTGTCTTAAGAGGCTACTAAAATCCAATATACACTATGTTCGGTTTGCATCGAAATTTCAGCATAGTCTTCTCAGAATTAGTGCTATAATACTCAGCTTGACCTGATATTCGACACTTTGAATGAGTTTCCTTCTAATGAAAAGGCGTTTGAAGTTCAAGCGAAAATGTCAGCAGCCAGGGAGTTTGATGGGTCTACAAGGTCTGCCCTTGGAGTTCACTCCAATCTATTAAATGGGTTTGGCCCTTTGGTTAGATTCCTGATGGCTGTGGTTTAAACCTAAAGGCAGGTAAAATTGAAAATTAAGTTCAGTGTGGAGTCGCACTGCGACCAGGTGCCGGACCCACATCAAGGCAGAGATTTTAGGTCAGCTCGAACTCGACCAAGGTGGAAAAGGTGTCCCTTTCACCTGATACTTGCAAAAAAGCTATGATCAACCTATTGTTTTGATCTATGTGCTTTTAAGCACCGTAGCGTAGGACCGTACTCACGTAAGAACACAACGACTGTTGTGTTCATCATTAAATTTGTCCAGCTGATCGCAGTGCAGTTCAGAATTAATCGTAGTATCGTAGGGCAAAAGCAAAAATAGACGATCCATTTGCAATCTTAGCAAATATACAACATAAACTTTTCTTTGGTGACTATCGACCTTCGAATTAGTTTTTTAGACCGTGAACATGAGGAACCAATAAGTCAAGCATTGAAATTAACTGGAAACGTTTCATGTGCCTGTGAACGATCACTTTTGAACAAATTTAATCTTTCAGCAATCACTCGAGTTGAGGGCTTTATTTTATACACATCTTTATGAGTACTTCGAGTACATGGAAGGAATTGGCGAAACGAAATTTTGCTTCGGTCATAAGTTGTTGTCATGAAACAAAATGACTTAGTAAACGGCGCAACCGTTTCTCCCTCTCTCTATTTATTGGCACGCTATATTAATACTGAGTATTTGGATATGTCCAGCCTAAAGGGCTTATCTTCACCATTTTTCGGAGGCCTTCCAGTAGTTCAACTACAAGACAAAGGAAATTAAGTAAAATATTTCGAAAAAACCTTGAAAATATGTTTTGTTTTATTTTCAAGTAGATATAACCCTTTAAATTCGGAGATGCTTAAAGAATCCCACATTGACAAGATTGTTTCTAAACGTTCCTAACCTCAAATTCTTAGCATAACATAACTACTTTTCAGTATTAACGAAATTTTAAATCTGTAATTTTAATAGTAATATGTATATACATATGTACATAGCTATAATAATATTGGATAAATGAGTATTTTATAATTAATATATTACAATCATAGTTTGAATGCCACTGGGCGAATTTTTTCTTTTTGCTTAAGACTACGGTATTTAAGGTTTATTTTATTATCATATATTTTTGATTTTGCGTTTATTTTCACCTTTCGCGAGTTCGTCATATTTTTGCACATTGAAATAACAACGCTGGTGTTAACATTAAATTTTATATTATATTGAAATGTTTTTGAAAATTTTTATTTTCCCTTTTTTTGGTGGCAAAATGCATTTTCAGGTGTTTGAAAAAATATGCGAATTTTTTAGTGGCCCAAAAATATATAAAAATCCCAAATAAAATACGAAATTAAATGAAATCAACTATTGTATAAATCGACAAGTTAATAAAATCGCACAGCTGTGCGAGGTGCAAGCGCGATTTTTCGCCATTTATCGGCGATTTTCGGTAATTTATTTGCTCGTGCTACATTTGCTGACTAACTGTTTTGATATGCGCGCAACAACAGTGTGTCGGAGAAGTGTCCACACAATTGAATTGAATTTAGAAAGACCGGCGGCAAAGTTATTTTTTCATTATTTCTAAACTTGCAATGCAATGCGAAGCGCGAAACAGCACGGCGACGAAGTGAAAAGCAGGATTTGCTGGAGGGAGGCGCACCAATAGGTATAAGTAAAGGTGAAAGGGAGGTGGCAGGCGGAAGATGGAAAAAATCATAAATTTAAAATATCAAATGTAAAGTCCGCACATTTTTCCAAAGCGAGATTGAGCATAAATAGCCGACGGATATGGGCACGAATGCATACGAACGGAAAAGGAATAAGAAAAAGCGACAAGCAAGCAATTGAGTGAGGAGTGGGAGGATAGTTGAGCATGAGTTGAGCGTGGTAGTGCTGGGTGGCGGTACAGGTGAGCTGTGAGGCTGTGAGACGATGTGATGATAACAAAATAAGAGCGCAAAAAGAAATATAAAAAATAAATAAAAATATGGAAAGAAAAAATTGTATATGAATGAAGAAAAAAAAATCAAAAGTAACAGCTAACGGTAAAAAACGCGGCGCTCGCGGTATAGGTCGCGGGCAAAATGTCGAATGGAAAGCAAATAAAGCAATTGCCAGCGGAATAAATCATTTGCTAGCACTCGAGCGCGCGCACATACACACACATAAATACTCATGTATACAAAGCTTATATTTCTAACGGCATTTTTATTAAACCGTTACTTCCATATTTACACACACGCGCACACATGCGTTTGGTGAGCGCTTGGCAATGCGACGTTGCGACATTAGAAAAATACAGTTACAGCAAACGTAGTATGGCAACAGCAACAACAACTAGTGTGTCATATCAACATAAAATATCAACGTGGTTATAGTTGGACGAAGAAGAAGCAGCAGGGCGCGGAACCGATGTGAAATTCGACAGCTGGGCGCAGCCACTCGCTTGCATACACACGTAAGGCCAATAGAAGCTGAATGCAACAACAATAATAAAAAGAGCTACAGTACCAGCTGCAACAACAACAGTGGTAAGAACAGCGCGAGCTCGCGTTATCTGCGTTATCGAAGAAGAGTAACGGTAGTCATGACCATCATCAATGTCCACTTCGGCTCAGATCTCATTTGTTTTTTCGCACACATTAGAAATACAGTTATCCTCTTGAAACACCGTTCTCTCATTCACGCTAATCTTTACTCACTTCATTTGTTGTCCACCTGCGCCGGCTCCATGGAATACATGTCCCTTAAGAGCCGCGCTATCGGCACATTGCCAATGGTCTCCTTGAAGAAGAGCGCCTCGATTGTGGCGGCGCGTATGGTACGCAAGGATGGCAGCAGCAGCAGTAGACGTCCAAAACGTGTCGCCTGTCGTGGATAACGCAGACGCACATGATCGGAGAGTATGCATTGCGCTTGATCTTGCAACATCTCAACCGGTTGCACATCGCAGAGTCCAGCTGTTTCGGGCGCAAAGAGCGCGATCGCTTTCATGCAGCCGACCTCACTACCGTCGGGCGCGATCTGACGAAAGCGACAGAGTATCTCTTGTATGGTTTTCATTTCCACTTGCGTGGCTTCGTCTTGGAGTACGCGCTCTTTGATGAGCGGTGATTCGAGTATGGGTGTGAGGTCGAGCGGTATCGTCCATTGTGCGAGGTTGAGTAGGAATAACTCTTTCCAGGATTCCTGTGGTAGCATGGTGGGGGGAGAGAAGTAGATTTACATATTTATAAAGTTATGATTTAAAGAAGGACTTAATTTTACATGCTTATTATAAATTGGATGAGGTTCATAGTGGATCTTCAAAGCTTTCAAACGGTCCTACCAAACTCACTAGACTAAAATCTACTAAAGGAGTAATATTTTCATCTAATCAGAGATGTGATTAATCACTCTAATAGGAGGGCGACGATACTAGCCTTGAGCTCACGACTAGTTAAGGAATGCCTCAACTCGTTATAAATGACAGCGACTCACTTTGTGATAAGACTAGTATGGGTCACAGCAGAACCGCAACTGTAAAGATGGTGAGCTGTCAAGAAAGGAAACTCTAGCCCCAGTATCAGTAGAATGCGAACGGATCGATGGTCCCACTCCTCGTGTGTTCTAATACTGGATAGCTGGGCTTCCGGCGAACTTGGTCAGCGCTGGGCTACCATGGTTCATGCGATGTCGCAAGATCGTTTTGGTTAAAGATCGATCGGACTTCCTTGCTCTCTCTAGCTGTCCATGCTGTAAGGCTGAGAATTTTAGAGCTCGCGTTTGCAAGATTAAGGCTTAAACACTTGGGAGCTCTCACTTTTATATGTCCCACCGAGTTGGTGGGAATAGAATTAAAACATGTTTATTTACTGACTTCACAAGGAATTTTTAGCAGTCCAAATGCGATCTTTGGATCAGTCATCATTACCTGATTCGAATACTTTCCAACCATGGGATATAGACTCGTCTTTAGAAGTTTCAGAATGAAGTCTTGACTTCAGATTAAAAAAAATGTTCTTCCACCAGATTGATCCATTCTGAAGAGTCTTAACGTCCATCTTTAAATAAGCCCTCAAATCCTATTTCCTATCCAACCCCGAAACTGAGAAATCTAAAATGGAATAAGGACGGACGATTTCTACTATATACAAGTATTACTTAAATCTACTATCTTAAAAGTTACCATTTGACCTGAGTCAACTTAGTCAGACCTTGAAAAAACTGTTGCTAAAAATCGGAGTTTCATATCAGTTACTTCAATCTTCATGTCTATTGTTTAAGCTAGTACTCTCCATTCACTATAAAACCAACCAGCAATTAGACTCACCTGCAACAATAAATGTTGATCATTCTTAGTAAGAGTTTGGAAGGGCATCAAGCACTTAACCCAACGCACAGCCATGAAGAGTAGACGTGCAGTAGTTTCCTGCAGCATTTCCCATGACAACAGACGTGAGTCCACACCAATCAATTGTTGTGGCAGCGCCGGAAATAGTATTGAATTATGCACTTGATATTGTATGATCTCTTGACACTTATCGGGGCTGAGTAAAAGTTCGAGGAAACCGTTTTGACGCGCTGCATAGAGCGCCGCAGCCTGACTCGCCGCAGCTGCGGCCGATGAGCTAGAGCTATTAGAAATACCAGCAACGCTGTGATGAGCTGTTGGCGAATGGCTGGAGAGCGGCGTCGAGCGCGATGGTGTGCCACTGCTGGCAGTCAAACTGCCGCTGCCACCACTACCCGGCTTACAATTCTGATTGTTTATGCTATTATCATTGTTGTTGTCCATGGACTCACTATTATTGTTGTTATTACTATTGCCATTGATATTGATAATCGGCGAGGCCGGTCCGCCAGTAACATTAGTGTCCGTCAGCGAGGGCACCGGTGAGGCGCTAGTCGACAACGGCGGTGTTGCTGATGGTGTTTCGGTCTCCACATTTACACGCGGACTCTCGCTGCCCAACGAGCTGCGACCGCCAATACTCGATATGGACTGTATAGAAGGCGTTGGCGACGGCGATGAGTAGTTATGTGTCGTAACCGTTGACTTTGCATAGAACTCCAAGCTTGTGGTGCTGGCAGCGCCACCGCTAGCCGCACCGGAAGAACCACCACTATTTGTCAGGTCATAAGTGGGCATGCCGGTGGTAAGTGACAGTGGCAAATGCTTTGTTGCTTGTGGCTGTCCGGCTGCCGCCGCAGCATTCACCGCACCCACAAGCGTGGCGGCTGTTGTGGCTGTCGCAGCGGCCGAGATGTTGGGCAATTTACTGGTGGCCTCCGCAATGAGATTGTGATGCATATGCGGCAAGAGATGCGGTGGAAATGGCAATGGGGGATGTGGTGGCACGGCAACGGCGCCATTTTGCAAAGCGCTATGCTGCGCCAGCGCATGTCCGGGATGATGGAAGGCGGTCGGATGTGCTGGTGGTTGGAAACCCTGCACGGGGTGGGTGGAAATGTGTGAAGTGTAATTGAAGGAAGCCGACACATTGGTGACCAGTGAGACGGGCAGATGATGGGCGGGATGGTGATGCGGCATGCCGTTGTGATGGTGATGATGATGATGATGATGCGGATGATGGGGATGATGGTGGTGCAGTTGTGGATGCAATTTGGGCTTACGTGGTCCGCGCTCATGCTGTACGGCTGTAAGGAGTAAGCGTAAAAACAAGTGAGTTAGAGATTAGTTAAGTAAATAGCGAAAGTACGAAGAAGAGGTGTACAAAATATTAGAAGAGTGAGATATAACTATGTGTACAAATCCAAATATGACAGTATATAAATTTCTAGATATATTTCTTAAAGAATTTGTAAAAGAAAGCTACTTCTTTTTAGGGTTTCTTGAAGCTTTTTGGCTTCATCGAGAACCATTCAAACTTTTCAGCTTCCTATTTGTATTACGATTGCCCAGGGAGTTTCTTATACTCAGAAGGAAACGTCGAAGACCCTATAAAATATGTATATACGTGCTGTGTCGACAACTTGTCGTTGCCAATGCCCAAAGGACCATATACCGCAAAAACTCCTAAGGCCGACTCATCAGATAATGTCGTTGTCCATGCCTTCGCCCCATATAACAGGACAGGAATGATGAAGCACTGTTGGCGAGTTTCAGTCTTTCATACACTCCGCTCGATAAGACCTCATTTGTAATATTAAGGAGGTTTACCACACGGTAATTGGCGCAGATGGTGGTGTCTCCATTTTGTGGATTGGACAAAGCACACTTAGGTTCTCATCATCGGGAACGTTTTCATCCAACCATATTGCAAAGAAGCTTTGTGGTTCTTCAGACGGATAACTGCTATTCGAATCTAATCATAGTCGGGCATCGGAACGTCTATGCCATCGTCATCGATCGGGGAATCGGATTCGCTTTCACCGCCGTTCAGCAGGCGATTCTTCAAATCTCTGTATCTATCCCGCATATGTATATCATATTAGAAGAATTGTGGTCGATCCCAATATTGTGAGATAGGCTGTCTGCTTTTTCTCCACTGTGACACGACAGTCCTCATCGTACCAACTGCTCTTTCGACCTTTACGAAAACCAATGGTTTCGCTTGCGGCTGTACGTAAGAACTTTAAAATGTCGTCCCACAGTTCCCTTATACCGAGTTTTTGATGAGTGCTCTCAGTGAGTAGGAGTGCAAGTCAAAGCCAAATCGTATGATTGTTAGAAAATTTGAACCTTCTCATCTGAGAACTTATTTTACCCATCCCTTAATTCCACTCTCGCTAGCGTTCTCCAACCGCTCTAGACTTAAGTGCGTGGCATAAGTTCAACTGAAATCATCTTCTTCAAATTAACTTTATTTATTTAACT
Source organism: Bactrocera dorsalis (assembly GCF_023373825.1). Taxonomy (NCBI): domain Eukaryota; kingdom Metazoa; phylum Arthropoda; class Insecta; order Diptera; family Tephritidae; genus Bactrocera; species Bactrocera dorsalis. Next base: position 7,505,507 of record NC_064303.1, read on the forward strand.
ACTTAAAAGCAGATTATCGCAATTATACCCTTGAATTGATTTTGTGCGAGTATTTTTGCGGCATTTGCATCTCGTTGCGCCTCAAGCCGGCGCGCGCCCTCATGCCAACAGCTTGATTGACTTGATAAGTTTGCCACTGCTCTGTGCCGAATCAGCAAAAAGGCAACAAATCCCAAATAGTCATACAACAACAAAAAAAAGAAGCGCTCTATGTTAGACTCATAAGAGGCATGCAAATCAAAAGTTGGTAAAAAGTTGCGTAAAACTCAAACAAACCCGCTTGTGAGCGCGTGACTGAAGCGCCTGAGCTGATGGGATAATGTGCCACACATTGGTGTGGCGACAGAGGGCGTTGGTTATTGTTAGTGTTGTTTTTGATTTTCGATTAGCTAAAGCTGCTGGAATTCGTTGTTCGATTCTATGCTAATGTATGCGTAGAAATATGTGTGTTTGACATTGTGTGAGTGTGCCGTTTTTCCTTTGATGTTTGCAGCCTTTAGTATCCTTGCATGCGTTTAGTAGAGTTATTTCGAACAAAAAGTAGTATTAAGAACATAAATATATCGTTCTTTGATATCTATGAGTAATTGCTATTAACTGTAAATATTAACTAATACTTTTTAATGGTTTATTTTGTAACTATTTTTAGAAAAATGTATATTATTTATATTTTGAATGACGACAATGTATGAACTTTATAAAATATATCCTATTAGTAATTTTTCCGAATGTCAATTAGATTGTGTAGCAAATTAAAATAAGTATATTTATGAGTCCCTTCCAGACCGCAGACTCTGACGCTATTCTAACTTACCGATCCAAATGAAGTTAGAGCTCTTTCGCAGCGTCGTTCTGGATTCTGTAGCAGGTTAAACTCCTACTTATCGAGAATCGACCCCGACATATCAAATATATGTTCAACGTACTACGAGTCCCCGCATAGCACAAACTACCTCTTTGCATGCTCAGCTAATCCTACACATCTGACACCCCTCTCCCCATCGTTCGACCTCTTGAGGCACGTTTCCTGGGCCTACTATTGGATGATCTTGTTAGCAAATTATCTGAACATTACCATCCTAACTGGGACAAAATAACCGTTACAACAGCGTTTCTAACCTAACTTAAATTTTGTCCAACTATAGTAAACTTAAACTCCTAAATATCACTTCTTCGTTTGTCATCTTTTGCTGGTCGTAATTGTTGTACGGGATAAACCAAAAGTTTATTTGTTTCAATTGGGTGACCGCGAGCGAGAACTCACTCTTAGCACCGATATCTTGACTACAAAAATATCAAAGGAGTGAACTACCAACTTATGGTAGTACGAGTAGAACAGATGACCTCGCTAAGAAGCTTGAACGTGTCGAAAGAATGGCTCTCATTGTTATATGGATCCAGAAACAAGACCCACAATGGCATTATACAAATAGCACCTATTGTTGTTGTAGTGGCTTAAAACATTTCTGAAGTAATTTCGAGACATGGTGCCGAGTTGACATTCTTTGGGCAGATAAAAGTCCGAGTCCTGTTACTTAGAACCGACAATCGTGGGTACCCATCGGCAGCTCCATTTCTGCCCCAGCGAAGTTGGATACATTAAATAGTCAAAAGTGGATATTCTGAACAACTGTGGAAGGTGGAGTTAACTATAAGCAGATCTCTCTCAAACATGGTTTACGCTACTGAATCATTGTAGTTCTTTTAAAGCAGCAGGCTTTTATTAAGGTAGCAGTAGCTTTATTTCTGCTAAGTACATCCCCTTTCAGGAAAGTAAGCACTCACTTCAATGGAGGAGAGAGAGCGTCAATAATAGCTTCGAGCCTGCTTAAAGTGCGCACAAAAGTTTGTCTGTCCTCATTATCGATAGCATCAATCTGGAAACCGATGAACTTGCGAGATAAGGAACAATTTTCCCGATTAAATCCGATTGAGAACTTTTTGGATTCCTTCTGACCTCTTGCGTTTTGGCGGCAGAATTCTAGACTTTTCTTGAGTTTTTGGAGTAATTTTTGTGCATCCGCGAAAACCTTTTGAGCTAGTGCCGAGCTCAGGCAATCTACTACACTACTTGCTATCAGTTAGGTACATCTCGGCGCAATCGTAAAATTTCCGGGTACCGTACAATTCATACATGAGTTAGGACTGAAAATCTTGATGCTAACTCGCAAAGCTGTATGGTCGAAGGTGAGTTAGAAACATCCAGGCTGTTGCTTCCATGATTCAGCAAGACTGAAATATATTTACATGTACACATATTGTAATGGCCTCAATGTGTGTTAGGCGACTTTTAGGATCTGACTACAGAGGTACAATTTTCTGGACTCACAAAATACTTTATATACTAGTCCAAAAGCGATTCCAATCTTAAGGATCAGTTACAGAACCTAACCTAACCTGTTAAGAAGACCCAGTGAAATTCTTGCCACCATTGCGCGGATATGAAAAATAAATTAAATAAAACGGAAATTCTTAAAAATGGAAACTGAATAAGCAAAAATTATTTTTCTTTCAATTCTCATACTGCCTCCCTCTCAATTTTCATAACTTTAACGACACAGGCACACAAACGCTTCCCCAACAAGGCAACAAAAGCTATGCCAATAACTTTTCGAAAAGCCTCAAAGCCTTTTGGAAGATCAAATTTTTCAATTACGCTTAAGTGGCGAACTCATAAAATTTTCATGCGGTACTCATCAGCGTCAATGATATGCCTATGCAGCATATGCCGCGTTGGTTGGCAAGAGAGCGAGAAAGGAGAAGGCGCGCAGTTCGGCGCTGATTGTTGCGAAAGACTTTAGGCAATTTGATGACAAACCGAAGAAAACTGATGAAGGCGAAAAGAAAAAAAAAATGGAAAGGAAATTATATGTTGGAAATTATAAAAAACGAAAATTTAGCGAAAAGAAAAAAAATGTAAAAAAAATTAAAAAAGGAAAATTAAAGACAAGGCGCTCGCTTGAAAAAAGTTTCCCCAATGGCTGAGTTTATCTTAATTCTCTTACGTTAATTTTTGTGTGGCGGTGCAACTTTTTAACCCTTCCGAGCGACGGCATGCTGTGGCATTTGCCACTTGAAAGTGTTGTTTCCAACTTAATTTTGAAGTCTTTACGTTGCCTTTTTCTTCGCTTGGTTTTCTTGGTGTGGTTTATGACGGTGGGAGAGAAGGAAACTTAAGTTACTTCTCTGACAGCTGGGCAGCAAGAAAATTTGCTTGATTGCGGAGTTTGTTGTTGCTTTATAGTATTTCTTTTTTGTTTCAGTCAGCAAAGCGACGGCATCTTTTGACGTTGGTGCACATTACTTAAAGTTGGCTGTGTGCTGAAGGCCGCAAAGAGCTTCGAGACTTTGTTGGTGTTGGCGAATAATTCTTGATTTTATAATTTCTTCACGAAACAAAATGCATTCGTACTCACTTATACATATGTATGTACATATATGTGGGTAAGCAGAAGTTGGGCAATGCAAAAGTCGTGTTGCGACAAATTTCAAACTTGAAGCGTTTCTTTTTCTGGTTGATAGAGAAGTGAGAAGTAAGTATGTATGTACGTATGTAAGATTTGTTTGAAAAAATTAATGAAAGAGAATTTAAATATACATACATACTCGTATTATAAAATATATTTTATATATGTATGTATGTATGTAATATCACTTTTTTTTCAATTATAGTCCAAATTTAAAATTTCACGATTTCAAAACTTGAAAACTAAAATAAGAATATATCGAAATTTGAATGCAGAACAAAAAACATTTCAATGTGTTCGGGTTTCAAATTTCTTAACGGGATACCAAATTATTTTTCGGGATTTCGTTTTAACCAGTATGATTTTCTATCAGATAACAAATGTTCAAGTTCAACTTTCTGATAAAATAATTTCGGGAGTTAAAATTATTCGACGGGATCCCGAAACTTTTTTCGGGATTTTTAACGGATATGTTTTTCAAACAGGTAACTAATGTTCAAGTGATAAAATTATTTCGGCAATTACAATTACTGGACGGGATCCCGAACTTTTTTTCGGGATTTTTAACGAATATGTTTTTCAAACAGATAACAAATGAGTTGGTTAAATTTGGTGATAACATGATTTCTTGACGGGATCCCGAAAGATTTTTCGGATATATTTTTTAAACAGAAAAATCGGATGGTGTGATTTTGGCAAGTCTCGAATATTTTCGGGTCTCTGAACACAGTTAAAATCTGATTGTCTGATATTTTTTGATAAATAAGTGAACTGACAGAATCCCGAAAGTTAAATCCCGAAACTTTTCGGGATCCCGAATATAGTTAAAAGTTGATTGTCTCATTGTCGACAAATATCCCGCTTTTTTGTGTAGTTTTCGTAAAATTTAAAAGTCTTGTAATTATTAAGGAAAAATTTATGGCAGGATATATTAAATCAAACGAATTTTTGATACAAAATTTGAAATTCTGATGAAATTTATATTTTCTTATTTTCTTGGAACTGAAATTTCAGGATCTTGGGCTCAAAAGACACCTAATTGCTCATTATCATTATCTTAACAACATAAATACTATGGATATTTATATCTTCCAAGCACTTGTCCCGTATTGGGAAGACTACGCTGTATGCACCTGGGGTCCCCACGGTGTGATACATTTGAAGAAGTCTCGATAGTGAGGCCGCAGAATCTGTTAAAATTCACGTCAAGCGCAGGCATCCTAAAGGATGACAACACCTTATGGACCTAGAAACTGGCCTCCATCTGGTATCACAAAGGACCAAAATTGGTCTAGGCGTGGCTTATTGGCCTACCAGATTAACCTAACCTAATCAATGTCTTCCATGTTATTAGATCAATTAACAAATGACTAACGCGAGTTAACTAACAAATATCTTCTAAGACATTCCTTAGCAGTCACCAAATCTACCAATAGAATTGTTATCGTATAAACTACCAGTTATATGACACCAGCTGAACAAAAAATATCAGTTAGGCGCCTAAAACGCGGCAATGTTTCATAGTGGCATTCAAAAAAGACCTTCTGCCGGTTCTCAAAACATCTCATAACAAGAAATCTTAGACAAGTAGCCACAAAAGCCGTCGTGAAGCCACAAAACATGTCAGCAACAAAGTAAACAACAACACCACACCGAACTCGCCACTTACTAATTTCAATACACAGAAGACAACTCTCAAACACACAGAGTATAACAAATTGTTGTTGGCAGCAAAGTGAAGAGCTTGTCATGGCGACAAGATACAGCTTGTACTAGCTGTGCGCTGTCCTGTAGCGCGTCCAAAGGCTTAAGCGCCTACAAGTATGCACTGTGTAATAGCATTTTGGCAATTATTTACATTTTCTATAGTAGGCTTTGAGGCGCAGTTGGGTAGAAAATTACATGTATACACACGCACACAGACACAATCAAGGTGAGCTTTGACGGAACAAGCGAAGAGCTGTGTAAACAAGCAAAACTTAACGTTAAGCAAAGGACATTATGGCATTTTAACATTCGAGACAAAAACAAAGCAAGCAAATAAGCAGCCAACTTAACCATAACAAAAACAACAATAACTACAGGCATGTTTAACATAACCGCACGTCTTGTAGTCTCGCGCCTAGCAAGCACAATATGATTCCAGTTAATAATATCTTCTTCTACTTTTCTTCGTGCCAGCAAATCATCTTCATTCTTGTTGTTGTTTTGTTGTTTTCTATCTCGCTCGTAGTTTCTGGAAATTCACGCTTAACTGCATTTCTAGGCAAAGTCCGTCAGCTACTTAGACAGAGTCAGTCATTTGCCATATTTGCTTCGGCAATTTGCCTTCTTTTTAGTTCATTTAGTTAACTGTTTTGTTGTTGGCGGCTTGTTTACTTAATAGCTTTTAAGCAGAGCATATTTACATATGAGCTTGAGCTTTTATTTTTGTTATTTTCACTTTTGTTTGACAAATGTGTGTGTATTATATAACATGTGGATGTGTATGTTAAGCAATTCTTGCAAAATGTATTCCAAATAGTTGGAGCTTTCGAGATTGTCTGCATAGAAACCATTTTAAGGAAGATTCAGAGAAAACTTAGTTTTGTGTTTCGCTTACTCTTTGCTTCTGTCTCCCTCACGCTGTTTTTCTTTCACTCTCTCACAGTCTTGAACTCCCTCTCTATCTATTTCTTCCTGTGTCTATGTTGTTGATTAGCAGAAGAAAGCATCTCAGAAATAACTTAGAAAAGTGCTACGATAAAATCTGAGTCCGTTCCGGTTATATAAACGCGACTGTCGTGGGAGCCAGCTTTCTCTTTCTTTACAGTCTTTGGTTTGAGTTCCAACTAAAGTTATGTTAAGACCTCATAGACCATTTCTTATGCGAGTATATTCCTTCCAATGAATCTGGTAGATTTTCCAGATTAAGAGAATCAAAATAAAAGATTAGGCAATGAGAATCAAGATAGTATTTTGAAGTTCTATGACTTCATTTCATGATTCACTAGAAAACAATGGAGCATCTCTTATCCACTTGCCCCGCATTGGTAGGACTGCGCCGTCTGTGGTCCCCACGTATGATAGTGATGATGATTAGTGGAGGAGGTATCGATAGTGAAGCCACACAGTCTGTTGAAATTCGCGTCTAGCGCAGGCATCATAAAGGATGACTACTTCTGGACATAGAAACTGAACTACATCTGTTATCATAAATGACCAAAACTGGCCTTTGCTTGGCTCATTGGCCTACCACAGAGATATGGTATGTCTACAATTGCGAAACATTTTCTTAAAATATCTTTGTCGTCAGAAACCCTGCCAATGGCAATACGTATTGGGACTACTGAAACTACATAGATAGATTAGAACTTGATTCAGCTCAAAGTATATTTAATTATTAAGCCAGTTAGTCTTTAAACGCCACAAATAGATGAAGGAGATAGAGAATCCCATAGGGATATGCGGAGATAAGGTAATAAAAGAGAGCATATGATAGGAGAAAATGGATTCAGAGAGAATTGAGTAGAATAAGATAGGCAACAAGAAGGTAAGGATAGGTTATAGAAGGATCTAACTATAAGAAAATATAAGAAGGAATGAGATATAAATGGATTAAATATTATATTATATGCTAGTCTATAGATAGAATGGAATAGAAAACAGAAAGAATAGAATAAGGTGTGGTTGTATACAATTTTATACTATAGTAATTAAAAGATCAAGAGGGGATAAACTAAAGTTGAACAGGATAAAGTTGGTTAGACGGTTATGGTATAAGATCGCAGAGAATTGAAAGGAGAAAAATAAATAAATGAAAAATATGATGGGAAAATTTGGATAAAGTAGGATATAATGCGATAAAGAAACATTTTTATAGAAGAGGATTGTGAGGTTTACGACCCTACTGGTCTATTGGCTGTACAAAACTATAATCCATCTCATACTAACATATACTATGTTAGTGAGCTGATCCGCGCTATCGAAGAAATGGTGTATTAAACTTCTTGAATAGCAGCCAAGAGCTGCTTTGCTGGGGATTACTATGAAAAGTAAATCAAGAAAGGCTCTGGATGTTATCCTCGATATACTAATAGATATGCAAGTGAAATATGATGTAATGCTTGGCCGTAAGCCGGTTTATGATTAAAGGTCATTGGAATCAGGCTCAGCGTCACTGCGGTTATTTTATTGTATTTAACCTTGAGTTTTACTAGCAATGCAACCTCGAGAAACTGATTCATGAAGTTTCCACGTTTCCATTTTTCAGTAAAGGAAAATGGATGATCAACAGTTCCAACGACAAATCCAGCAGCCTGCTTCTTCTCTAGTAATCCATATGCAGAAGGTAACTTTAAACTAAATGACTACAGTTCAGTCTTTCAGTTCGAAATTTTTGGCATAACAAAAAATGTAAAGTGGAATTCTGCTCTAATCAGCCTGTTCATTAACCTTTGGCAGTATATAGAGCATTGCCAGAGGATGATGCGGCTCTGGAACATTACTTAGCGAATGCTCAGCCTTCAGCCGGTTGATACGGGATATCTTCCACGGATCGCAATGTTGAAACTTAAGATACATTGCTCTGCTGGGATGGAAAAATAATTAGTTTTCAAAATCCAGGTCAATCCGTTCTCTTGCGCCTCCCCCTTCAACCAATTTACCAACCAGGTACATACTTGTACTTAAGGGCAAGGTTAAAGATATAAATAACGATAAGGATAAGGATAAGAATAAGGATAAGGCTAAGAATAACGATAAAGATAAGAAAAGATAACGATAGGGATAAGAATAAGAATAAGGATAAGGGTAATTATAAGGTATAAGGATAACGATAAGGATAAGGATAAAGATAAATATAAGGATAAGGCTAAAGATAAGGCTAAGAATAAAGATAAAGATAAAAAAGGTATAAGGTATAAGGTATAAGGTATAAGGTATAAGGTATAAGGTATAAGGTATAAGGTATAAGGTATAAGGTATAAGGTATAAGGTATAAGGTATAAGGTATAAGGATAAGGATAACGATAAGAAAAAGGATAAGGATAAGGATAAGGATAAGAAAAAGGATAAGGATAAGGATAAGGATAAGGATAAGGATAAGGATAAGGATAAGGATAAGGATAAGGATAAGGATAAGGATAAGGATGAGGATAAGGATAAGGATAAAGATAAAGATAAGGATAAATATAAGGATGAGGATCAGGATAAGGATAAGGATAAAGATAAGGATGAGAATAAGGATAAGGATAAGGACACAGATTTTGAAAATGATGGGAAATAAACTAGCGTAATAGATAAACTTGGAGGCTTAGAGTAAAAGAATAACAACTAATAACGGTACTGAAAGTGATATGCCATTGAAGACATTTTTTTTTCAAGATATAAAAAGAGAGAGTTATCACGAAGGATATTTTTGTGTAGACTTTCAACGGTATTTGTTTTCTTTAAGCATCCCAACTTGTCCAAACGCTTAAGAAACATATTTTGTTCAATCTTCTTCATTATTTTTATTCACTATCTTTGCACAAATTATTCTCTTTACTTCACAGCTTCACAGGTAACGCTATGCTGTCTTCTGCCAAGTCCAAGCACTTTCCATATCGGCTTAAGAAGACAAATTGTCGTGTTGCTGATTATTTTCCTTCTCGTTGAAATTCGTTTTCATTACACTTACATGTATTGTTGCTGTATCCCCTCCAAAACTAGCTGCAGAGCCAACCATTAACAATCGCATCAGCGTCGACAAACGCAGCTCATCAATTCACGAATGCGCACATGATAAATGTAGCAAGACCATCAAAAGTGAAGTGCTGTCTTAGCTGCGGTGGCTACTTCCACCGTTAGCTGGCTAAACCTCAAGATTGCTTTTTATAGTAAGTATATTTCCATGCCTTCCGCTTCGCACAAACAACAGCAGCTTGCGAATAAATAAACGATTAATGTCACAAAGGTGAGAATAATGTCAAGTGTTTGCTATTCATGTGTATTATTTACTTCTTTATACTCACATACACATATGTACATATTTGTTTGGCTGAATGTCACATATCACATATCCTCCCAAAGCGCTGCACAGCCAAGTAACCCTTTATGCAACTCGCATGTGTATTATATCGCACTTTGTCATGTGAGTCATGTGAGTCCTTCACTTGTGCATATATGCGATTAGTATTGGATTAAAATGTCATCCCTCATATTTTGCCAACTCATGTTTGCATGTGTGTTCGTGTCTGTGTGTGTGTTGCCGTGTAGTTACACGCATACACACATAATTAGCGCCAACAAATAAAAGTCACCAGGGCGACCGTGTACATTGTCAACACCCACTACAGTGTGCGCTGTTTGAATTCACAAACGTGATATTTTCGAAAACATATTACAGTTATGCAATAGTGAAATTCCTATGAATTTGTAAACATTTATGTACAAGAGAGTTTATGAAGGGACCATGGTGGAATTTTTCAAGTGTTTTCGAAATATTATATAATAATACAGGTATCCCTCGAATAACACGGTTAATTGGTTCTGTGTTATTCGAAATCGTGTTATTTGAAATTTAAAAGGTAAAACTTTATAAACGCAATAAATTTTAAATTACATATGTTCAACCACTGTCACTCTCCAAAGATTGATTTGTTTTTCCTTGAAGAGGTAGAGGATCCTCAAATTTCAATTTTTAAAAGGAATTTTCGCGGCTTCGTGTAATTCGAACCCCGTGTTATTCGAGGGTTGTCGCAATTTTTGAACCGTGCTATTCGAGATTTCGTGCAACTCAAGTACCGTGCTATTCGAGGGATACCTGTATATAATATATGTGGTGAAATAGTAAATAAAATCTTGTAAATCATAAAAAATGTAAATAAAATCGAAATTAAAAAATTAAAATATAAATAAAGAAATGTAGCTGAGTTTAGCCTCCAAATTATGTAACTTTAATGCAAATTTCTTTCATTATAATTCGCGCACTGCAATTCTCAACAGGCACAATGAATGATTTAATTTGTATGGCAGCTATATGCTATAGTGATTCGATCTGAACAATACTTTCAATATACGATTTTCTGCCTAAAATAATAATCTGTGCCAAGTTTCGTGAAGCTATCTTGTCAACTAGAAAAGTTTTTCATATAAGAACCTGATTTTTATTGATAAGTTTGTTCAACTTTGTACAACAGCTATATGCTATAGTGATCCGATCTCAACAATATTTTCAGATATTATAACCTTGCTTTAAATAATAATCTGTGCGAAATTTCGTGAGGATTTCTCGTCAAATAACGAAGTTTTTCATACAAGAACTTAATTCCTATCGTTCAGTTTGTATGGCAGCCATATGCTATAGCTATCCGATATGCACAATTTCTTTTGAGATTGAACCGTTGCCTTCGGCAACAATTCATACCAGAGTCTAGTCAAATAAAAAATTTTACTTAAAGGAACTTGGTTTTGATAATTTGGCTTGTATGGCAGCTTCAGTCTCCGATTGAACCCCATGGTTATCTATTTAAGCAGAGAGGCCATGAGAGGGTTGTGGCATAAGTCCTTATGCTTATGTTGAGAGCCATGTTCGAACACTAATCAGGAACTCGTCTCAGCTGAACCTATACGTCCGAAAATATTGCAGGTGCATTGTTCGTACTTGAATACCTGCCAGGGGTTTAACGAGACGGAAATGAGAGCAGCATTAGCCTACCAGCCATTTCGATGACCCTGACCAGCCGTTTGTCATGAAAATCAGAATCTTACTGGCCTCGATTCTGATGGACTCTTGACGGCGGTTGCAGCCTCGGTTGGGGTTGCGGGCACTTATTTAAAGGTATCAGTTCGCATTTTCGCTGGAGATTCTCTGAGCGCGCCAACTGTGACCCCGGTAGTAATCTGAGTTCAACCTTACCCAGTATACCCAATTCAGGGTCAAATTGGTTCATGTCCGGGTGATATCAGCAGTGCCTGTGCTAAAGGCTTTTACCGTGAAGAAAACTGATTTAACTAACGGCTGCTCCAAGCACTATATTACAAAGGCTCAAAGCTAACTGTGGATAAGCCGTAATAGGAATATTGAGTCGGATTGAGTTGAACTAAAGGATATTCTACCGAGCTTAGCATATAACATGAGAAGGGTAATTGAAACTAGTTATTGGATTGCTTGTATTGCCTCTATGAAGCTTAGATTGCAGCCAGTCGTATTCTTTATAAAAAATATGGATCATAGACCTAGTTTCGGAGTGAATTTTTTTTTCAACAAAGTGAGTTTCCAAAAATCAAAGGATATATTGGATGGTGCTAGGGAAAAAATCTACTGTTGGCAAAACTTAGCATTTTATAAAAGAATTTCTGTCGTCTAAGTAGAAAAACCACTCTTCACTTAGATTTTTGATCGAAGAAAAACTGTATCAAAATAAAATAAAATAAATTTCATAACTATGCCGATAAATAACTTGTTCTCAACATTGAGCAAAATCTCCTCCAGCATTTTAGAAAAATCAATAAGAAACGTTCAAAAAATTAACTTCAAAATAATATTAAAATTCTCAATAAAACAACATACCCAAATTTTTCCTACAAGGTCACTTTCCGTATCACATATGTGTGTATGTAAGTACATATGTACATATATGAGCTAATTTCTTGTCGTGCGTTACGTAAATTGAAAAAGTTATGTTTTGCATGAACTATACAATATATGTACATATGTACATATGTATGTATTTAATAAACTGACACACACATATGGATGGGCATAAAGCCAACAAATGTGCATATTCTCACGCTTTTAACCTTTTTGTCTTTTAAGTTAGTCAATAAAATCGGCTTAATTTATGTTCTTAAGAAGGCAAGTTTACTAAAAGCAATTTGCCGAAAACTCATTTATGAGTTGACGATTTGACGAATAAACGAAGGTACATAGTTGTGAAAACAGTGAAATTATGTGTTGATAGTATATAGTATATAAAATACTATAAGCATATAACCACATATGAAGTATGTGTAGCGTAGCAGTAGGAGAAAGAGAAATGGTGAATAGAACATACTCTTCGCTCTAAATTGAGCACCATTATTCTAAACATTTAAGCTTCATCTGACTGCCGACTTTCAAAGCATACTGATGTCGGAAAGAGTGGCTTTGTTATGGAATAAGAATATTCTATCGCGGTTATACACCCTCGTATCTATGACATGGAGCCAAAGAACCTCACTTTTAGAGAGAGATAAATTGAAATTGTTGAATGAGCTAAGATTCCAAATATATTTTCCAATAATATTTAGGAACAGTTGTATTATTGTATTGAATTATTATACGATTCAACGAGGGATTGAGATTTATTGAACAATTAGATAACTCTTCAACTCTAAAGAGCTCAAGTTTTTAGGTTTTAATGAAGGCCTTGGGTCTGCTGATATGAACAAGCTACCTTCGATTCACCGGCTTTGTTAAACCGCTAATATCTGAATGGGGTTTTTAGCGGTAATGGAATATACCGCGACATGGTTCGTTGATAATGCGAACCTGTCATGTATTTAATCTACGCCTCTCATAAGTATCCACACACGTTCCCTTAGGTAAAGAGGTAGACCCGAACTCAATGGGACATCTTCTCTGATCAAAAGATAGTCCAACTTATATTTTATTACATTATTACCCAAAATATGTAATATTTTTGGACCTACATATAATAAAAACAAAACCAAGAAAAAAATATTTGTCGGATAACTCAAACTTTTTTGGCGGACTACGGACTTTGACTACCCTTACATAATCCTCAAAAACAAACCGAATTTTTATAGTTGACAGAATTCAAATTTATTTGGTACGGTAGGGTAAAGAACACATACTCCATAACACACTATTGGAAGCCGAGTAAATTAAAGGGTACGGAGAACAGCAATTTGAAATTCTCTCTCAGTTCAAGTATTTGATAATCTGGACCACTGCATCACAGCCTACTCCTGGCGGTATCTTTTACGCTCAAATAGGATAAGTGGGTGGGGCGAAGAAGCTGGAAGGATCGAAACTCAAGGGGAAGGTTGAAAGGAGTCTTCAATCAAGAAAGTCATTCAAGCAGAAAATGGCTAGGAATCTACAAATGTTTCCTCATTAATATATATCTAGAAGAGCATAGTTTTTATCACGATATTTCAAAACAGAATAATCCAATTTCACACAATTTAGTAGTGGAGAAATAGGTGTAGTATCTAGAGCTCAGAACTCCTAGGTATGAATCAAAAAGACCATCGCATGTCGACAAATGAAGGACTAAAGCTTATCGCCAATTCATTGAGGCGGCTAATATCAAATTCCAGCCAATTCACCGGGTTCGTACAACGTATGCCAAACGAGATGATTCAATCTTAGTCTGGTGAGAGCTGGACAGTAGAGGAGAAAGTAGATGAAACTTTGACAAGTTGCGTCCTCCAAAATCTTTAGCCTCATCGCGTGACTGCCAATGGGATGTAAATAGATCAGTTAGGACACTTATTATTGCGGCCTTGTTAAAAGCTAACAGTTCTGTGGACCTTTTATGTTTCATTAGGGGCCAGAGGGCTTCGCGCGAGCTCAGCAACCGTTGATCAGATCCAGCGACCAGATGCACCAAGACAGGGGGACCCCTGCTTGTTCCCATCCTAACGAAATATATCTATGAACGACTTTTCTTTCAATCTCAACAACTTTACAATCTCCGACGCTTCCACAATGATCAGACAGGCACCCAGACAAGTTTAATATGGAAGTAGCTTGCTGTTACTGTAAGTGACGTGATGTATTCCTTCAGTTCACTATCAGCGAGCTCAAGCCCTGCAAAGCAGCTCTGCTATCAGAATGAATGCCCACCTTTCTAAAAGAAGCCGCATTTCGAAGAAACACATCTGCTATTACCTAGATGGCAGCTACCGCTACTTGAAAGATCTGAATTCTTCTTTAGAAAGTAAGAAGTGTAGTAGACTTCAAACTGCTGCAATACATTATGATACCTAACCTTTGTCATATCAAACCTGCCGGATCTTGAGCTCAGATTTAAAGCTGAACATAATTGATCTTGAGCTCAGATTCAAAAGCTCTGCCTAAAAGAGAGATATCTACGGGTTATAATTATGTCGCCATGGTCACTACTCGACACCTACATTTAAATAACCGCATTGTTTATGCAACACCCAACACAAGGACACGTGCCACATTTCACAAACGGGTGCCTAGCACCAGATGATAAGCATTGGATGAAAAAGCAACATTTCGTAAATCTAATTAGTAGCTCATTACTAAGCAACAAATCGCAAAAACCATATTGTAGCAAAGGTGAAAACAGAAATGGAAAAGCCACTGCCATACATGAAGTAGAAGAAGAAAAGGAAGCAGGAAAGTGTGTTGAAAAAGTAAAGACAAGCTAGACCATAAAACATATTGACCGATTTAGCGAAGCTAATCAATTAATTAGTCATGGACAGTGGAGAGAAATGAGAGATGGTGATGAAGTAGGCGGCTGGGTTGTAACCCACGCACAGGAAAAAACTACCAGGACAAGGGGGACGAACCACGAGAAAACGCACAAGAAACTTCAAAACACAGCCGGGCTGAAAGAGGGTGAGCTGTGACTGCTTTGTCGGCGATACGAAAACAAAAACGCAAATTGTCAGTATGCCACAAAGTGTGGCTGTCAAACCCTTGATGGCCGAGGATGCGTATAACCGCACACACCAAAAAAAAAAGAGCAAACGCACAAGAACAAAAACACAAAAATTAATGATAAGAGCAGAAAGATGGAGAGTGAGACAAAAAGAATTTGTGGCAGGCAAAATGAAGTGAAGTACATTAAGAGCCCGACAATGTTGAGCTGCGCCGAGCTGAACAGCTGTTCGGTTCACAGGCAAGCCAAGTCAAGCCAAGTGGTGTCTGCTTGAAGAAGGAGCGAGCTCACGACAAGAAGCTGAGATGAAGGTACGTAGGAAGCGTGTTAAAAGTGGGGTGAACCGAACGCACTGAAGGGTGTGAAGGCCGTTGAGCGCTACTGAAGTAGTTAATTCGCGGAGGGTGACGAGTGTGCTGCTAATTACTAAGCATTACAATGAACCAAAAAATCAATTTAAGCAAAATAATCCCCTTCAAATGAGTATAAATAAATAAAATTGCAATAAATAAATAAATACGAAGCGCACACAAGCAAAAGATGAAGGTACATGAAGGAACAAGAGCAAGAGTCGAAGGCACGAGCCACTTGAATTGTTATGATTGCTGCATTACAATGCAAAATAGAAAGAAGAAATCATTTGATTTGAGCTGCAGTGCCCAGCAATGACCTAATTACTCCGTTCTTATTTAATTTAATTTTTACTTTTATTTGCTGATAATGCAGAATTAGAAATTAAGGTGTTCTTTAGATATACAAGCCATATTTCGTAATACAAAGATACAGCGTGAAATTACAAATTACAAAAACACTTGAAGCGATTCGCTGCGGTCTCGGCAACTATAAATTGGGTTCGACTCAACTGCATTGAGGGTTATAGGAATTTTACGAGGATTCCTTGGACATACATATGTAGTTGAAGGCGTTGAGAGTTAGCGAAGATGATCATTATGCACCCAATTTGATTTGGACAAGGTGGTTTTGAGTATAAAAATAGGTGGTGGTGTTGAAATAGGAATGTCAGTGAAATTATAAGAAACAATTGTGGCCTAACTCAGGGTTTTGTGTTATAAATAGCGGATGATCTTGCACCAAGGCATAGTTGAAGTTTGATAGAAAATAACTAGACCGTTTCACTGTAGTTATGACAATGTGCCGTCTCCTTCGTCTTTTTTGGCATAGGCATCGCTATCCGCTTATAGCCGAGTTAACAGCCAGTCATTTCTTCTATGGCGGCAATTGGAGATTCCAAATGTAACCAGGTCCTTCTCCACCTGGTATTTACAACGGTGTGGTGGTTTTTCTTATGCTTCCACCGACAGGTACTGTGTCGAATACTCTCAAAGCTGAAGTGTTTTCACCCCTTCACACGACATGACCTAGCTAGCGTAGCCGAAGTCTCTTAGTTCGCTGAACTATGTCAATGTCGTCGTATATCTCATACAGATAATCGTTTCATCGACTGCTATATTTGCTATTGCCAATGCGCAAAGGTCTATAAATCATCCACAGAACCTTTCTCTCGAAAACTTGTATCGCCGACTCATCAGATGTTGTCATCATCCATGCCTCTGAACCATATGGCAGGACGGGGATGTTGAGTGACTGGTAGAATTTGGTCCTTGTTCGTCGAGAGAGGACTTTACTTTTTAATTACCTCAACTTGAATTCAGGTCCGAAGTATCACCTGTTGGCAAGAGTAATCCTGCGTTGGATTTCGAGGTTGAACTTGTTGTTAGTGTTAATGCTGGTTCTAAGACAGACGAAATTATCTACGACTTCAAAGTTATGACTGTCAACAGTGACGTGAGACCCAAGTCGCGAGTGCGACGACTGTTTGTTTGATGACAGGAGATATTTCGTCTTGCCCTCGTTCATCACCAGACCTATTTGCTTCGCTTCCTTATTCATTCTGGAGAAAGCAGAACTAAAGGCGCGGTTGTTGAGCCCAATGATAACAATATCATCGGCATACGCAAGCAGCTGTACACTTTTATAGAAGATGGTAACAGCTCGATTAAGTTCTGCAGCTCGAATTATTTTCTCCAGCAGCAGATTAAAGATGTCACACGAAAGGGAGTCGCCTTGTCAAAAACCTCGTTTGGTATTGAACGGCTGAGAGTTTCCTCCCGATCCTGACGGAGCTTTTTGTATTGCTCAACGGCAGTTTTCACAGCCGTATCAGTTTTGCGGGGTTACCAATTTCAGACATAGCGACATAGGAAAAGGGGCTGTCCTTTTCGTGCTGTCAAAAGTAGCTTTGAAATCGACGAGTAGTTTAGTAATGCTTTTCTTAACTTTTCAATTACCAAGACAACACAATCATTACATTTTTTCTACTGAAAGAAAATGGGTTCCACGGAGCGTCTATTTTAATTTGGGGAACAGAAAAAATGCCACGGAGCCATTGATCGATGGTATTAATTGCATTTCTGACTTAAAATTCGGTCACAATCGAGGCCATGAATTGTTCTTCCACAATTTCGGCCGTTTTCGACAGAGGCTCGCATGCAAACGCCTCAATACGGCAAAATAGAACTCCTTATTGAACATCCGTCCCTCTAGAACAAATACATGATGCACCAAACCACGAATATCGAAAAAAAAAACAATTAGGATCACATTGATTTTTGAGCAGCTTTGGCGGGGTTTTGGCTCGTTTTGCCCCTCCATTTCGATGATTGTTGACTTGTTTGTATGTCAAACTCATAAACCTATGTCTCAGCGGCAGTTACATTGCTCTCCATGAATGTGGGCTCGGAATTCGCACGATCAACCATGTTCAAAGATACATGTTTACGGTACTTTTTTTGAAAAAAATTCAGCTTTATTGGAACGAGTCCAGCAAGAACGGGTTTCTTACCCAAAAACATCCACAAAAATCATTCGAATGGGTTAGTGAGAGATGTCAAGCTCTCTTTCTTAATCTTCAACATCTGCCTGACGATTTTCAAGCACCATATCCTTCACTTGTTTAATATTTTCATCACCTTCAACTTCGTCGCCTTCAACGATCTCTCGACCGTCTTAGAAGGCTTTGTACCACTCGTCGGTTTATGTTTTTTGATAAAACTGAAAGGCCGTAAGCCTTTTCCGACAGTTGCAACTATACTGCACAGGAAATTTGGGGTTAGAAATACAAAATTTGAGATAAATTCTGAGAATTTTGCTTTCACAATTCTCAATAATTAACCGTTCTTTTAAGAGTTCCGAGTATTTTTAAATACACCCATTACTCTCACCAAACTTTAGCTCAACCGTAGCGTCATATAAATATATACGTAACTAAGTAGTAAAGATCCCAAAACAGTTTAATATACTTCATAAAAGTAAGTAAGGTTATATAAATTACCTCAGCAAATCGGTCGGTCAATAACCAAAATTGATGCGCCAACAAAAGGCAAACAAAGTAACAAATGAGTCCATACAAAAGTACGCCAAAAACGATGGATAATAACAGCAAAAGGCATAAGCGTGATAAAGAGCATAAGGGATTAGAAAAGTATAAATGAAGAAAAGCGAATTGTGCGGCATAAATACAAAGCGAAGAAAGGAATAAAATTAAATCCCGAACAATAAGCCGATAGGCCGAATTGTGCCGCAGAAAAATGGCGCTTACAATAGCTAAAACGTTGTACAAGCAACAGAGGAGTGGGTGGGGGTGCGCAATGGTAAAGATAAAAATTATATGTTTGTCGACGGTTGATAGCTTTACTTCCAGCGCTGGGGGTAAGCAGTCGAAAAGCAAGTGGAGGCGGGCACTCAAGTGAATAATGACAGCGAATGCGAGTGAGCAGCAGGCAGGAGGAGCTTCAGCGTCACACTTGTCGGCGCGCCCATTGCGCTAAGGTCGATAGGTCGCGCCGACATTTTCCTTTTTTCCTTATGTACATATGTATATATGCATGGATGTGTGTGTGTGTGCGATAAAGATGGCGCTTTGCACTGTGTACTGCCTCATCTCTGTCATCATCATCATCAGCAGCGCCGTCGTCATCAGCTCTTGACATGAAAGCAAATAAGTTATTATATGAAAATATGACAAGGCATGCACACAACGGTTTTTTTCCGCAATGCGGCTTACCAATGCGGCGCCCATCTTCAACAGCCTGCGTTGCCGCCGCGCCACTTGCGCGTTTGCCCTTTATGCGCATAATAAATGTTAAACGCTGGTATTCAAGTGGTTTATGCTAATGGCCTCCACAAGCCGGTGGAAGACATTAAAAAAAAAACAAGAAATGGTTACTTCGGCTGCACCGAAGCAATAATACCCTACACAAATAAAGTAGTTTCCAAACAAGTATTTGATTTTGTTTGCTCCGTTTGTATGGCAGCTATATTATATAGTGGTCCGATCTAGAAACTTTCTTCAGATATTTTAGCACTGTCTTAGACATTAATCTATACCAAGTTTCGTAAAGATAGCGCTCCGAATAAAAAAGTTTTTCATACAAGAACTTGATTTTGATCGTTTAGTTTGTATGGCAGATATATGCAAAAGTTATCCGATCTGAGCAATTTTTTCAGAGATTACTCCGTTATCTTAGGTAATTATGTATTCCAAATTTCTTGAAGATATCTTTTAAAATGAAAAAGTTTTCCATACAAGCACTTGATTCCGATCGGTCGGTTTGTATGGCAGCTATACGCTATAGTGTTCCGATATCGACGAATTCAACAAATAAGCATCGTATTCGAGAAAGCAGTATATGTCCGCAATTTCAGGTTCATATCTTCAAAACTGAAAGAGTAGTTCACATATATGCAGAGGAACATGGTTAAATCAACTCAGCTCGTCACCATGAGGATCCCCGATTTTTCCTCCTTGTTGTCACTAAACTTTGTGGCAAGCTTCATGTACCCTGTTTAGGGTATATAAATGCTGGAAAAATATCATGAAGGCGCACAGAGTCATACAAAGTGGCTGTTATGACTGCCATTCGTTATGTGCGCTACCTCTCTACTTTCCCGCTACTTTTCTTCGCCACATCTCCTTTCTGATTGTCGATTTCATGTTTGCATACAAATTATGTTGCTGCTATTAATGTTATTTGCTCAAAAGCTCACTGAAAAGATGCTTCTTTTGACATAAAACTGCATGCGTGTGTGTCTGTGTATATGTGTGTGTGAGTTTTATGGAAGAAAAAGACATTCAGCAACTTTTTGTTGTGCTCACGCGGCATTTTAAGCGGATTTGGTATTTTACAAAATTTTTATTTGAGCGATTTGTTGTGTGTTCAAATAAACACATTCCATTTCTCATGCTTTACAAAGGTCCTTCGGCCATTTATCTGTTAGTGTATGTGTGTGTGTATGCCACAGAGGTCTTCATTTGCTGTTGTATGTTTCTTTTTTCGCTTTGGTTGTTGGAATTGAGTTGAAAAGTGATGTCAAATGATGCGTCAAATTATCAACAACATTAGCGTGAATGAGCTTTGTGAAGCGCACAAGGATTAGGGTCATTTAAGAAGGTGAAGTTGAGGACAGCGCATTCACTCGATGAGCGGATTAGCAGACGGAGTGAGATATTAAGATAAGTGAAACATAGTTTTTGTTGCAAAAATTCAACCATCAGATGTGGGATGAATGCACCATGAGCTATAAATCACATTTAGAGGCCGTGGACAGAACATTAAAAGACCTTAGAAACTCCTTTGCTCTCATTTATGGGATAACTTTTGTATTTGCTGGAGATTTCCGACAGACTCTTCCTGTCGGACGAATATGAGAGCTCATCTTCATGGAACCACTGATGGTGATTTTCCATAGCAACTGCTTAAACTTGGGGAAGGAATTTTTCCCACACCAAATTTAAGAAGTAAATGTGATAATCTTCTGGGAGATTGGAATCAGCAAAACTAAGGACATAGTGTAATCCAAAACAAACTCACCATTAATAAATCAGACTACATTCTCACAAAGCTTCAATAGACACTTCCAGGTGAGGATACCATCTAGACGAGAATGGAGAAGAGGTTCAATAGGAGAGGAGGATACCATCTCAGTCTATACCGACGGGTCCAAAATGGACTGCGGAGTAGGCACGGGGGTATTCTCCGCTGATCTAGGCATATCTCTCTCTATACGTCTACCGAACTCGGCTAGCATCTTCCAAGCAGAAGTACTAGGCATAGAAAAAGCCTGCGAAGTTCTATTAGAAAACCACGGGAATATACATAAAGCAACTATATTTACGGATAGCCAGGCGGCGCTCCTGGCCTTGTCTTCACCCATGACAAATTCCAGCATAGTTCACAACTGCAAGAGAGCACTAAGCTCAATAAAAGACAAGCTCCAACTAAACTTGATCTGGGTTCCCGGCCACAGGAACATTTTCGGTAACGAAAAAGCAGACGAGTTGGCAAAGGCAGGAGCTTTCCTCAACGAATCCGAGGCGGAGCTAATACCAAGCCCGCTAGGATCGATCAAAGGAGAGATCAATAGACAATTTCAACAAGTTGCAAATAACAGGTGGAAAAACATTACAAAATGCGTCATAACTAAACAATTATGGCCAACATATGACAGGAAAAGAACCAACGACTTATTAAATAGGTCAAGAAGAGTAACAGCTACTACAACAGGACACTGGCCATTTGGAGAACATGCGTCCAAAATGGGTATGCCCTACAACGACATCTGCCGCGGCTTCGGAGTAGCAGGGAACAAGGAAACAATCTTCCACTTTCTCTGCGAATGCCCAGCTCTAGCACAGATTCGACACAAAACTCAAGGAATCCACCAAGCACCAAACCTTGAATGGATTTCCACTAAAAGCATATCGGACATAAGTAGTTTCATCGAAACCTCAAAATGGTTTGAGAAAGAAAGTGAAACGTAATAGCAGATACAGGAGGTTCTACAAATATGTAGTGTATCAAAATGGCACATCAAGTGCTAACTGAGCCCGATAGGGCTGCACTCCTACCTACCTACCCGTGTGAAGCCGGGTCGGGCTGCTAGTTTCTTATAACATATTCTTGTATTTGGTTATTAATTCTCAACAAAGTGACTTTTAACCCTGTTCTTGAAAAATCGGTACAATGAAGATGGCAGTGCTGAGATGGTCCTATCTCATACTCTTCTAAGCAGCTTATGCAACTGCCATCCGTAAGACTTTTCAATATTACCACATGAATTCCGATCAGGCAGTGTCCAGTTAGAACTCTTATAACTGCTGAAAGGTGACTTTTTCTCCTGGAAAGTAGCTGACTAAAATTCTTGCGATTAACCTTAGTACAGAAGGACCTTGCGATCGCACAGTTGCTAGTATCAGACCAGCGCGAGTCCAACTCGCGGAAAGCCGACCATCTAGTAGTGAGCCAAAAAAACTCAGAAATACCTGGCATAGCAAGCTCATTAGTCTTGCAATTTCGCTATGGCCAGGCAAACCTGTAGTGCGATTATATATATTAAAGGAAAGATATAGATTTTGAGCAATCAGTTTTCTTGGCTATATCTATATATGGTTCAATCTGAAACATTTTACTTTGGATAGTAATATATAACAAATTTGATATTATTCTTACTTCCAAAAAAAAAAAAATATGTACATACAACTGCTCCGAAAAGTACTAGTTGTTAACTAGTTACATTTGTGCCCGTTATTTTTTATATTTTTTCATTATTCTTACTTCCAAAAAAAATATGCATACAACTGCTCCGAAAAGTACTAGTTGTTAACTAGTTAAACTTGTGCCCGTTATTTTTTATATTTTTTTTTTATTCTTACTTCCAAAAACAATGTACACAACTGCTCCGAAAAGTACTAGTTGTTAACTAGTTACATTTGTGCTCGTTATTTTTTATATTTTTTCTTTATATAAAAATTTTCGAGCATAAAGCTGATTTTGAACAGAAAAATTTATTTATACCAAAAAGAGTAATCGTAAACCCACATACAAATCGATTGATAAGAATTATGATAACACCAATTGAAATGTAATTATAATCCCCAGCTCAGCTTAAATTAGGCTGGTCAAGCAGTACCTGACAAATACCGACGCTTTTAGCATCTTGTATAGCTAGATATTGGATTTCAAATGTCAAAATAATAAATTTTTTAAGTAATTATCTGTTTAACACTCAAATACTCACATATACACAGCTTTGCCACTAATAAACTTTAGTAACTTATTGAATATATAAAGTCAATTGGTCAAGCAAAATGAGAAAATAACTTAAATTCTCCATATATGGTAATACAACAAAAACTCCGATGTTGTTGCTTTGATGCGGAGACATGCAGGCTTTTATCGAGGGATTAAAAAAGCAAACGAAAATAAAACAAATAAATAAGTAAAAAATTTTTGCATGTCAAAAGCAAATGGCGAGCTGCGAGACGTGGTAAGTGTTGCCAGACTAAAATAAAATAAAATTTGTTGCAGCGCTGAAAGCAATGAAAATAATAGGGGACATAACAGTGAAGGAAAAAATATAAAAAAATATATAGTAAAAAAAAGTGTAAACAATAGTATACATACATACATATATAAATATGCGTGTGTATACGCAATCGTGTGAATATACGCACATAGTATATACATATATGCCTCTGTATGGAAAAAATTTCAACACTTTCAGTGCTTTTTCGGGCAACTTGCGCAGCTTTTGTTTTCGCATATTTATTGTTGTAGTCAATGTTGTTGTTATTTTTGTTGTTGTGCGTGCATCAGAAAGCCGAAACTGCAATGTCATGTTAAGAGTTGATTTTAAAATTTTTTAATCCGCTTGTATGTCAATTTACCCACACGCTTGCAACATGCAAACGCGCTGCTAGTCAGACAGTCAGTCAGTCACCGAGTCAAAGCTGCAGCTTTTATATGCTATCTTTGTATGTATTGGGTATTTGTGCGTATTTATTTACTAGTGTAAATATGCGCATACGAACATTGCATATATATATACATGCACAAGTATTTCAAACATATTTATTTACTCCTATGAAGGCTTCACTTTGAAAATATTCAAATGGTTGGCAGAGCTGACTTCGACACAACTTGAGCCTACAGCAGTGAAATTGTATACACATATACATATGAATATTTATATACATATATAGTATATATATACTCATATACATCTGTTTCACCTTTGTGTACTTTTGACGCTTGTGACCCATTGTCTTCTGCTTTCCCTCGTCAAATTTTGTTTAATTTGCACTACTGCAGTCTGTTTGCAATACCAATAACAACAATTCCATTCTGTATTATACCGTTACTTCTCAGGGTCCCAGTCAGCGTACAATTCCTTTTGTACATGCCTTTATACATTTAGTTACCTGCAGCCGAAAAGTGACAAATGTGTTGGTGTCAATATTAAAAGCGGATTTAAAATCACTCATACGCCAGGGTGTGCCTACGAATGTGTTGTCTGGTGGAGTGCAGTGCGTATGAAGTAAAATTTCGTACAAATAAGAGAAGAAAATGTGTAATTGCTGTTGTGTTGTATACTGTAATATATTAAAATTTTTTTTTATAAGAGAAGTGAAAAACTTAAGTTATCTTAAATGTACCCCTTGAACTTCTTGCTATTCACAATTTTATTGAACTTGTAAAACATATTTTGGAAGCCCATAAAATAAAAAATTTGGTAGACAGTCAAGGAAAATTTTGAACATTATTTGAAATAAATTATGGCAATTGCCTCCAAAAGTACTAGTTTATAACTAGTTATAGTTTAATTTACTAATTTTTTTTTTAAATAAAATCTTAATTTTTTAATGTTTATTTTAATTTAGAAAAATTTGATACAACTGCTCCTTGAAGTACTAGTTGGTAACTAGTTAGACTTTGGTCCGTTACTTTTATATTTTGTCTTTAAGTAGAACTAGCCCGAAAAGTACTAGTTGATATATAGTTACAGTTTTACCCGTTATTTTTATATTTTTGTTTTAAATATATATTTTTTGACATACAAAGACAATTTACACAAAAAAATTAATATATTTTTTTAATTCTTGCAACTGTTCCGTAAAGCATTAGGTGGTAACTAGTAATACATAATCCCATTTCCTTTTTCATTTTTGTATTAAATAGAATTTTTTGCATACAAAAATACTTTTGAACAGTAAACCTTTCGAACTATCTAAGAGCTTAAATGTTGTTTGAGTTCTTTTCAAGTCGTTTTTTACAATTAAATTTTTCTATGGGGTTAAATAAATTGCATTTCAAAGAATTAAAAAAAGTATATATATAATATATATATATAATATATATGTAAAATGTATTTTTTCATATAAAACGCACTAAATTTTTAAAATTATTATTTTTTTATTAAATTTTAGTAATCATTCGGAGTAATCACATACCTAATCCATATATCCGTTTTCAGTTTGAGATTCTGCTATCACTTTCTAATAAAAAATGTATGGTAAGTACTTTTAATTTACACTTTAACCATTTAAGACCCATTTTAGAAGTCTTTCCGGAAACCTTCTAAGAAAAGGGCTGAATAGACCCATTTTTGAGTAGTTTGAGAGTTAAGATAATCGACTGAAACGTATAACCCTAACATGTTTAATATGTAGAACTGTAAGAGGTCCTCAGCTAATATGTGTATGTGGGACAGAGAGAAGGTGTGATCTCAGAAACCCCACTTCCCGAATATA
This sequence comes from Bactrocera dorsalis, assembly GCF_023373825.1. Classification (NCBI taxonomy): domain Eukaryota; kingdom Metazoa; phylum Arthropoda; class Insecta; order Diptera; family Tephritidae; genus Bactrocera; species Bactrocera dorsalis. The sequence continues at coordinate 7,531,189 of NC_064303.1, forward strand.
ATTCCAATATAAGCTTATAGAAAGCCATTGTGCTTGACCTTTTCGCCATCACTGTTGGAATTCATAGTCAGAACTGGTATCCTAATTTTGTTAGTCAGTGGTACTGGTCTAAATTGTTGAAGAAAATGTCGACCGAACTCTTGTTTAGGATAGGAATAGAATACTGTTAAGTATTTTGGTAGATAAAAACTACTAAGCTCAATCTCAAATGATAGTACTGATCGAAAATCCTTACGTACTTGCGTACTAACCTTGTTGAGCTAACAGGTTAGAAAGCCCGCAGAGTGGACGCCTAAAGCCGAGTCGAGCACATCTTCCTATTTACGCAACACGCACATCTTCCTATTTACGCTCGGCTCGGTCTTGAGCGTTCACTCTGCGGGTACCCTGTAAAAACATTGCCTCTCAGGTTCCTGACATTTTTTTAAAGAATTTTTGCTTGCCTCGGAACAAAGATCTTCAAATGAGAACTACCGTCCTTCGGTTCGATGAAACGGTCGTTCTCTGATTTTGGCAACTCGGATCCTTTTCTGAGGTCTAAAAAATAGGCTTACTGTATGCACAAGGGATATTTGGGGGTTTACTATGCATATTGAATTAGATATAAGTTATATTAACAGTTAACAGCTGGTAACCTTCTGGTAACCCTCTCCACTTACTACCGCACCGCTACCAAATGAATGCGCTCTCACATATATAAATTTAATTTAAGTTCACATGTTGGCTCCGAGGACACACTCATACGCACTCATGCGAGCACAAACATATACCCACACATACATACATGCTCATACAATCAAGTGCAATGTAGTTACAACCAGCTCACTTTAAAGTATCGCCGTTGGGCGTATTGTATCGCTAAGTGACGGAGCGTGGCAAACAAGCGGGCTGTTCATGTGTGTGTAAGTGCGTGTGTGTGTATGTATGAGTGTGCGGGGTGTGGCTGTCAACATTTACGCCTCATCGCATGCGGCTTTTTGTTAAATGCCCTCAATGCCTGCATTCACAGTTGTTGCATTTGACTTGTTGTTGTCGGTGTTTTTGTTGTCGCCAGTGTTACGCATCAACGCCTACGCATTGCAGTGTTGGTAAATAACAACAAAGCGAAATGCTGGCTGCAATGAATGCAATTTGTCAGCAGCTTAATGTGGTGCAGCATGCAGGTGCATGGACAAACATACATATGCACATATTACATGTCTATTGTATGCAAATGGAAATTAGTATATGTTTGTATGTTTTTAAGTGAGCTTGTGAATACCTATACCTGTGCGCTTACCTTGCAGGAAATCGCTATTGCTGTTTAAAATTTATTTTTGAGGATAAAACTTGGTCTAAAAAGAACTAGTTGCCAACTAATATCGCACAAAAAAATATTTTTTTCTTCTTTTATTGATTTTTGACACAAATCACTATTTAGGTATTTGCATTTCGTTTGGTCCGAAAAACACTAGTTGGTAACTAGTTATACTTTTGCGTGTTATTTTTATAATTTTGTTTTTAATAAAAATTTATGCATTTAAGATCAATTTTTTAATGTTAAGTTTTCATAAATTTTCGTTTTTCCTAAAAGGCTAAAAGAATTTTTTAATTACGGTGTGTACGCCACTCAGACTAGTTTCGAGTAAGAAAATTGTGTTATAGACATACTATATATGGAATAATTAATCGATATTTATTCTAAAATGCTATAAAAAATATTTGTATTTTGACTGCTCTGAAAAGTACTAGTTGGTAACTAGCCATAATTGTATTAATAGGTTTAAAATTTTAGTTTTATGAAAAATTTATTTGCACAGTAGTAATTTTAAGTAGAAAAATTAAAAGAGTTTCGAAAATTTCGTTTTTCCCAACAGTCAAAAACATTTTTTTCTGTTTTGTGTATGCATATGCAAACTGCTAGTTGGTAACTAGTTCGAACAATTAAATTGAAATTTTCTACGTTTATTGGTTTCGCTTTTAAAACATTATAAAACAGGCGTTGGTTTTCGACTGGTCCGAAAAGTACTAGTTGGTGACTAGTTCCAATTTTTCCCACTATATATCATATATTTTTTTTTAAACATATTTCGACGTATAAGCATAATTTTCAACATAAAAAATTAAAAACTTTTGGTTTTTCTAAAACTTTAAGTATATTAAAAGTCGACTTTTGCATTACAGCTTTCTCTGTTGGGCCAAACAAAAGTGCGTAACTGTAGCCTCATCTAAATATCGTTATATGCACTTACATAAGCTTGCATTTGTAGGCATTTCATCACTGTTGCAAAACCACATAACGGCCCAATTTTCGACTGTTGGTCGAGCCCAATGTGGCAAGCTCTTAAAATAGTACAGAAACAGACAGATATACATATGTATATATATATATATTTCATTGGTCTCACATATTGTTATGTATACATACTTACCTATGTATATGTAAATAAACATTTAAGTGCCTATTGCACATGTCAAAGTAATTCTCAGTTTCCCTAAAGGGCATTTGTGGCAACACTTCTTTCCGCCACATACAAGCAACTGAGTTGACATTGTTGTTTCATTGCATACATATATATATGTTTATATGTGTATGTATGAATGCATGCATGTATGTGTGAATGTACACATGCGGATGTTGCGGTAATTTCTGCCGTTCTGCAGTCTATATGTCAGGCATATTATGTTGACATGAAAATGGCTTCCAGCTGCATTAATAAATCATTCAGCATGCACTTTGGGACTTTGTCGCTCATTTGCAAATGCATTTTCGCCATGCACAAGTCGACGCACACATGTATTTGCATACAAAAAACACCGTAAATGGTATAGTTTTTATAAATAAATGCTGGCAGAAACAAATAGTAGTATATTTAACTGAGCTTCATATATAGTTTTAGCCTAATTTGCATAAAGACTTGGCAAAAAACTTGCTATTTAAACTATGCGCCATCATCGAAGCGTTTTGTATGCCTAACGCCGCTCAAATAATGTGTCAAATAAAGCATTTGTCGACTAATTTCTACACGCTTTTGTGGGTTTAACATATTTATGCAAGCAAGATTATGTAAATTTAAATTTACATTGCAAATTTTATATTGACAAATTGCAGAAGGTGTTTTTGTTTTGTAGGCTAATTTGTGAGTGAAAAAAACTCCTGTTCGAAATTAATGAGCAGAAATGCTATTTAAAGTAATATTATATATAAATTTGATCTGTTTAAATATGTATATATTTTATGCCTGAAAGTAAACATAATGAAACTTTGGATATTGCTCGGAAATTACACCATTTTTAAAGCTTTAGATTAGCTTCCCAATACATTTGGGTAGAAGAAACCGAAACGAACCCGGTGTTTTAACCGGTCAAGTAGTGCCAACTCGACATCATTTTTCTAAATTACTTCTGGTTTGTTTTCTGCCTTTACAACTACAACGTTATATTCATTACATTTCAAGAGTATGAAACCCATTTAAAAATAACAAGAAATATTTAGTCGAAAACCTAAATTTTCACATGAATTTTTATGTATGACTTAATATTATAATATTATAATTCGATAATTATCGAAAAATGGCTTAAGAGTTGGAAGATAGAAGTAAATACACTTAAGTCTGTTCAAATAACGTTTACATTAAGAACCAAAAAATGTTCTTCTGTATCACTAAATGGTCCTACAATACCTGAAAGCGAAACGATCAAATGCCTAGGTCTTTATTCTGACAGAACACTTACTTGGAAGACACACATAAAAGTGAAATTGAAGCAGCTCAAATTTAAAATAAGAAAAATATACTGGTTTTATAGGTTCGCAATCACAACTTAGTCTAAAATAAGGTTACGGGGTACATCCAACATTGAAAACCGCCAAATATAACAATCTAAGACTTTAAGAAGCATTGTAAGTGCTTCTTGGTTTGTAAGTCACTTCGAAATCCACAAAGACCTCAATATATCTTTTGCTAAAGAGGAAACAGCAAAGCTTGTCGAAGATATCTTGATACACTTCCTAATCATGAAAACTTACTGGCAATAAATCTACTGGACAACAGTATAGATGTTAGACGGTTAAAAAGAGCACACGTTTTGGACCTTCCAGTTAGATTTTAATTAGTTTTAAGAATATTTTTTATTTTTTTTATATATAAAATTTGCTGATTGTCTTCAGATAGATTCCGAATAAAATATCTGATAAAAAAAAAAATAGCGCTTAAAAGTAGGCAATAGCATTTATTCAGAGACAAAACACACACAAAAGCTCACTGGCTTTTACTAACGGCGATAGTTTTTGAAAGGGGGGTCTAGTCTAGAAATTCGAAAAAACTTAATAATTTGTCTTCATATTCCGAATATTCAAAAATATATCCCCAAACAAATTTTTCAGAATTGAAGTTATTTTGAAATTATAGCGGCAACTAAACTAAGTTGGGCGGAGATATTTTTGAGCTCTGGCAATAAATGGAAATCGTTGGGGGCCAAATCTGATGAATACGGTGGATGCTCCAAAAAATCTTACCTTAATTGATGGATTTTAGCCATTGTCCAAACGCTCTTGTGACACGGTGCATTGTCCTGCTGAAAAAGGAATTTTTTACTTCTGCAAACCGGGTACTTTTTTCACGAATTTTTTCCTTCCACTGGTAAAAAAGATTGCATAATATTCAAAATTGATTGTTTCACAAGTTTGCAAGTAATCTACAAACGAAATTCCTTTTGCATCCTAAAAAACTGATGCCATAACCTTCTTGGCTGATGTCCGGACACGAACTCGTTTCGAAGCCGAACAACCAGGTTCACACCACGCTTTAGCCTTTTGTTTTGATACAGGATCATAATGATGGACCCAAGTCTCATCCATAGTGAAGAATCGATACACAAAATCCACTTTATCCTTTTTAAAACGTTCCAAATGTTGCTGAGAAAGTCGCATTCGAATGTGTTTTTTTTTTCATTGCAAGCGAATTCGGCACCCATTGTGCACACAGCATTCTAACCTAAAACTTCACTTAAAATATGGCTCACACTGCCTAATGAGATGTGTAGAGCCTCTATTACGAGTATATCTCTCTCAATGAATCGACAATCTTCCAAAACCATATCCTGTATTTTGGCTATCATTTCTGGTGTTGATGCGCTTTTTGGACGTCCTTCATGTGGATCGTCCTCAAGGCTTGCACGATCACGTTTAAATTCAGCAACCCATCCCTCTACTGTTCTAATTGTAGTTGAACAATCTTTTCAGACTTTTAACATTCGTTCGCGAATTTCTTTTTGTGCTGAACCTTCCAAAAATAAAAATTTTATCACTGCACGATATTAAATTTTTTACTTTGTAAGAAAATATTCTGACACGGCGACACTAAATGGCTTATAAACAAAGAACGAATTCAGAAACTCTCATTTGGTATACATAGCTTATGGCTGGAAACTAATTTTTTCTAGACTGAACACACAAAAGGCATATACGATTACAATATGAATTCTTAACTCGCACTTAGAAAATAGACTATACCGAGAGAAATAAACTGTAGCATTTATAATTTTTCAAAGGTTGCTGTGAAAACAGCTTGCTTTCTGAAACATATTTCTACCAATACTTCAAATATTAACCACAAATTCCAACAAAATACCTACACACATAGTACAGCTTGAAACGAAGCAGCCACTGAAACGTATAAAACTCCAAATTTAAAAATAAAAAAATTTTTAGCAAAAAACATTTTTGCATAAAAATCACTCCGAATGAAGAACTACACCACCCCCACAAACTTCGTTGCTCACAAGAAACTCGTTTTTTGGCTTTTGCCTTTTTGCTCTGCCACGAAAAATAGCCCAAGGTGAGGATCTCCTTAGAACTAGCCGCAAACAAAAGTAAATACAAAAATAAATTTCAAGCTACAAACAAGTCGCCAACAACAATAGCAACTATTGTAGAATTGCAGTGTGTGAGTATGTGTTTATTTATGCCGCAGCAACCAGCAAGCAACAACAGCAACACCAACAGTGCGAACAATAGTGTAGAAGTGCCAAAAATAACAAAACACAGAGGCAAAAATACCAAAAAAATAAAAATGTCTGCACAAAACGGTGGCAAAAAGACAAGCTGCTAAAAGGCAGCGAATTCTAACACACATGAACACATACACACACACATACGCATATATTCATTCATGTGTGTTTTCGTCTAAGGAGTACGTGTTCGCCGCTGTTTTCTTTTGGGCTTTTGCCAGTTGCCGCCGCTATTGTTGTAAGCGATACAAGTTGGTGTCAGCGACAAGTTGTTGCTTGTCTTTTGTTATTGTTTCTCTACGGCATTAGTGGAGATGGTGTTTGTTTTGTCTACCTTGTTTGTATACCTACACGCAGTTATACTTTTTTCTGTGGGCGGACTTTCAAAGCTTTGTAATACTTTTAAGGGAGCTTGCGTATGTGTGGCTGTTGGAGCAAAACAAATGTGGCGAAAATGGCGAGTCAAGTTAATAGGAGTGCATATGTGTCTACGTTTAGTGGTCCATTTTTGGATATCCGCATGGCTTCTCAATCGAAAAAATTAAGTCTTATTGGGCACCCTGTTGTAAGATGTTTTTTCTAGACTTCTAGTTCTAGTCTCCTTTTAATAACGCTGTCTCCAAGACCTCCAATCCGTATTTATATCAAACAGTCTCTAAGAATCCGAGTCTCTTTTTATAGCATTGCCTCCAAAACTTCCAGCTTTTGTCCAGCCTATTCTCTTTATGTATCAGATAGACTCTCAATGTTCGCACAATATTTTGATCAGACAGTCTCCTAGACTTCAGAAATTTTTTTAATCAGAAAGTCTCCTAGAAATCCTCTATTCTTTTTATCGCATTGTCTCCTAAACTTCCCGTCTCGATTATCCCTCAGGTTATCTCTAAGACTTCCAGTCTCAACATTTACCGAGTTTGTTTTTGTACCAAACTGTTTCTAAGACTTGCACTCTTTTGTTTCATTTGACTTTTTTCCATATTTGCTCCCACTATCTTTTTTATCAGACCATGTTTTACACTTCTGTTCCCTAAAGCTTCCAGTATATTTTTTTTATCAATCAACCACTTAGGGTTTCAGTGTCTAAAATTTCCATTAGTTTCTAAACTTCTAGTATGTTTATGAGTAAACTGTCTCTACACCTTTTAGCCTTCTTTTTAAAGAATTCTTTCTACAACTTCTAGCATATTTGCTTATCAAAATGTAGCTATTTTTGCATACTGTCTCTAGAGCATACATCTTTTGAAATTTCCAGTATTACTTTTATCAGACTATCTCTGAGAATTCCATTATTTACGATTCCTAAGACTATCTCCGAGGCTTTTGGTCCTTCTTTTACCAGACTGTCTTCAGAGCTTTCAGTTCTGTTATGGCAGACTTTGTAAAACATTCAGGTCTCTTTTCAGAGTGTCTCTAGGTCATTCAATCAATTTCTTATCAGATCTCGTATCTCATTTTATTATATTCTTTTTGTATATCTATTTTTTCATAGGCTGTATCCAAGACAACCATTTCTTTTTTCTCAGCCTTTCCAAAAGATTTTAATTAATTTCTCTTTGGGCGTCAATAAATTTTCCAGTTTATCTTTCAATTCAGACTGTCTATAGAACTTAAAGTTAATTTCCTCATCAAACTGTTTCTAATCTCTTTTTTGTTTTTCAAAATAAATTAGTTATATTTTCATGATCCGGTTTAAGCCAAAAACTATTATGAGACCACTAAAAGCAAACCAAAAATATAAAAGCATTCCAGAAGCTTAACACCTTTCTAACATCGATTTCTGTACAAAAAGCCATTAAAGGTAACGAACTTGCCGGCTTTCTAGCAGAGAAATATGCGACAATTAAGCCATAGAAGTGAAGCTCTTCTTCGCTGTAAAGGTACACAGTATCCAACAGAAAAAGCTTCAAGCAACTCTTTTTAGAAAGCTTTACTGGCAACAAATGCCTGGACTTCGGTAATGAAAGCTGTGTCAAGAAGAGTACAACGGACAAAAGGTCAAGCAGCTAATTGTCCTTCCCAGGAGCAAATAAAGGCAGCTACTCTGGGTCTCTGCAGGCAGAAGGTGTCATCTGCACAAAGTGAGGTTCTGTTCCATAAAACAATGGCTGTTCTGCGACCTTATAGTGAAGACAACAGTGTATTTACTTGTTTGCACCGCATTCGCAAGAAGAAGTAGTCAGGATATGGGAGCAATGAATCCGTTGGTTTAGTAAAATCTGCTTTTGGGTATTCTTGATATAACTAGGTTAAATGAAGCAGTGTGATGATAGAGATGTTGACAATACACTACAGGTCGCAGTGCAATCTTCAACTTTAATATAATATGATGTAATCGAAAGATTAGAAGCTTTTTATCAACCTTTTAATGGATCTACGAGCTCTTAGTACCATTCACACGACGGCAAAGATAGGTGTCCATTGACACATCATGCGAGGAGGCTACTTGTCAAAGTCGTCAGGGAAAGAATAAGGTGTAAACTTGCAGACAATTTTTTCTTCGCTGTCACGCTTTCAATAAACTAAGGATCAAGCATCAAGCAAGCGTTTTAGAGGATTTGGAAACGTGAGGACAAGCGTTGTCCTGCAGCCGAATCACTTTTTTGTGTCTTTCCTGGTACTTCCCATAAATGACGATTATTTGGCGAAAAATCGGACATATTCGCACAACCATAAGTATGTTACACATAAACAAAGTCACTAATGTGGAAACTCAGTTTGTTTTTGAAATGTCTGAGTTAAGTTTATTAAGTTTTGGATCTTTCAAAATCGATCACCAGTAACTGAGTAACTAGGTTGAGATTTTTAAACCATTTTTCTTATTTGTTTTGATGTATCCAGAATTACTTGGCCTTGTCTTTAATGATCTCTGACCACACTCTACAAATCAACGAAACGGCCAACTACCAGTTTTCACTTTACAAATGTCTTCATATCTTATAGGCTTGTATATGGGGACATTTTTTAAGTTAGAACTGTTGTACATTCCTCAAGCAGAACCTCTCAAATGCCTTAAAGACACCGCTTAATAACCAAAAGACGTCCGTAACTCAACACAAAAATCCCTCAGGCATGTCAACCCATACTCTTATGCACACATAGGTCGACAAAGTGCGATGGCTACCGAACAGCATTGGCAACTCAAACCATTCAGGCGATTTGACACTGACAGGATAATCATTTCTGATTGCCAATACACATTTAGTGCGATTTAGTGCCAGGAGTTGCAAGGATAATGCATGTAATCCGCTATTATGCGACGCACAAGCACTTGACAGACGTCTCCAACGCACACAATCGGCTAACGCTCCCACCACATCGCCCCTCGTTGGATAACTGTATTGGGCAGCACATTGCCATTCCAACGCCAAGTGGCGGCAATCAAGCGGAAGTTGTTACTATTTATTATTGCTTTGTGCGATGCCTGAATGTTGTTGCTGTCGTTATTGCCATCGCATTGTTACAATTTGTTGTCAGCAATGACTATTGTTGTTGTTGTTGTTGTGTGTTGCCATTGTTGCATGTTAAAAATGCCGAAAATGTGTTCGATTTCACACGGTGCTCTCAGCGGCGCACACATAAAGATCATATTTGAATTTGTTGTGCGCTTTGTTGTTGTATTTTGTTTTGTTGCTGTGTGCTGCAAGGGAGTGGTGTTCATTTTGAAGTGGCTACCCGCTCGATTGCCCGCCTGGCTTTTGCCCATTTTTTCATGCATCAAATGTAACTTATATATTTATTTATGCTTGTGTGCGTGCAGTTGTAATGCGTTTGCGTGTGTAGGTATGTGTGTGTGTGTTGTGGTTGAATTGTTGAACTTGAAACTCTAATCGCTTTTGTATTTTTATGCTACATTTAATATTGGCTTAAGAGCTTTGAAGCTAGCGATGTACGAAATGAAGAGAGTGCGTTTGTAAGTATATATGCACACATATTTGTATGTATATGTGTGAGTGTCAACAATCGAAAATTAATAGAAGTTTTTTAGTAATTTTTTATAAAAGGGTTGATTTTTTAATAGGATTAGTTCTAAAAATGATTCAGATTAACAGCTTTCTGGAATTACATACATATGTATATCCAGTTGTGAATTTAAAAATCGATTTTTGCACATATATTTGAAAATATTCCCGATTTTCTTGCGATACATATGTACATTTCAAATTATCTCCAAAATTTTCGATTTCGAAAAAACTTCTCCGAAAAAATCAATTCAAAAAATGTTTTCCGAAAATTCCGGTTCGAAAAACTCGATTTTTCTTATGCTAAACATAGGTATGCATATTTGAAAATATTCTCTGAAAAATCGCTTTCGAAAATATTGCCCACAAAATTTCGATTTCGAAAAATTCGATTTTTTTTGCAAAGCATATACGGGTTTGAAAATATTGATTTCAATAAATAAACTGTGGAATTTCGATTTTGAAAAACTCGGTTTTCTATGCAATACGTATGTATTTGAAAATATCGATTTCGAAAAATATGCCCCGAAAATTTCGAATGAAAAAATTCGATTTTTCTGCACAAAACTTATGTATATTTGAAAACATGCTCTAAAATATCGATTTCAAAAAATATTCTACGAAAATTTCGATTTCGAAAAATTCGATTTTCCAAACGAAACGTACATATGTATATTTGAAAATATTCTTTAAAAATATCGATTTTGAAAAATTTTCTCCGAAAATTTAAATATTCTCCGAAAATATTGACTTCGAAAAATATTCTCCAACAATTTCGATTTCGAAAAACTCGTTTTTTTGCAGTACATACCGGTAGTTGAAAATATTCTCCGGAAATACTTATTTGCATGAAAATATTCGATGCTATCGCGCCAAAAAATTTGACAGAATCGAGGAGGAAAATTTCTACGAAATGGCTGGTTCAACCGACTTATTATCACACGACCTTCCAAAATATACATACAAGTACATATGTATGTATCCATTTGTCAGTTAATGTTTGTAAGAATCAATTTTTTGATAATATTTTAAATTTTTCGTAGTTGCGCAGAAGTGTAGATTTTTTCACAAACTACGACCTTTTTTTGAAAAGCCACAAATTTGTCAAATATTAAAATTTTTACTAGTAATTGGATCATAGTTGAACAAAGATAATCTATATAATAATTATGTTCTCTTGATTTTCGAATCTGAGAAAATTTTAAATAGAAAATTCATAAGTGCTTCTTTGAAGCATCTCTTCCACAAAAGTCACATGATGCAGCAGGCTTCCTGAATATTAGGATAATTCCGGCTATATCTTAAATGCCGAACTCCAAGAATCTAACCACCACTTCAAAAATGTACCGTCTGAATTAAGCAAGCGCACAAAGGGACCAACTTTGTCCAATAGGTGAGGAACTATGTTCCAACCGGACAACGCATGGCAGCACAAATCTGATGTTACTCATCAGAAGTTCAAAAAGCTTGGTTCGAAGTTACACATTTCTTCATCCCATAGCCCGGAGGCAGCACAAAGTGATTAGAATCTATTCTTGTCCATGACAAATGATTTTACTGGAGAAAAATTTGGCTCCAGAGTTTTTTGTGAAATTCGATTGTAACAGTTCTTTCTTTATGTTTTTGGAAGAAAATAATTTATCTCAAAAATTGACGCCCCGCAGTGTTTTGATAATTTAAATCACTTCGAATAAATAAACGTCACAAAAAACGAAATTCCTTTCACCAATTCTTCAGCCTATCAAAATAATAACGGTTAAGGTTTTCATTGCATGCTAATTTACGTATAATTGCGGCAAATTAGCAAACAAAATAAATAATGAAATGCGTTAAGCGCAAAGTGATACCAACTGGGTTCTCAACTTCTTTGTTGTCGTTGCCATTCTTTTGTTGTTCCACTGCTCAATTTGATATTAATTTTATTATTGTTTCCGCTTTGGTACTCACCATCTTTATTCATTGCCGATTGAAAGCATTTCGCCAGACGGCAGGCACGACACTGATTGCGATGAGTTTTGTCGACGGGGCAGCGACCCTTTAGATCGCCGGTTGCTTTGCAGGTGTAGATGCGATTGCGATGAATGCTGCGCTTAAAAAAGCCCGAGCAACCTGAAAAGTGATAGAAAAATGGAAATTGTGAGGTTATGGTTATAGATTTCCGTATGTAATTATATATATTTCGTTATGTAAAGTTATATGGTGGAACCTGTGCCCAAAACCTTAAAGGATCCCACTAGAGCCCACTAAAGTAATTTAACAGGCCTGTTCAATGGGATACTTGTAACAAAAGCCAATAAGAATCGTACTTCAGCAGTTGAGGTTTACCGAAGATATGACTGCCGCCATGTTCCATCTTCAGTTTTTCAGCAGCTGGAAAACGACATTCGACTAGATTTTTAGACATACCGCATCCTGGTCTGTTGGACAATGCCTATTAAGAACTTCCATAATTGAAAGTTATGTACTTTATATCTCTCGTCAGAAGGCTTCCGCAGTATAATAATGAGATGTGGATACATAAACAAATAATACAGCTTTAGAAAGCCCAGAAGCTGAAATAATATAAGGATATGCCACCGAGTTGACAATTCTTGCCTGGATATAATTTTTTTTTGTCCCGGTGAGGAATGCTTGACCAGAGCAGCAAGGGGCAGGCGTTAGCTCCTTTGGGAGTACTCAGTAGTGTATTTGTACAAATAATCTATTTTTAGATACCTAGGGAAGGTGTAAGCAGCCAAGGTGTGTGATAAAACCCGTTAGCTACTTTGGGAGTGTTCTGTAGTATATTTGTAAAAATAATCTATTTTTAGATACCTACGGAAGGTGTAAGCAGCCAAGGGATATACTAAGTCTTACGATATTTTTGAAGCCTATTACCGTAAAAAGTTTGTCTGAAACTTTACTAAAACCATTAAGTAGAATCCGTGCCAGGATTATTACAGTACTCTAATGATTTCCGGTTACAGACTGAAGATGCCAGCTTAAACCTACCTAATACATATATACATCGAGCTATACGAAATGAAAGTCTCTAGATACAAATTCTAAGAATAAAGTTGATAGAATGCATATTTCCAGGGCATTTATTTGAAAAATAAATACGAGATCACGCAACTGAAGAACTGAATCTTTCGATCCTTTTTGATTTTTTTTTTTTCGAAACCACCGATGATGAACGCTTTCAGAAAGGTTCTTAAAGGATCTGCTGTAGTAGCAGCTTTCGGCAACCATTAGATAAACTCTGTGTGAAGAGTATTACGCTGCTGAAATCTTCGCCGATTAGAGACTGCAGAAGATAGTTTCCACCAACCCAATATAATACATTGAACAATACGGTTCCCAGATCGAAAGTTCGAAAAGAAAATCCAGTTCCAGTGCTTTCATATTATAAATATTTCATATCTTTCATACATTAAATATCACGAGGCTAGAAATATAAGAAAAACTTTAAGCACATCTAGGAGCATGTGCATGTCTACTGATGTTTCAAGCAAATGACTAGTAACAAAGCTAGACTAAAAGGAAGCTTGTTTTCACTTGCCATATGTGAATGAGATTGTGATGGGAACAAATGACTTGATGACAAAATGAAGATCTAAAACTATGAAAAATTGGAATCTTTTAGACTTGAGTAGTATCGACGGACACTAAAATGACCAAGGAAGCCTGTTGATGTACTCCGCAAGGTGAAGTGCTATCTCCCCTTCTATGGGTATTAGAGGCATTGCTATCTTATTAACGGGTAGGTGTCCACAGCAGTATTATGACCACCACTCTCAATACAGTTTAGGAATTGGCATCTCTCCGTGGGTTATGGCGGTTAGGCAAACACCGACAAGATTATCCCACTTTTCAACCTGAAACTGGGTTTAAAGTAAACATAGAAAAAGCCAGCCAAGTTGTCAACCTGAAGTCTTTGCTATTACGAAAGTCGTGGAACTGGCATCTAATGCACCAAAGTCAACATCAACGTAGACCGCCAAGCAACAATTAAGGCAGTAACCTCGTATCGCATATCGGCCAGAAGTGTCTTGGGAAGCAGGGTGGCAGTGGAAAGTGTTGCCAGAAGCAAGTAACTTTGACTGAATGCCCGGCCACACAGGCGTGGAAGGAAATGAAATAGAGATTGGCAAAAATATTCAACATTGAGAAACACATGTATTGTCTATACGGTGATCTCGACAGAAGCATGGTAGTAAAAATCAAAATTCGATGGAACGAGCTAAGTGGGTGCAAAGCTGCAAAAGTCATGTGCAAAATGGTAGATCGGCATTACACAAAATTCCTATTGGCACTCGATAGAGGAGACACACACTTACGCTGTAAGAATCCGGTATGATACAGTGGAGTAAGTATCGATAGTGAGGCCGCAGGGTCTGTTAAAATTCGCGTAAAGCGCTTCCTAAAGCATGACTACTCCTCTTAAACCTAATAACTGAGCTCCATCTTCTGTCACAAAGGACAAAACTGGTTTATACTAGGCTTACCAGAAAATAAGGCGCCTACTGCTCCTTAGAATAATTATAAGGGATGAGGACATAGCTTTCCTGAGAATTATGAATAAGCAACTCGCGTGGTTTATGATACGTCAGTTAACAAGTCCATAAAGGAATTCTCCTTAGTACTTTCTCAAAAACAATTTAATAAAAATAATTTCTTAAAAATTCTGCCTTTAAGGCCACTCCTGTACCTTTCTAAAAAATTTCAAATATTTTTCTTTCTTTTTTCGAAAAACATCGCTTTACTCACCATCGCAACTGTAGATGCCATAATGTTTGCCCGAACTTCGATCGCCACACACTTTGCACGGTATGTCCAGCAGGCGATCACCTGAAAATAAATAAAATTCGTTAAAAATAACACATAAAACACGTACGAAAATAGCAAAACAAAACAAGTAAGTAAGATAGTAAGTATAGATAGTCTGGATAAATAAACGTTTTAGACTAGGCTTAAACGGTATTAGTGACCCCTAAACCAGCAGACAGAAGTTCACTTAAATGAAAAGGGGGTTTCAACAACAAAACATATGAGCTATGGGTTGTTAATAAGGTGTAGACAGGGTGTTAAAACACATAACAGAAATCTATTGTGCTTTAAAGTACACACAGACACATACACGAGCTCTGTGGTACCAGTGGAAGAGGCCGACTTAAGTTAAATAAACAAATGCACGACGACTTTTCCAGAGTTGCTGATACAGAATTTTTCGACGTGACTCTTCGATTGAGACACCTAGTACATAATATATACATATAAGTGACGTGAAATGAGTCTGAAAAATGGGTTTAACTGGCATTTCTGTAGAAGAACCCAAAACTCCATACACACACACACCTCGGCTTGCCACAAAAGACAAATGCAAAGTAAACCCTTTTTCGCACTTAATTTTTTGCACCTCATTTCCTCACAAACACACACACCCTTTACCCGCTCACTCTGCTACATCAGTGTACCGCAATTTTACAGTTAATCTCAGTCAACGGACAAGGCACGTAGCGGCACACTTTATATTTAATAGAGAAATGCTTCGACAAACAAGCGACACTTGTCAAAACACCAACAAAAACTTAGGTTATGCAATACAAAAACAACAATAACAACTACCGGGTTGGAAATGAAGACACTGGGGAAGTAAGGGAAGTGTTTGGCATGAAATTGCTGGGTGATGATGCGGTGTTGCAAGTAGCTATGAGAGGTGTGGATGGTATAGAGGCTGATAGAGTAGTGTGGGTATGTATATATGTATAAGTTTGTATATATGTATCTGTATCTGTATATTGTCATGTAATGAATTCTGTTGTAATGATTACAAAGCCCAACGCCCAGACGTTTGACATATTGCCATTGTTTATGCATTTTTTCAGCTCATGCGTTATTTATACGCACGCGTATACACACATACTCATGTGCCCTTAGAGCACCCTACCGTCCCTTTGTTGTTTGTCACTCGACGCGTGCCGCCACTTTTCACACCCTTTATCCACCAGTTGGCGTGCAATTGCAGCGCCGCCGGCTTCCTTGAGGGTTGTTCGTCCGGCAAGTATGACACTTTATTGACACTTTTTTGTTGTAATTGCTTGTTGCATTTCATTTTTCGCATTGTGCTGTGTATGTATGTGTTGTTGTTGTTGTCTGTTGCATGCGTCAATTATTATTTTAATATTTTAAAGTTTATTTTAAAATATGTTTTTGTTATTCTTTTGAGATTTTCATGCCGCATTGCGTATTCTAGTCAACTGTGCGTGATTGTGTGTGTGATTGTGTGCGTGTGCTGTTGTTGTTTCTGGTTTTTTTTGATAAAATGCATCATTGTCGCATTCTATGGGTATTATGAAATTAACATATTCTCAGGCAATATGTGAAAAAGCCAGTTTAGTTGAATAGTGATTGTTTACTGTATTTAGAGTGTGTTCTGGGAATAAAGGATTTCTCACAGATTTCAAATTGAAAAGTTATAAAGTAAGCCTAGATAATGGAATTAACAAATTTAGAAATGTACGTAGCCTTCTTCTCTTAGCTCTTACTGCTTTTACAAAAGTTCTCTTAGGTATTGGATTTATGTGGTTTATATAGAATACTCCGCCAGTTTCTCTGCCTACCGCAACCAAGTGAAAGATCGTCCTTTCTTCTACTTAGATAACCAGAGTGGATATCTGATGACGCAGCTGAGCCTTTAAGAGACCCATTTGTGAAACCTCCGGGACTAAGGCCCTTCACTCCATCATGTTCTGCCAACATGCCTATGTCAAAGGCAGGTCGATCGACACTGTTTTCCACGGTGTAGTATCAAGGCTGAAGAGAGTCTTCTTGCACAAATAACTTTCTGTGGACACCTTTAATACTAGCTTTCCACAAGCCAACCGAAGGGTACCTCAAAGTGTTTTCCAACTGAGCGCGTAGAAGCGGCTTAGTCATTAATCCAAGTAAAACTGAAATGGATTTAGTTACTAGGCAGTCCACGACTAATGGAAGCTGTGTATATGAAGGGCTCCGAACAAGAAATTTTCTCCTCCATTAACTGCAATTCTAAACACTTAGAACACTATATCGCAGAGACTACTCGTTACGGCTTTTTCTCTGCTCACATACCGCCGAGGGAGATGTGAATAAGAAAAAATCGCTGGAGAATAGGCCATAGGATGGATCAGTGCTAGGAGGGAAGGTTGCAGGAGGAGTTTTTTGTAAGCAGTTCTGGATCAATCTTAGCTTTAGGCTGCCGGACCGCTGTTGTGTTTTTCAATGCGTTCCCACTACAGTCGGGTCCACGTAACCGAAACGGACCCAGATTTTTATCCAATCTGTGAACTAGCAGAATTCTGCCACTACAACAACAGTGTTTTTCACACAAAAGTTGCTGCAATCAAGATTACGGTAGAGATACAGCTACGAAATGCGGCTTCTGAGTGGGGTGAGTATTTACTCCGACAACAATATAAACGTTAACTCGCTAACTATGCGCTCAATGCTAGTCAAGGACTGTCTGTCCTCACTAAAAATAGTATTAAGCTGCTTCATCGTCAGGTTCATTTGGATGACTGGTCACAACGTATTCGCTTTCAACTGCAAAGCCAAAGAGCTAGCCAGAAAGGGCACTCATGCCCCGCTCACATCGGAATGGGACCCTCTTGGATCTCCATTGACGTGGCATCAGCTCCTGTACGACTTCGAAATCTTTCTGGGCTAGAGTAGAACACAGACTTACCATAGAGTAGAAATCAAGAGATCTACTGAACTGCTTGCCCCGAACAAAGTTCATCTTGCCGCAATCTTTAAAGTTCTTACTGGACACTGTCCAATAGATTTTCATGCGGTAAGGCTAAAATGTATTGTCGGACGTTAGTTGTCAAAATTGAAAGGAGGAGGACACTTTGTCCTCCATTGTCAGTCTTTGTGCCGAAAATGACCAATACATCACCTTGTCCCCATATACAAAATATATGGATTTTCAAACGTTTTCATAGAAAGTCTGTTCTGGTAACATAAATTTATGGTGCCAAAAATGTAGAAATTCGATCAAAACTACCCCTAGTAGCCATATGTCTAATATAGTGATTTAATTTTTCTTCTGACTAGAAAATAAGCATACTTTAAGTGATACTTTTGTGAAACGAAATAATTTCTTAACCTCTAGCCGAATATGAATAAACTCGTTTAAAACCACAACTGCTAATAGTTATAACAGCCATTTGATTTAATAACCTTGATTTTAATATGAGTTACTCGGATACGAAGCAAAATGTGGTATTCAAATTAAGTGAGTCTATAACCTATAATATTAATAAGAGAATAAATTTGTTTGGAATCCATTAGTAACTTCGTCGAAAAAAGAATATTTAATTCTCTCGCAACTTCTTTTAGTATAAAGTTTTACCAAATGCTTAGAAATTGCTACCGTATTTGATTTTTTCGTATGTTGAATGTCTAAAATATTATGTTACATCCTTCTTTTTGTCCCTTCAGTACTTAGTTCCCTAATATTTTTATTTTATCGGTAATCAGAGTGAACTTATTGCATTATTTTTACTGAATTTGGAAAGAGTTTCCATTAAGGTCAAACAAAATAAAATATATGAATTAATAGGTGTGTGACTTTGCTAAATATCCCTAAATGTAGGCAACGTTTTGCTGCTTACAGTTCGATTGAGGATGATATTGAACTATTAAGCAATAGGAAGTCAGAATAGCAGAACGGCAACAGTTATTTTCGCTTTTATAAGCTACAATAAAAAGTATACCCTATAGCCAGTTAAATATAAAGGTAATTATATTTAAATAGGTTATGCGTGAAGATTCGGTCTAGATATTTATATTTGAAGGTTTAAGTATCGCTTAATTCATAGATCAGAGTTTTTCATTCCTAACCTAAGTTAATGTTTTCAAAAACAATTTATATAGTTTTCGAATGTATATTGTAACTACTTTGTTGTCTCTTTTCTTATACGTCAACTATCAAAAACCAAAATAATTGAAGAGTAACATAGAAACGTGGCATCTTAAGTGATAGTTTAGTTCATTAAACTTGTCGTCAATTTGCTGCTAACATATCCCCAGTGATTTCGAGTAGCTTTTTGGTAGGTTGGAAATTAAAAGCCAGTTCAATGTGGCATTTTCAATTAAATTTTTGATACTTTTATTTATCAGCAGCCAAAGTCAAAACTGAATTATTTTTTATTATAAGAGACCCGTATAAAACAGATGTTCCAATCGATTTTACCTAATAGTTAAAATTTAGTAGTTATATAAAATTAAAAATAGGTATGTGGCTTTGCTAAATTTGCCTAAATGTAGGCAACGTTTCACTACTTTTAGTTAGATTGAGAGTGATATTGAGGGATTAGGTGAAAGGTAGTTTGAGTAGTAAAAAGCAATATTTCTTTTCGAATTTATAATATAAAAAAGGATATACTTCGAGAATATAAGGTCACTAAACAATTAGTAGCAATTAATGATTTCTGTGAGAGAAAATTCAGTTCATAACTAGTTATTTGCAAAGCAGACACGGCTTTGAATGGCACTTCCGGCAAGCGTTTTAAAAAGTATTAATTTTTTTCCGAAAAAGTTGGGTTTATTTTAATACTATTAGCATAAATTTTAGCTGGAAAATATGAAAAATTTCTAGACATGTTTTTGCTCATATTTCTGGTGTCTTTTTCTATATTCAAAGCATAAACAAAGCACCGTCGGCAATTTCACGTATTAACTTTCTTTGCTATCGCAACCGTGGCTGAGTTACCTGTGCCCATTTTCCGCTGATGGAAGTATTTAAACCCCAACGTATCCAGCGTGCTGAGATTGTGTGCAAAAATTCTGACGAATTAAAGTTTCCAGCAAATTTGATAGTCACTAACGGCAATTACACACACTTTTCGTAAACACAGTTAATTGCGATTGAATTTTAAAATATTTTCTCGCATGACATTTTGCAATTTTTCAACTCACTGTTATTAATTAATTTCTATTTTTTATATTTTTTTTTATTAAACGCCGTTTTTTCACTCAATTCAAAAAATACTTTCACAATATTTTACCGTAAACTGTTTGTAAATTGAATGCCGTCGCGTGTCACGCGCGTTTGACGTTGTGAACGTTTCGAATTGCGAATTGCAATAGAGTGCCAGTTGCCGCCAATTATAAAAGTGAAGCTTCAAGCATCCTTATCGCAGTCAATTTGACTCTGACTGGCTGGCTGCAGAGCCGATTACAGTGGTAGTAGCGACGACGATGGCGGCGAGCTGGTGGACAGCATAGGCTGGTCGACTTTGCGCAACACAAAGTTTGCTGGCAAGAGCCAACTAATGGAGAGCAAAGCGTTTCGGGGGTGGCATATAAAAGCCAAACTGCTCACACCCCACCGCTGCCGTACTCGCAAGTGCCACCATTTGCCTACCAAGCCACCACGCTGACTTTTGATGCTGCCACTGTAACTGCTGCTGCTGCGACAGCCAACAACCAATGCTGGCTGCAGCCACCAGCCAAACACACATGCATAAGCATATGCAGCATCAGCAGCGGCAGCAAGGATATCAAGAAGTTGCGCGGCTTGCTGCTTGCTTTTCGACCTTTATTCGCCGCTTATTGCTTTGCTTCTTGAATTTATGTGGTAGCTGCGGCAACGAGCGGTGAGTAAATGCAAAAAAAAAGAATCCTTAAACTGCGAAAAGCTATACTATTTTGTGCCACTTCATCCCTGCGTCACGCTGTGTCATTCAACACCCACACTCGCATACACACCTACACACACGCGCACTCTTGCTGGTGGCTGCTCGCATCAGTCTCGCTTGTCCAACCGGAAAACGCCCTTTTTACTCTAAAGACCAGCGCTGATGCGCTTACAATGCACGAAAGAGACTTCCTGCAGCCGCACAGTGGGCCAAGGCATAACTTCACTGCACCAATACATTCACACATTTACTCTAACACACACTTATTTTATATAACGGGTGATTTTTTTGAGGTTAGGATTTTCATGCATTAGTATTTGACAGATCACGTGGGATTTCAGACATGGTGTCAAAGAGAAAGATGCTCAGTATGCTTTGACATTTCATCATGAATAGACTTACTAACGAGCAACGCTTGCAAATCATTGAATTTTATTACCAAATCCGTGTTCGGTTCGAAATGTGTTTCGCGCTTTACGTCCGATTTATGGTCTACATAATTTTGTTCAGCGATGAGGCTCATTTCTGGTTGAATGGCTACGTAATAAGCAAAATTGCCGCATTTGGGGTGAAGAGCACCAGAAGCCGTTCAAGAACCTGCCCATGCATCCCGAAAAATGCACTGTTTGGTGTGGTTTGTACGCTGGTGGAATCATTGGACCGTATTTTTTCAAAGATGCTGTTGGACGCAACGTTACGGTGAATGGCGATCGCTATCGTTCGATGCTAACAAACTTTTTGTTGCCAAAATGAAGAACTGAACTTGGTTGACATGTGGTTTCAACAAGATGGCGCTACATGCCACACAGCTCGCGATTCTATGGCCATTTTGAGGGAAAACTTCGGACAACAATTCATCTCAAGAAATGGACCCGTAAGTTGGCCACCAAGATCATGCGATTTAACGCCTTTAGACTATTTTTTGTTGGGGCAATCTAACGTTTCAAATAAAGAACCGATGAGATTTTGCAAATTTTATGCGTTTTTTTTTTTTTTTTAAAAAGTTATCAAGCTCTTAAAAAATCACCCTTTACAAGTGAGTATATATGCATATAGCATTCACCATCTTTGGTTGACTGCTTGGCTGCATGGCTTCTAACTCATCCAATCCGCCGTCACCGCCTCAGCTCAGCCGGTTCGCCTTAATATCTGTCTTGTGGCTTTCGTGGATTCACCACAAAATGTCAAGTAGGATAAAAGCTGTTACAGAATACATACATACTGCCACTGTAGCTTTCATTGCAGCGGTATTGCTCTTACAAAACGTAACCTGTGCCATTGTTGGCCTTACATTTTGACTCACTTTCTCTCTATCTCTCTCCTAAAGCTTTTTACAGTTGGCCTATGACTCTCTTTTGCATATTAATCTGTTGGCATCCGTTGTGTATTAAATTAGTGTATCAGTCTTTCTTTTATGATTTTACTTTGTAATAATCCTTATTTTTTTTTAACTAAACAAATCTTATATATCGTCACCTGAAATGCAAAATAACGTAACAACACTTTCGGAAATTTACAGTAGCATGAATAAAACACGAAATAAAATGGAACATGAGTGAAAAAAATTTAATATTGGTTACAACTGGTTTATATCTGAGTGCAGAACCTGAAAATGTTGAACACATATAATATTATGTATGTAATTCGAAGTAGTGAAGCGTAATCAATAAGACACTCAATTTTGAATTTTTTGATGATACGTTATTTTGCATTTCAGGTGACGATATGTATACAATCTCTAATTTCCAATCGTTGCCTACATTTAGGAACACTTTAGCGAAGTCTCACACCTAATTAGAGCAAATGAAACTAATTTTCTGAAAATATATATTCCCGCAGAAACAAAAAGTACTTTATGTATCCGATAAATTCTATTACTATTACTTATTTATCGATTGATGCTAAAATCCTCTGTGTCCTTTCAATTTTAGTATATATTCTGCCATTCCTGGAAGTGAACTAGCCCACTAGCGTTCTTGGCAAAGCGGGAAATATTTTAAATTTGCTCTGAAGAAGATATTGTCTATGCTGAGCAACCAAAATCTGTACAAGCGCTTCTGGTCCAAAGAAGTAATGACAAAGCTGAGTGTAAAAGAGGTGTATTCTGCATGCACAGCAAGTCAACAGAAAACCGTATTGCCAGAACATGACTGAACTGTGCTACAAAGGAGCTGCAGGAGGTTCTTTGGAAACTATGCAAGGTGTCCCCAGAGGCGTATCTGGTTGCTATCAAACCAGAAGATCAAGAAAACCGTCTTTGGAAGTACAAAAGAAAGTGTCTATTTTCAGATACCCACCAATTATAAACAGTAGAGATTTCTGCTGCCGACGTAATACAGAAAAAGTCGAAGAGTTTTGCACATACCTTTAAAAGCAATCTTCTGCAAATGCACATTCTTAGACTTTGCTTGTCAGATGGAGCTACCTATCGCTGAAATGAAATACTGTAGAAATACTGGAGAATATCTAACAAAAAATCACCAGGTTGTGACAGAATTAATAAATTAGCCGTTGAATGACACCAGGAAACCTAATCAACATGATCGTCTAGTCTTTTAATCGTATGCTCAGGCTCTGCTATTTTTCTTCTCAATGGAAAAATTCCCAGATAATTTTGACTTCGAAGTCTGAATATCTGGTCAATTCATATAGACCGATTAGCCTACTCCTTATTGACTCGAAAGTATTTGAAAGAATATTTTTTGCGCAGTCGAGAAGAATGGCTCACCAAATAGAACATTTGCATTAAAACTGAAAAGTCCAAACAAGTGGTGGACACCCTCAGGCCACTTAAATAATAAGCAGTTGACATATAAGGCATACTCAGACCAATGTTCTTCTTCTTTATTGGCATAGACCAGTTTACAACAACTAAGGCTATTGTTTCCTTTTCATTGGGAGCATTTTTTTACGTCTTTGGCTGCCCAGAGGATTGTTGGTCTAAGGCCGGAAGTCTTGAGCTGCTTGAGCCATATTTAAAGGACCGTTTCTGACCCAAGTGAATGGTAATCAGGTACCTTTCCTTACTTGCGTGACCTTTTGATCTGGTCGTATGGAATTCAACTGGGGAACTCAGCTGATTAAATTTTAAAGTTATTCAAGCCGTTCAAAAGAAAGTTCTTCGTACCAAACAAAACTATATTGAGATCCAATTGCTGGATAATAGTCAACAATGCAGGAGACTGAAAAGGTATCGTCCATTAGATTTCCCTTTTCGTTTCCATTGATTTTTTTCCTGACCTGAAGTTGAAATAACCTCTAATTATTCCAGATCATTAAATGGTCTAGTAAATAAACATGCCGACTTAAAAATCTTAACTTGACTATAACAATTCTTCAGTCCATACTATTTTTCAAATTAGCTTGAGACCGAAATCCGCCTCCGCTAACGTACTTGAAATTTTTTGTTAACATAAATGCGCTGTTTGCTCCACTATAACCTTGCAAAACTCTCTCTCAGCTTCAGTAGTAAGAGTACTACTCACTTATACTCATACCCATACACCCGTTCACACAAACTGCCAGCGCTTGGTATGTGGCATGTTGATAGGGGTTGATTTACTGACTCGTAACTAAATTGAAATGACTTTTGTGATATTTTGGTGTATTGGTTTGCCTGATACCTAACAACCACATAGACAAAAGTTGCACCAGTTTAAAATTAACTACAGACGGTTGGTTGTGTCCTGCAGCTTGGGGAGGAGTCTTAAAGCGCTAACTTTGTATGATATACATAGTATATACACATATATGGGAAGATATGTATAAGTACAAGGCTTTATACTAATACCGACACACTTATTACCGTGTTAATCCTTATTTACTACGGAAATTATATTAACGTTGATTAGCTGTCGTCTAAGCGCGCCTGTTGGGCAGTAAATGATTTGGAGTATGATGTCAACGAGATGTTTAGATATAAATACATACAAATACATACAAACATATAGATATAATGGTTATTTCGTTTCGTAGAGTAGTGATTTGATTGATATAAAAAGAGTAATTTCTATGTGACCCCATTAAAGTTCTAATAATTTTTTTAGGCTCTCTTTTATTTGAAACATCAAAATAACATAAAAAATAGTTTTTGACTTATATTCGTCAATGACATAAAGGGGTTTTCAATAGGGAGCTATAAAAGTGGACCGACAGGGACAGAAAACGTCGTCATATTTTTCCTCGCTCTTATGACATTTTTCTTCAGTAAGGTTTAACATTTCATCACGGAAGATATACGATCCAACAACTAATCGAAAATTATTAAAATTTACTATCAAAATTCGGAGTCAGTGGCCTCAATTTTAGGAGCCCTAAATCCAATTTATGGTTGTCATAATCGTCTTCTCAGATCAACAATTGAGCCAAACTAAAAAGAAGAAGGTAGACCCAAATCAGTATCTTACACGTCGTTCTCAAGCGTTTGGCATCTCTTTGACGTCGTTGTGGAGAATTTTGCGAAAAGGTCTTTGGCCTACATCCTTACAAGATCAAATTGACCAAGAACTGAAGCCACTTGACCACCAGAATAGTCATATGTTCATGAATTGGGCTGAGCAAAACTCGGAAATGATCTGGAATTTCATCGAAAGAGCATCTTCAGCGATGAGGCTTATTTCTGGCTGGATGGCTTCATCAATAAGCTATTCATCAATAAGCAAATATCCGTCAGGAGCAATCCGCACGTACTACATAAGTCACCATTGCTTGCCGAAAAAATTACGGTTTGGTGTAGTTTATAGGACCGGCGGCGTCATTGGGTCGAACTTCTTCCGTGATAATCAAGACCGGCACGTTACTGTGAGTGGGAATCACTACCGTTCAACCGAATATTTTTTACCCAAATTGGATAATATGGACTTGGATGTGGTTCCAACAGGACGGTGCCATAAGCCACACAGCGAATGTCACAATCGATTTATGGAAAACCAAGTTATGTGCATGTGTTATCCCACAAAATGGAATGGCCCAGTCAATTGGCCGCCTCGATTGTGCGATTTGACGCTGTCAGACTATTTCCTGTGGGACTATGTTAATTGGCTATGGCATATGCCAACAATCAACCGACGATTCATGAACTTCGTACGAATATCGAAAGTTAAATTGCAGCAACATCAGGTGTTTATGCTTGAAAACCGTCGAAAACTTAGTTCGGCGTCTGGACTTCTACAAGCGTTCCCGTGGTGCCTTGCAAAAGAAATCGAGTTCTATACATAATAGCCTTAAATGTAACTCCAAGAGAATAAATAATTTTATTGTTATCCCAACCCATTTTTTATTGAAAACACAGATGAGACTTAGATCTATGATTACGACGTGGCAAAGATGAGCCGAAGACGAAAACTGTAATCTCGGTTGAGCTCACACACTGTATGTAGTATGATAAGTCAGGACGTATCTAACCTCACTGACTGGTCATAGCACTAGCTAAGAACGAGTTGGAATCCGAGTTTATCTTGCCGCAGTCCTAGGAATTCTTATATCCAGTAGACGTCCCTTCGGTAAGGTTAAACATTCAGTCGCACGCAAACTGTCAAAATTGTATGGAAGAAGGTGAGGTGAAGAAATCGGGACACTGAACTTACAAGTCTCAGGCTTAACTATGTCGGTAGTCAAAAAACATCCGCTTGAAAGCCCAACCAATGAAAAGGAAATACATACATATATGTAAGTACACACCACAAATGATCAGTGTGATGAACTCAGTTAATATAGCCGTGTCCATTTGCCCTATGTAGTCAAACCCATCCCTCAGTTTTTGAGATATCGATTTTGCACACGTCCTTTTCTCCTCAAGAAACTACCCGCTGATATTGGGCGGCTATAGCATATACATATCTGCCATATAAACTGTTCGATCAAACTCAAGTCCTTGTATAGAAATCTTTTATATTTTACAAGATATCTTTACGAAATTTGGTATAGTTAATTTTTCAAAGCCAGGCTACAATATCTGAAGAAATTTTTCAGATCAGAAGACTTTATCATATAGCTGACTAATAAACTGACCGATTCAAATCAAGTTTTGTATGGAAAGCTACTTATTTGTGAAGGGTGAAGTAAATTTTTTTCCTAGTTTATTTAAATTTTGCCTACTGGGATTAAAGTTTTCAATATTCCCTGCAACTTGGACGAGATCGCATCAGACAGTGGCTAGAAATGTATTATTTAAGTGTCAAAAACTTGCTCAAATTGTCTTGTAGGAAATTATCCCGATACAGTGTGAATTTTTATGAATACACTAGCGATAAACTGAGATAATGGTATTGAAAGAAGGCACAACCAGAAGTAGATATGTGGTTTTGAGTGAATGTACATATTTACATACAGAAAAGGGTCTCCTCTTCTAAGTATAACCAGCATCCGGGTCACACTACTAAATAAGCAGCTAATTATATAAAGTATATAAGTAAATATGTATGTATGTATGTATGTATGTATACATTTGTTACAGCCATATTCATATCACATACTTCAACAACAACAATAACTACCGTACACCCATTCAGTAATCAAGTGCCGCGCCATAAGCAGTGGGAGCAATGGTGTCCGTGTAAGTGGCTACATGACGGCGTAATACAATCCTGCGGTTATATTAACCAGTCAGAGTGCAAAGTCACACATGGCCGCCAAGGCAGCAGGCAGGCGCAGCAACAAAGCCACACACACACACACACGGTTGCTGTAGACACTCATGTAGGTGCGTAAGGACACATTGTGTGCTAGGATAATAGCAGTAAAGCAACAATGCCAACATGCCAGCATAAGCCCACACACACACTCACTCACGCAAACACACACAATTACATAAATGTACACTTACACTCCCATACATAAGTGCATGTGTGCCTGTATGTGTTGGCGCGCACTTCAAGGCACACACCAAATTACTGTTACAACAGAAAGCCAATACCTCATGCCATTTGGACGCACTGAGCTACAGCGCGCTAGCTTTGCTATTGTTTTTTGTTTTTATTTGCCCTGCATTATACGCGCTGCGCGTCGACGTTGCCTCTTCGTGCCGCTGCTGCTGCTGCGGCTGCTGTTGATATGGCGACTTTTGTGGGTGTTGATTTCATGTGTCCTCGTGACTTTATCAGGGTATGCGCCGCGTTGTTGTTGTTGCGACTGCTGCTGCTGTTGTTGCCATTTGTGGTGCGCTCGCATCAACTACTCTACTCATCCCGCGACTTTGTCGCATTTGTATTGTCAAAAAGTCGTTTTTTTTCTACATAACGCTGGATTTTAATGTCAGGCCAGCCACCCCTCTGCGACTAGTACACCGCTGCAGCCACACATACACGTGTACACACATGCGCGCTGGCCGCATCATATATGGCGCTCTCATACTCTCACTCAAGTGCGCTGCCAGCTAAGCTCCGCCTCTTTTCTGTCGATTGGCCTGCTGGCTGGAAGAGCGTCACCATTTTTCGACCACTTTTTACGGCGCATGCGCTGGCTATTGGTCGAACTCGACGCTGCAAAAGCTTTTGAGAGTGTACTCTGCTTTATTCGTAGTCTCTGCTTTATAAAGCTGTAAAGTTTGTTTCTATTTTTGTATTTGTTTATAACGGCAGTTATTTTATGTTATCAGCTGTGCCATCGATTACTGTATTTACGGTCACGTGTTATTGATTTTGATTAGCTCTTCGAGTATTTGCGTTTATTTACTTTTTTTTTAATGTAGGTAGTTAGCTTTGGTAGCTTGGATACGCATAATTTTTAATCCGTAGATGGATTTTACTGACTATGTACATATGTACATATGTACCTAATATGTATGTTGATATTTTTAGCCTGGATAAAATACACTGTGGCAAAAAAGTTCACCATTATTTATTTTGCCTCCTTCCAAGTAATCCCCATGAAATATAATACAATTACAACGATTTTTCAATCCTCAAAACACTTTTCGTAAGCACTTTTTAGGATGATCATAAGATAATTTAGTTTAGTTTCGCTGATTGTTGACTTAATAATGCTATCTACGAATTTGGAATCGGAATTCGGTATTTAAAAAAACGGCTTTATCGGGGCGAGTCGAGCAAGAACGCGGTTCATATCCAAAATAATTCGGGAGATGTCGAGCTCTCTTGCCATCATGACGTTTACTTTCTTTTTTTTAATATTTTCATCTGTTGACGAGGTCCAAGGTCGTCCTTGTCTTCAAAGATCTCTCGACCGTCATTGATAGCTTTGTACCACTCTTAGGCTCGTGTTTTTGATAATTGAATCACCGTAAACCTTTTCCAACATTCAAAACAATTCCGCATTAACGAAGGGCAAACCAATGTGCTGAGACTATGACTGAAAATGTGTAAAATTTCATACACCATTTAATCAAATTTAACTCGGACTGGTCAGTTTAAACCAGAACGGACCCGGATTTTTATCCGGTCAACTCGCTAGAATTCTGCCGATACAACAACAACAAGCCTACACTCATGAAACACATCATTACTGGTAAAAAGACAAAGGTTTATGAATATGACGTCGAAAGTATCCAACAATTTAGCGAATGATGCTCAAAATTTAGCCGAAAATACGTCCCAGTCGATCAAAATTCATTTTCACTGATTACCGTGGTGTAGTTCACCATAAATTCCATCCCGTTGATCTAACGGCCGATAAGGAATACTGACTGGCCATCTTGAGACGCCTATTTGTACCAATACGTCGTAAATGGCTGAATTTTTGGGCAGAAAATGTATGAAATTTTCACTACTATAGTCCGCCGTCACATTCTAGTATGATTGTGATTGACTTTTTGGCAAAACGAGTCTTCGCCTAGCAACTGCATTCGACAGATTTGGCTTTCTGTGACTTTTTTGTTTTTTAAACTGAAAATCCGCTATTAGGAATATGCCATGAGTCCATTGAAGCTATTCGCTGAAGATCACCTTAGCCAAGGTTTGTAACAGGTGTGTGAAAAACTGTATTAAATGTTTGTAATCTCAAAAGGTTGTTGGCTCATAAGGAGCCAATTTGAAGGCAATTTGTATTAAACTACTGAAAAATGCATTTTTTTTTACAGTCAGGGTCAAAATTGATCAAATGATATTTCCACTATCAGCACTTGTACTTTATAACTCCAACTATACTAGCCGTATTACGTTAGAAATCTGAGAAGCATCGGTCAAAGATATGGCGATCCATAATCATGACGACGATGTAGTCTGCGTTAACTTTCAGACCGAGGACGTGGGTACTAACCGAGTCAACCACTTCACCGATCACATGCGGACCTCTTATCGTATGCCATTTACCAATACTGTAAGTTAGAAGGCGTTGTGGAATCATGTACATAGACATTTCGTTTTTAACAGTTAAGCTTTTGCCAGACTGAGGTTGAAACATCTCGATAGATACACTTTCTGCGAAACTGGCGGAGTTGCTGAGATTGATATTAGCTACATTAGCAATATATACAGTCACAAATATACAAGAGTTTGGTGATTCCTATCTAAGAGTTTTGGGTATCACAAAGGTCCTACATTGAGAGATATTCAAGTGTAATTATGGGACACCTTTAATGCGAGGATCAGCCTTTCGAATTAACCTAACCAAATCTTTGATTTTAAACCTCATTACTATTCGTATTTACAATAGCGACAGAAGTGAAAGTTTCTCCCTCCCGTACTTTTCCATTATACTATGATACATATATACAGTATACATTTAACCACTAAGAAACATTCTCTTCTTCAAAAGAGCCTATCCCTCAGATGTTATATTTTTAATTACCATTGCTTAAATGAGATCGCTTCTCTTTACAGAATTTTTTTTTTAAATATAGTAAACATACCATTGTGAGCAAAAAATAGTAAGACTTCGTTCAGAATTTTAAAATTCTTAATTTATTCTTCAAACTCTATGACGTGCCTATCAAAGTGATCTCCCTTGGCCCCAATATACCTCTGCCAAAAAATAGAAAAAAAACCAATCCTCGAAACAGTTTTTAAAGTCAATTTCCGGAATAACCTTCAATGCGTGTAGCGGTTCACTTTTAATGTCTGCGATTGAATCAAAACGGTATCCCCGAAGCGGTCGCTTGAGTTTGATGAGCAGCCAAAAGTCACACGGAACTAAATCAGGCAATACGTTGCGGTGATATTGGTTGAAATTTTGGCGAAAAACTCACGAAAAAGTACGAATATCGACGGTGCATTATCGTAGTGCAAAAAGCAAGAGTTGTCGGCGCATAATTC
The DNA here is from genome assembly GCF_023373825.1 of Bactrocera dorsalis. Taxonomy (NCBI): domain Eukaryota; kingdom Metazoa; phylum Arthropoda; class Insecta; order Diptera; family Tephritidae; genus Bactrocera; species Bactrocera dorsalis. Next base: position 7,562,008 of record NC_064303.1, read on the forward strand.
CGGCCTCTTTTTACGAATAACTTCGCGCAAACGAAGAATAACACTGTAGTAGTAATCCTTGTTGACAGTTTGGCCGGTCGGAAGGAATTCGGAATGCACCACACCTTGATATTCGAAGAAAACTGTCAACATAACTTTGATTTTTAACCTGCTTTGACGTGGTTTTTTGGCTTCGGCTCAACTTTGCCACGATATTCGTCTGTTTCCGGGTCGTACGCTTAGATTTAAGACTCTTCGCTAGTAACAATACATTTCATGGCATCCTGTTAGCCAGATAGCATTGTTTCACAGACGTTAACGCGACGCTATTTCTCGAAAAAAATTTAGTCACTTTCGAACCACTCGTGCTTTTCCTTTTCTTGGGCCCAAATTGATCTTTCATAGTGGTTTTCACTCATCCTTCCGATATTCCAAAGATGCCAGTAAGTTTTCTGACTGTTAATCGTCGATTCTTAAACACCAATTTCTTTATTTTATTGACGTGTTGATCATCGGTTTATGTTGATGGCCGTCCCGGAAGTGGTTCTTCGTCAACACGTTCTCGCCCCTCTTTCAATAATGTGTACCAATCTAAAACACTTGCTCGCAATAATCACCGAATTTCACAAACTTCGTGGTAAACATTATATTATATACTCTGATTTGGGTTTAAATTCAAAAATAGAAAAGAAATCGGAAAAAATATGAAGTAATGCTAACCATTGGTACATCAACTGTAATATAACCAAATTTTCAATTGCAAATCTAGTAATTTATGATTACCGAGCTAATTATAGTCGCATTAACATTTGAGATACGTGTGTGCAAAGTCAATTTGAGCGAACATTATTTTTAATGAGGTTAGTGAGGCCTAACTCGTAATTGTCTGATTTAGTATTGAATTGGCAATAAAGCACTGAAAATGTGTAATGTTTCAAAAATGCTGGTTTTTATTTGCATAATAACAATTTGGATGATAGCAAATGTAAGAAGGCTTTAATAGAATATGTATTTACAATATTTTATTAAAAAAAAAAATTAATAAAAATCATTTATTAAACTAAAACTATTGATTATTATTTTTTAGTGCTCTTCGGCCAGCGTTAGAATGACTTATCTTCGCTGCAAAGCTATTGACAAGAAACTACTCAGCATACCGTTATGTATAACAAAACCGATTTCGAGAAAGGTGACAGAAACGTCGTTACATGTGATCCTGAAACGATCCATATCGGATGTGACTGTGAGTGTATGCTTTACGGCAATACAATAATGCAGAGGAGTGTCTGTTATGTAATCTTATATTTAATATCTTGTTCGCCGCGTTCGTCTAGGTGCGCATCAGCTTTATGAAGAAATCTACGGACTATTCTTTGTATTTTGGAGAACGGACTTATGATGCTTGCAAATTCATTGCTAAACGAAAAAATTTTCCAGTTCCAGATTATTTGTTTGGAATCATAGAGGATTTTACAAACCTGAATCACACGTGTCCATATGAGGTAATTTAAAAGAAAAAGATAATAGTTACATAAAAAAAATATTTTCACAATAAAAAGTAAAACTTTGCCAAAATCGAAGCCATTAAAAAAGAAGAAAAAACGATAACGTCGGTTTCATCGAAGCTCTATAACGGGTGATCCAAGCATAAGTACTTTTTTCAATCGATTTGTTTGCCATTACTTCATTTAAAGATTTACGCCTGGACAACATTTTCAAATCGATTAACTTTCTTACGAAAATTCATGTTCTGTAAAGAATGTGTTTCGCGCGCTTCACCCAACTTATGATCAATACTTGTAATATAATCGACCCACTGAGCGTATTATTCGCAACTCCATCACCCATTTTGAATCCCAGCATTCAATATTGGATGATATTCGAACGAATAGAACATGTCCAGCACGCAGTGAAGAAGATATAGCAGCCGTAGCTGAGAGTGTACTCGAAGACCATATTTTGATTTGGGGCATTTAATGTCGAAATCTTAAACTGATCGCTCGCCGTTCAGCGATGAGGCCCATTTCTGGCTCAATGCATTTGAAACGAAGAGCAACCTGAAGAGATTCAAGAAATGACGTTAAAATGGATTTATTGAGAGAACACTTCGGTGAGCAGATAATTTCACGTTTTTTGCTGGCCACCAAGAACGGTGTGATATCACACCGCTAGACTTTTTCCAGAGGAATGTATAATTTAATTCGACGGATGGATCATCTGAGACGTTGCCGCGGCCAACATTTGATAGAAATAATCTTCAAAAAATAAATGCCAAAGAATGTGCTCTCTAATGATTATAAACATTCCCCATTAAATTTGAAGTTTCTATGTTTTTTCTTTAAAAAAGTAGAGAGCCCCGAAATCGATCACCTTTTATATACTTTATAGAGAATCCGACTTTTCTTTCTAGGTGTTACAATCTTTGTAGTAATGTAGGTATGTTAACCTTTTGAGGTTATGAAAAAAAAACTATTAAGCAAGATGTTGCTGTGGATTCACTTTTAAAAATATTATTTTATATTCAATTATTAATTTACATTTAACTATAAATCCATATTTAATAATATATTTTTTTATTTCTTAAAGGGTGACATAATTGTTGACCGCTTTCGCGTAAGAACTTACAAATTGACTTGGCTACCGATGCCTGAAGGTGAATATGCAATTTACACACATTGGACCGTAGAAGGCAAGCCAGTTGCGGAATTCAAAGTCTTTTTTAGTTACAATTAATATTTGAGGCAAACACTATATATGTATATTTAGATATTTATATAGTTAATTTACATAATATACAATATACAACACAAGGTAAGATCATAACCTCATAAGGGCCTTTGGAAAAAAATTATTTTTAAGCTGTCAAGAGAACCTTCTGCCAACAAAAGTAAAGGTAAGGTTACCTAATTTAACATGGGCAAGCAATGACACGAATAATCCCACTTAGACAGCTGGATACGCTTGTGCCTAGTGATGTTCAGAACTTCTAGGTTTGGATTGTAAAGACTGTCGTTTATCGACAAACCGCCTTGAGCCAACCACAAGTTTTGTGAGGCATTTCGCCTTGCATAATGTCAAAATATTATATAGTCGAAGGTATAACCCGGTACTGATTGTGCCGAATTTCAAGGATTTTGTGTGATTTCATATGGTGTTAATCGTGCTAAGTGAACGCAGTAAATATTGAAGGACTCTAGAAATGAAATGAAATTCATCTAGAAAGAGTCTGACAATTTTCATCATGGTCACAGCGTTTATTGTCACCTTTCATCATCATCTTTCCAAGGAACGTGTTATAAGTTCCATGCCATCTGATATATGTATTTGTCTATCGAGTTTTACTATGGAAAAAACATTTAACCCGAGTTTGCGCAAAATGTTGTATTTCCAATGGAAACACGACTACATAATCGTTAGAAATGTTGCAGAAGTGTTTTGGGGAGTCTACTTTCTCCGAAGCACAAGAATTTTATTGACACATACTTGTAGCAGCAGGGGCGGATCCAGAGTAGAAGAATTATTCCTCGAAATATTAAATTTTTAAGTTGACATGATTGTCAGTCATACTTTTATTTCTATGTTAGTATGACTATCAATGACACCTGTGCCATTAGTGTTTAGTATACATACGCTTGTCTTTCTGAAGTACATAAAGTGCATTCGGCGATTTTTACGACGAGTGAAATTATTCAACAGAGAAGATCCATAAAATTTTACCAAAACGTTCAGGATGTTGAAAAAATCCTATGGTGATAATTGTCTGTCGCGAGTAAGTGTTTTTGATTGGTACCAATTATTCAAAGAGGGTCGAGAACGCGTTGGCGATGAACCACGTCCAGGACGATCATCAACTTCAACTGATGACCAACACGTCAATAAAAAAAGGAATTGGAGCTTGAGAATGGACGATTAATAGTCAGACATATGACTGGCTTCTTTGGTATGTGAGAAGGATCAGTGAAAACCATTTTGAAAGATTAATTTGGGCCTAAGAAAAGTAAAAACACGATTGGTTGCAAAATCACCCAATTTTTTTTTCGAAAAGCAGTGTCATGTTAACGTCTGTGAAACAATGCTTGCCGACTAACTGGTTGTCATGAAATGTATTATTGTGGTCTCATCTACCAATATCGTGCCGCAGCCACCGTATTCGCCTGATTTAGCACCGTGTGACTTCTGGCTATTCAGGAAACTCAAACGACCGCTCTGGAAGAACCGTTTTTTGTTAATTGAAGACATTAAAGGAGAATCGCTACGCATTTTGAAGGTTATTAGGGAAACTGACTTTAAATACTGTTTCGAAGATTGGAAAACATGTTGGCACAACTGTTTTTGAAGCCCACGACGATTTGAGCTTTAATAAATCACCTTCTTTTCGTAAAAGGAAGACGGCTTCTTGTATGCGTTTCTTAAAGGAATACAGGTGGAATTTTTCTCTTATTTTATTAATTTTTTTTTATTTTATTAAATTCTGCAACAGATTTCAACTATTTGAAAAAAAATGCCGCGAAATTTTCATGCAAATTTTTATTTTTTGTAAAAATGCCTGAAAGGAGTTATCCTGCCATCGCGAGTGCATCTTTTCTCCAAATTTTTTTTTTAAGTTTCAGAATTTCTTTGTTTATAGTGTATATAACAACAAAAAATTCAAATAAAATATTTCATTTCTTATAAATATGAAAAAAATTGTTGATCAAAGTCTGTTTTTTACTTAAAGAAACCCATGTAACCCCTTAGTACAGACGAAGATTCCTTGAATACGATAAAGATATCATCAGGTCTAACAGTTGAGCTGAGATTAAAAACTTTCACCAATTATATAGTAGAATTCAATTGCTAACAATTCCTTTAATTAATATCTCCAAAAAAAAATAATGAAGCTAAGTCTACTTGATGTTTCCAGTGTGAAACCAGTTAGCTACCCTGAGATTTAATACTAAATATCGGTTAGAAAACACTTACGAAAATTTCCTAATCACTTTCCATCCAAAATTTAAAACTCTTCGCTACCATACAACAAAGAAAAAAATGAGTAGATACATATGCATGTACCTCGCGACAAACCGCACTTCCAGCGTTGGTTATTGACGTTCTTCATAAATGTGTTACATTGCAGATTACTAGCGCTTTTTGAGCACTTTTTCAAGTATTTGTTTAGGCGCTGGAATTACAATCCTTTTAATGTGATTTCATATTTCTTTCAGGCAATTTTTTTTTTTTTTTTTTTTTCACTTAAAACCAAATGAAATGAAGTGATGTCCCGTTGATGAATATGTTGGGTGTGAAAGAGGCGCCTGCAAATGAACTGGAAGGTGGTGAGAAAAATGCATGATGAAAAACTTAGGAAAATTAAGGAAAGCAAGAAAAAATTGTAAACTTCGACTGCACCGAAGCTGTAATACCCTACACAGGTGCATTTTTTATAACATAAAAGGGCGTACAAAGATTTTTTATTTTTATTTGGTTCGCTCAGTTTGTTGGGCTATTATAAGCTATAATGCTACGATCAGAACAATATATTCGAAGATTGTAGCGACGACTTAGGCAATAACTCAGGTCAACTTTTGTGAAAATATCTTGTCAAATAAAAAAGTTTGCAAAACAAAGATTTTGTTTTGAAGGGTCGGTTTGTATGACAACTATATGTTATAGTAGTTCGATCTGTATAAAATTTTGGGATGTTGAAGCAATGCCTTGGTCAACAATATGTCTCAAATTTATTGAAGATGGCTTCTCAAATAAAAAAGTTTGCCATACAAAGAGTTGCTTTCGATAGTGTACAGTTTGTATGGCAGCTATATGTTATAGTGATCCGATCTGAAAAATATGTTCACAGATTATAAAGTTGTCTAGGATAATAAGTTATCTAGATATTTGGGTAGATATCTCGTCACATAAACAAGTCTTTCATACATGGACCCGATTATGATCGATGTATATGCTATAGTAGTCCGATCTGAACAACATATTTGGGGATTCATGGTTTAGCTTAGAGAATAATTTTTGCAAATTTCGTAAATATATCTCTTCAAATAAAAAAGTTTGCTACAAGCACTTGATTCCGAACGTCCAGTTTGTATGGCAGCTATACGCTGTAGTGGTCCGATCTAAAAGAACTGTTCGCACTATAGCAATACCTTAGACAATAAATGTCGAATTTCGTGAAGATATCTTCTCAAATAAAAAAGTTTGCCATACAAAGACTTCATTTTGAGGGGTCAGTTTGTAAGGCAGCTACATATATGCTATAGTTGTCCCATATTAGCGATTTCGACAAATAAGTAACTTCTTGAATAGAAAAGGACGTACGCTAAATTTCACGGCGATATCTCAAAAACTGTTCAGGGTATACAAATTAATTTAAAGAAATGCGTTTAATGAACGAATGAGACTATTTGTGTCTCTGTGTCCGTGGGCGGGTGCATTTTTTATGATTTATGTAAAAATATGAATTTTTCGGGTAAACCGTTACTAATGCCCTAAAGTAGAAATGCATTAGCGAAACATTGACTATGAACACGAGGCACACAAGACGAGCGTGCTGAATGAAGAAGTGTAGTATAAGCACAAGAACAAAAAATCCAAAAGAAAAACGAACAAAAGAAAATGAAAAAATTGAAAAAAGGAAGCGAGAAAAGCACAGTTATTAAAGTAAAATCCAAACATTTGTTCTGCCTAGTTATCACTGTGCTATTCAGCTAAAGTGTTTATGCATAGAGTGTTGCACTAATCCTTTTGCCTTGCAACGCTAAACGACAAGCACACAGAGCCGAGCATGTATGAGGAGCAGATGACGAGTGGTGAGCGGGCGCATTAAAAACAAAAGCTCTGCGAATGATTGTAGCAATTGCTGCAAAAATGAATAAGTGAGAAATGTGATGCGAAAAATATTTCTTAAAAAATTAGAGAAAATAATGAAAAAGGTACAATGAAAATGGTCAAAGGTAGACTGGAATTTTCTTTTGCTTAAAAACCAATTGCAATTCCAAAAGTTTACGTGCCAAAGCAAAAATTAGTGCAAATAAAAAGTTATTATTAGTCATACATACACCTAACGAAAGAGATAGGCCCCTTGAGAATAAATTAATGGCTTTGGAGTCTCTTAAAGTTCGTGCCGGCGTAAGGGGAGACTGTAACCACAAAATACGATCAAAAAGTAACAACATGATTAGGTAATAGGTTGGGTTAGGTTATACTGGCTGGCTGTCACGCCCTAGGCTACGAAATCTGACCGGAGACTTAATTCTTGTGCCACGGGAAGAGAAGCCTTTGGAATTCGATCCAACCTGAAAATGCGGTCTGGCCCCTCAGAGAATATCGTGGACTACCAAGGTGATTAGTGTGTCCATTCCACACTGCTAATTGGTACTCAAAAATGCCTGGCATTTTCAGTGCACTGATCAACGCATTGATTTGATGATGATTTTATTTGATCCGCTGTGCTTTTGAGCGGCGTTGGATAAGACTGTGGTCAGCTGGTACCAACTTTAAACATACAGGACGTTGTCACGCCACAGTCCCTAATAAAGCCATATTTTTACATGTGTCATCGTCAATAATGTCCACACATCTCGCATGTGATGTCAATAAGTTGTGCTTTGTAACTAGGCCAACAACCTTCCTGCAGTCTTTTCGAGAACATGTGAGTAAAAAGGATGCGTATTTTCCTTCCGTACTCTTACAAATGATCATAGTAATCCTGCATGTCCTTAACTCATTCCATGTCACCCTGATCCGTCTGTCAGTCTTCATCAGTTCGAAAATTTCGTTGTGTATCGTTCTTAACGAGTTGAGTATACCCTGAACTGGTTCTCTAGCCAAGTGGCTGGCACTTTTGGCAATCTCATAAACCGTTTCGTTTCGCGGAATGCACTTCTGGTCCGAAATCGCTTTCCGCCTGATATCTTATCTACTGCCTCCCTGCTTCTAAGAATATTCTATGGTGCAATGCGAACTGAAATTATTGCTTTAATTGTTGCCTGGTTCCTTCTTTTTTATTGGCGTGGACACCCATTACGCGGTTATAGCCGATTACTGCGCGGCTACCGCTATATATTGATGTCTTTTATGGCATTTCCTGCGTTATTAATTATCTCTGCAGCTTTCCTGACCACAAAGACTTCTGCCTGGAGGATAATGCGGTACTCCGACAGTTTGATGAGTCGTTTGAGTTCGAGCTCTGCGCAGTAGATTCCGGCGCTCATTCCATTAGCCATTTTTAAATCGTCCGTGTAGGTGATAAAAATTTCGTTGGTGGGTCGCATGCTTCTGCGTCATGCACCCTCCTTTAACGTAACTTATCTCGCCTATCAAGAGTTATGGGGTCTATTTTATTCATTGACCCCCTGCTTATGGAGCAATGTCCGAAGATTGTTATGGAAATCTATCCTAACGCTGCCTATCTTAAAGCTAGTTTCACTACAGAGCTTTCCACTGCAATTTCCATTAGCGGTAGGAGAATTAATTTTTCTAGGGCAGTCGGTGGAGTGATTCTGAGTTCTCTCTTTATAGAGAGACCCACTCTATTCGCTCCAACATTTTTCTATAAGAGATTTTGCTGACAGCGGTCCACTACACCAAAGCACCATAAAGTAAGAAGCAGAAGGCTGACTAACGTAGCACTAACACATAAGGCCAAGTGATAGGCTTCATATAGAAAGTAGCATCTTCTTACATGCTTATGAGACGCTACTGTCCTCTTTCATTCTCTCCTCCACGTTGAACTTACACAACAGTTTGCTAACCAAAATTATGTACTTCCAGGTACTTGGTTTCCGGTATGAAATTTTGGGGATAACTGTCCACCATATCAATGGATGAGGCCAAGTGATAGGCTCCATGTAGATCTAGCATCTTTTTACATGCTATATTGGCTCCACTGGCCTATTTCATCTTCTCCTCCACATTGATTGTCCACATCAGTTTGCTAATCAAAAGTACTTCTTGTTACTTGGCCCCATGATGTCCTTAGCTTCCTCTCACACACTTAGAGAGTACCACTGGCCTTTTTTACCCTGTCTACCAACCTAAGTTTCCACTTCAGCCTGCTATTAATTCCAGGTACTTGGTATACTTGGTATAAACCTTAATTGTTGGCTCTACCAAATTGAGTTTCAGGGATGATACGATCTTATACCACCTTGTAGAGTATATAGCCGATATCACTCATCGGTGTATGACTCTCAGAGCGTTCTACATCACTTTACTAGCACCCCCTACAAGAGTTCCCCTTTGAAAAATCTGACTTGCTTGAATTCCACCTTAATATTCCTGCAGCTCAGTAGAGTTTTTATGCAAGCTATGATGGCGGGATTTATCTAAGCTATTTCCAGACTTTTAACAATTGCGCCATTGGATACACATTCAACTGTTACAACAAAGCAGAAGCAGGCTTCTGGTCCTTTTTGCCCAAAATACTGGAAAGATTTTAGTTATTAATTCTCTCTTTAAGCTAACCTAACCTCAACTTCTACAAATACTTGATTTCATAGTCATTATTTTTTATTTCACTTAATTTTTACAGTTATGTTTGTATTGAATTCATGTAAAAAAAACTTAAGTTACAACAAAAGACTCTCTCAGCTTAAAATAGTGTAGATATATGTAAACAAATTAGAAACTTTAAAACTAAATACACTTACAACAATTCGAATGCTTATAGACTTCTTAAACAATTATAGCAGTCGATTAAGTCTAATCAAAACTTCTATGCTTATGACGTAATTAACTCTATGTGTTGTTGGTATATTTTTACTAGATAAATATGTATTTTAAAAATTCTCAGCTCGCTCGTTCAGTTTCTCTCTCGCTCTCTTTATAACGTTATATGTGATATTTGTGGTCATTTTATGGCTCATTTGAAGCATGCTGGCCCCACCTTGAAACCAAATGCTTGATCCGTACGCGCAAAGTCCCGCGGATAGAAGTCCACCAGTGGCAGATAATTGAGCCGTTTGGTGCGTACCAAGAGCACAGTCTCGCCATGCGCGTTTGGTTGCTAGAGAAAACAGAAAAATAGGGTTTAAAAACTCCACAGAGAGACCAATTCTTCATTACCTGACACTCATCGCGCAGCACTTCCGGTTTAAGATCTGTACCCTCGTGTGCGATTTCCATGTCGTTTTCGCCAAGCAGTCGCAGCGACTGCGCATAACCCTGTTCCGCTGCGCTGTACCAAGCCACCGAATTGCTGCAGATGTAGGTGAAATTCTGATGCGCCTCCTCAGTTAGCAGGCGCAAGAAGGTCAGCTGCACAGAGCCCACGCCGTCGTAGGTGATTTTTTCGCCACCACTTAGGCGTGAATACCAATCGAGTTGGCCGGGTTGACGACGCGGTACCAATGGCGCTTCTGCTGTATGCGCATCTGGTTGTATGCAGGTCTCGCCGCCGGCGCTCATGTTGCAGTAGACATAGATCGCATCATCGGGCATGCCGGCGTTCGGATCGACCCAGTACCAGCCATTCTCGAATTGTGGATGCGCATAGTGTAGGTCACGGCAGGTGCGCACGGGGTTGTCCTGCGTGCCGGTCGGTTTGCGCATGCGGTCCATTTCTAAACGCATGCTGTAGATGGCGCTGTACATGTCCACCAGTTTACCGCCCGCTGCCGCTTCGCCGTGTAGTGTTGGCTTCTTCTTACGTTTTCGTTTTGATTTCTTGTGATGGTCTTGTGTAGCGCTTGTAGGTTCTGGCGCTGAAGGCACACCCATAATTTCATTGAAGTCATCATCTTCTTCAAATGGCACTAAATCCTCGTGTATGTCTATATCGCGTCGTCGACGTGTTTCCGCTTTTGTGCCCGAGTATTGTTGCATTTGGAAGAGCAGTTCTGGTGGTATGAGTGGAGCTTCGGCTGGCGCACCTGGTGGTCCAGCTGGTCCGGGTGGACCTGTGTCACCTTTATCGCCAGCTGCTCCTTCAGTTCCTTTAGGTCCGGGTGGACCAATTGGTCCAGGTTGGCCTTGTGGACCATCATTGCCTTTAGGTCCGAGTGCTCCTACAGGGCCTGGTTCGCCCTTGCGTCCCTCTGGTCCATGTGGGCCACGTAAGCCGCGATCACCTTTATCACCTTGATCACCTTTCAATCCCACCATTCCTAATTCGCCACGATGGCCTTTTGGCCCACGTCTACCACGATCACCTTTGGGTCCTGCTGGTCCTTGTTCTCCAATACTGCCTTCTTTTCCGGGTACACCCTCTGGTCCGGGCAATCCTGTTTCACCTACTTCACCCGGCAATCCTCTTGTACCAGGCTGTCCCTGTAGTCCGGGCAATCCCTGTGGGCCTAAAATACCTTGCGGTCCTTGCGGCCCCAAATCGCCCTTATCACCTTTTTCACCAATTGGTCCTGGGCTTCCTTGTAAGCCAGCTGGTCCTTCAGGACCTTGTTTTCCTGTTGGGCCAGGTTCACCTATTCTGCCTTCTGGTCCCATATCGCCGATTGGTCCCTGCTCGCCTGGTTTTCCATCTTCACCGTCAGGTCCCACATCACCTTTTGGTCCCATCAAACCGGGCTCACCTCTCGCGCCTGGATAACCACGTGGGCCAACAGCACCTTTTGGCCCCTCTTGACCTTGTATGCCTTTTCGTCCAGGTGGACCGATTGGCCCAGATTTACCTTGCTCTCCTTTAGGGCCTGGTGACCCAGGTTCCCCTATTTTACCCATTGGACCCACAGGACCCGGAGGCCCTTGTGGTCCATCTGAACCCGTTGCACCTTGAGGACCGCGGGGTCCAGGTTTTCCCTGTTGTCCATGTACTCCTACGGAAATAATATAAATAGCATTTCTTAATTCCAAATTTATTTGAAGTACGAACCTTTCAATCCTCTTCTGCCTTGTTCTCCTGGCAAACCTGGTGGTCCTACTGGACCAATTAGTCCATCATCACCGCGCTCACCTTTAAGGCCTGCTGGCCCTGGTAGACCTTGAACACCTGGTTTACCAACAGGTCCTGGTAGGCCGGGTTTTCCATCTTCACCTTTAATACCCCTTCGACCAGTCTCTCCTGGCGGTCCCTTGTCCCCCGGCGAGCCAGGTGGTCCAGATTCACCACGTGGCCCTTGTGCTCCAGTGGATCCTACTGGACCCTAAAATATTTCATTATTAAATCATCTTGAAAGAATCAGCACTTAAATTGAACTTACTGGTTCGCCCCTACTTCCTTTCAGACCTTTTTCACCAGGTGGTCCAGTTTCTCCTTTGTCACCATCTTCACCGGGCGTACCTTGAGGACCCGGCGGCCCTGGTAAGCCACGTAGTCCAGTCAAACCGTCTCTACCAGCTGGCCCAATTGGTCCTTTTTCACCAGGTTCACCTTTAGCACCAGGTGAACCCGCACTGCCTGGAGGACCAGGATTTCCTGGAGCACCCTGGGGACCGGAATTTCCAGGCTCCCCCGACTGACCTTTATCACCAGGATACCCAGGGGCACCTAGTAAACCTTGCTCCCCTTTCAGACCAGGTAATCCAGGCTGACCTTGATGACCACGTTCACCTGGAAAACCCGGAAGACCTGTTGCACCCTGCGGTCCAGGGATTCCTATAGGACCAATCGGACCAGGTGGGCCTTCTTTGCCTGATTCACCCGGTAAGCCTGCTTCTCCTGGTAACCCTGGCAAACCTGGTGCTCCAGACTCTCCAATAGGGCCTAGTTCGCCAGGTGCTCCACGTGGTCCAATAACTCCTGGTTCTCCTGGAGGTCCAGGTTTTCCCGCTTCGCCCTTTAATAAAAGAATGCAATAAATACATCTTATTTAAATCCTACATGCATTATACATACAGGCTGCCCTCGTTCTCCTGGTGGACCCATAACACCGTTCTTCCCATCTGCGCCAGGTGCACCTGGTAATCCAATGAAACCACGCGGACCTTCTGTTCCTTGTGGCCCACTTTCACCTTGAGGGCCTGGTGCTCCAGGTTGACCGGTGTCCCCTTTCGGCCCGGGATTACCATCGTTACCACGTCTTCCCCTCGAGCCTCTAAAGCCTCTAGGGCCCATTTCACCACGTTCACCCGACTGTCCTTGCAAACCACGTTCGCCTTTTATACCCGCCGGTCCGGAAGTTCCAGTTGCACCTTTGTCTCCCTTATCACCAGACGGACCAGGATAACCTTGAAAGCCTTGTGGACCTTGTTTACCCTTTTCACCGGGTAAACCTTGTGAACCAGTTTCGCCTCTTGGACCCTCAAAACCTTTTGGACCCTCTGGACCTTCTGGGCCTGGGCTACCAGGTGAACCTGGTGAGCCACGTTCACCAGGCAAACCAGCATCACCCTTTTCACCGTCTAATCCTCTGTCGCCGTTATCACCTTTATCGCCAGGAGAACCACGTTGTCCATCGTCGCCTTTAAGTCCGCGAGGCCCGGGAAATCCGACAGGACCTTGTACGCCTTGCATTCCTTGGTCGCCTTTTGGCCCAATGGCGCCTGGTGTGCCCGCATGACCAGGAGCACCATCTGCCCCAGGCAAACCTGGAAGTCCAGGCTTACCAGGTGGTCCAGCAATACCGGGCGGTCCAAGATTTCCTTGAGGCCCAGGTGCTCCAGGAGGACCATTTGGACCTATTTGCCCTGGAGGCCCTGCTGGTCCTGTTAAACCAGTAGCACCTTTGGCTCCCTGTTGGCCTTCTGCTCCTTGTAACCCTGGATTGCCTGCAGGTCCTGGGAAACCACGTGGTCCTGGGAAACCGCGTGGGCCCTGAAGCAATTTATTTATTAGAAAATTTAAAACCATATAATATTTATCAAATAACTCACCAGTTCTCCAGGTAAACCAGGTAGGCCAGGTGGTCCTTCTTCGCCAGGATGTCCTTCTACACCTTGCTGGCCTTTCTCACCCGTTAGGCCTGGTAAACCACGATGACCCTTTTCACCCGGCAAACCAATAGGACCCATTGGACCGATTTCACCTTTCGGTCCCTGAGGTCCAACTGCTCCTCGTTCACCATCTCTTCCAGAACGACCACGTCGTCCATCACGTCCCGGTGGGCCACTAGGTCCTCGCAATCCTCGTAACCCCTGCCGAAGGTATATATTCTAAACGTTAGGTCAATATGTAAAGCAGGAAATTAGCAAAAAATTTAATTACCGGTTCCCCAACATCACCGGGTTCGCCCTTATCACCACGTTGACCAGGCATACCTGGTGGACCAGGTACTCCTGTGAGTCCCATCGGTCCTTCAGGTCCACGCAAAGCCATCTGAAATCGAAATTTTTTCTATAAGATACAACAAACCGCATAGTTTTCGGCTACTTGCCATATGTTGAGATATCATTTGTCGCAGAGCCTCCGCTTGTGTATCCGGTCCCTTCTCATTGCCACCTTGTGTCGTCTGTAAAAAATAAATAAATTCAAATCATTTAGTTCGTTTTTATTAGTATTAATCAAAATCTTACAGGAACTACAAACACATGTCCTGGTGGTCCTTGTATGCCTTGAGTGCCCGCCAAACCATCTCGACCAGCTTCACCTTTTGGTCCTGGTTCGCCCGGTGGTCCAGGCGTGCCAGTATAACCTCTGGGACCGGGATAACAGATGGTGTTACTACCACCCACAACATAGCTTGGATCTGACGAATTCTGTTTGGGGCCACCATTTCTTCGTCCATCTACATTTCGATTTACCGCGGGGATGTGAGGCTCTGTAGAATTTACGTTGGATTCATTGCCATCAGATTCCAAACCTTTTCTGGCTTCTTCGTTGTCATTAGTTTCTTGGTTAGAGGGTGTGGTAAAATCAACATAATTGTCAAAGTTCAGATCCAAATTTGGGTCGATGGCATAATCATCTGAATCAAATTCTGCTGGGAAATTCGGTAGAGCAGCACTTTCTTGGCCACCTTCACCAACACCAACAGCATTTCCGCTAATACCATTAGCGCCTTGTTCCTGTCTTCGTCCACCACCGTTCACTTGGAGGTTTCCAATTAAATCGCCGCTATCTACCAGAGGTCCCGAGCTATAACTACGTGAATTGCTGTATTGAAAGTTAGGACCACTTGCAAGGACCCCACCAACAGCTCCATTTATTGCTCTGCCATCGAGTTGCCTCCTACCTTCGAAAAGACCGAGCGTGGCTCCACCCAAACCGGCGCCATCGCCGACTCCATCACCTGCTCGCCCATTGCTGCTGCTGCTCGATGATGATGACCACGACCAAGTGGCACCTCCACCACCACCACCATCACCGCCACCAACGCTTGTATATCGCTCTAAAGTAACAACGCCTTGTTGCACACAAGGTGTGGCATAACGTGTACAAACTTCATAACCCGCTTCCGGACTATTTACAATGGCCATCAATTGCACATCACCGGCGAAAAATCCCTGATCATTTGTCATTTGTGCGCCAGTAAGTATTAGGCCATTTGTCGAAATGGTGCTGCCACGAGAACGCTCCACTCTACGCGTCACCTGTTTGGTACAATCCACCACCAAAGTTGCAGCCGTGCCTTTCACACTCACACCAATGCGATGCCAATTCGTATCACTTATACCAATCCCGAAATTAATGGTGTTACGTTGGCTGAAAGTCGCATCTGATTGCTCATAGCTAAGACTAATCTCCTTGCCAAGACTAAGCGAAAGTACCTCCTCACTCTCGTCCGAATAGATGGTAAAAATGGGCGCCTTCGTTGGATTCGTTTGATTGCTGCGCAAAGCTAAAATAATTGAAAAGTCCGTGGGAAAACCATTGGGGAAGGCTTGTGCGGTTTGTATGGTAAGCATAGCATCTTTGGAGATGCGAAAAGCTGGCGAGTTGTATACTTGATAAGGATTACGTTCCACGCCGCACATGCCCGGTACACCAATGATACCAGGCGGCAGTTCGGGTAAGCCGAACTCGCGTATTAAATTCACAAAGCCATCTGGAATATATATGTTGAGCATTGTTAAGAAATTATACATTTATTCGACGGAAAGAGGTTTGAGTAGTCCTCTTAGAAATAAAGGAATTTTTGATACATTTAATCTTATTTGGGGGTACTTCTCATAAAATGTAGAATCTGTGGACTTCCAGAAGTGAAAACTAATCCACTTTGTCTTTGGGAGATTATATGGAAGCATTTCGATTCGCATATTGAAAACCAGTTACTACTTATTTGCTTTATACTTGATTTAAGTCTGACTATTAAATGGAATCCGTAACCTAGGTTTGTCTAAAACAAAATGGCCGGGATTTTAGTTTCACCAAAAGTACCCTAATTAAAGAAAACAGCCTCGGATTAGTGAACTTTTGGCAACAGGTGCTTCTTCGGACTGATTAAGCAAATGAGAAGTAAAGTGCTCTCTCGACGAACAAAGACAAAACTCATTAAGTCACTCATCATCCTCGTCCTGCTATTTGGTGCAGAGGCATGGACAATGACAACATCTGATGAGTCGACAGAACGAGTTTTGGAGAAAAAGTTTCTGTGGAAGATTTATGGTTTTCGGTGCATTTGCAGTGGCTTGGCAACTGACTCCAAAAGCTAATGCAAGCTTTCTTTCGTTTGGCGCGGATCCTCATCGACCAACGTATTCAATTCACGGTCTTCAAAGGGTTTTGTGATTATTTCACATGGATTGCCGTTAATATCGAAATCGCCGTCTTTGAAGGAACGAAACCATTCACGGCATGTTGTTTCACTTGGGCTAACAGCTCAGTAAACTTTTTGGAGCTTCCGATGTGCTTCAGCCGTCGACACCTTTGACTGAAGGCAGAAAATTAACGCACTCTGCAAATGACGATTATTTGACAAAAAACGATAAGTATTCGCATTCCCAAAAGTATATGACACATGAACAAAGTCACTAACATGGAAACTCAGTTTCTTTTCCAAATGTCTAGGTTAAGTCTATCACGTTTTGGATGTATCACCAGTAGCTGCTGGAGCGACCTATTGACAAACAATGGGAACTAAAATTAGTCAATATCTCAAAGTAGAACGCTCGCCACAGCATTTCTAACTTCAAACCACTCATAGTAGCCGCCTGCCTGTCTAAAGATCTCAAGGTATTAGTCTAGTTGACAACAAGCAATATCAATCAATTAAATCAGTTAGGCCTTTGATAAATCCATGCCAGTTCAGAAAAAATATGGATCACTGCTAACGACCTTCAGCGCCTCTTGTGCCGATCGGTCAGTGACGTCAATGCCACGACAATTGGTCATTGACACACAAAAATCAGTGTAGTTACGAGCAGCCACGAACACTGACAGCTGTGATTAGCAAATACGAACAAACGTCAAGAAATGACAAATCAATTCTGATCGATAAAACAACAATCAGAATGCGGCGTATGCGCCTTTGCTTTTGTTTTTGCAAATTTACAAATTGCAAAGAAATTTTGCGCCTAATGGAATTGAGGGGAGTAGGAGAGAGCGCAGACTGCTGCTAATGGTTTCTGCAATTCATTTTTATGTAGAAGAAGAAGAAGAAGCGTAGAACATTGCTGGGTGGCAGAAGGCACTTCGTGCTGTGTACTCATGTAATGGCACATAACGGCAGTCAACGACAACGTCATGCTCAAAAGTGATGGGCGACATTTCTAGTTGACATACTTGGTCGCATGTCCGGCGTCACATATGATTAAACTTTATGACTGATATGCAGTTTTATGGAAAAAAAGAGGAAGACTAAAAATCATATCGCTTCATTGCGCACAATTTTAACACTTTGACGATGCTTTTTCCGATATTTTCCAATAATATTCTATATATCTGTATGTATGTATATTTGAATAAGTGTGGCGCTGTCTGTTTGGATAATTAAGCACAAATGATTTGATTGTATGCGAATGATAAAAGTTTGCCGCTGTTTAATGGTTAGGAAGCCGACGCATAGACAACTCTGTATATGAATATGTGTAAACGAGAGTAGTGTAGAATGATCTATCTTATTATAAGCTTTGCTATAAGTAATGAGACCGTATAATTGCTTTATTTTTGGTTCGAAAAAAATGGGTCGCTGGAATACCGGAAATTTCGATCACATGATTTTGGCAATAGTTTATTATGAAGGTCATAAACCATATTAAAGGGTGATACATTTCGAGACCGTGGATAGTCTATATAGAACGACTTGGCTTGAGATTTTAAATTGAAAACGCACAGCCACTCGACTTTCCTAAGCGACATAGCAACGCTCTATGGGATCTTAAAATTTCAAAAAAGGTCCAACGTTTTGGAGCCAAATTTTATTCAGCAATGAGGCCTATTTCAGGCTCAAAAGGTATGTAAACAAGGTATATTGCCGTATATAGGACGAAGAGTAATCTGAAGAGATTCAAGAGTTGCCATTTCATCTAGAAAAAAAAGGGTTTGGTAAAGTTTAGGGGCCGATGGAATCATTGGTCCATATTTCTTCAAAAATCTTGCCGATGAGAACGTAACCGACAATGGCGACCGTTAACGTGCCATGATAACCGACTATTTGATGCCTGAAATTGAAGTTCGTGATCTTGGCGACAACCAGATGGCACCACTTTCCACACATCGCTTCAATCAATCGATTTATTGACAGAACACTGCGGTAAGCAGATAATTTCAAGTTTTGGACCGGTCGATTGGCCACCAAGATCGTGTAATATCCCACCGTTAGACTTTTTCCTGTAGGTATATGTAAAGTCTAAGGTCTATGCGGACAATTCCGATTTGATTCAGGCCTAGGACAACATCACGCATGTTATTCGCCAGTTACCAGCCGCAATACTCGAACGAGTCATCGAAAATTGGACTCAACGGATGTATCATCTTCTTAAATAATTGCCAAAAAATGTTCTTTTGAACGATAATAAAAGTTGTCCATTAAATTTGAAGTTTCTAGGGTTTTTCTTAAAAAAAAAGTAGGGAACCTAGAAATGGACCACCTTTTAACAAATGTTTGGATTTTTAATTTGAGATAATTTTAAGCAGTTTCACACCTCTTGACAACTTTTTTGTAGGCATTCAGGAGTTCGGCACAACTTTAAGGGAATCTAAAATCCAGGAGAGGATTCAGTAAAAGGAGGTAGCGATAGCTCTTGTGTTGAAGACCACTTCAATGGCAATGAATCATTGATAGAAATACAATCAAGAACTAACTTAAGGCAACAAAATGGCTGTCAGACATTACCATGATTCTAACTTTTTACAAGAATAATCAAAAATCTACGAATATCAATTTTGGGATGAGAAATGTGGAGTGCTACCTTTTGTAAGTCAGTACGAGTATAGGATGCGAGACAGGCCCAAGCTAATGATTTATTTCAATTTAATGAAATAATACCATGACAATAGTTCGGGATTGACATTTAGGACAATTTTGTTTAAAAATAGTTCAACATATATGTACATAAATACAAAAAATAATATATGTACTCATAGTAGTACTCATATTTTTTATTAACTACTCACCATCACTTGGTTCCGCTGCCCTTGCAGTTGTAAAATTAGTAGCCAGTAGAGTCACAGCAAAAACAATGTAGAAGCCAATTTTCGTGAGTCCAGTTAAATGATGATTTCGCAACATAACATTCCATGGGAATCTCATGTTTCGAAGTATTTCTGATGCCGGCAGATTCACCTAAATGTATGGTGAATTCAGCGCATCAAAACACAATTTTTTTTTTTCAAAAGTTAAAACAATTTCACAATTTAGTTAAAAAATAGTCGCACTTCATTGTTGGGATTGACACTTTAATTGTATTAAATTTTATTTTTGTGCATGGAAAATATGAAAAGGAAAATATTAATTTATAAAAAAATATATAGAAAATATAACAGTATTAATAAAATATTTCAGACAACAGATATTTTTTTTATTTCACGTGTCTTTTACATTTTTCTCGGCTTTTTGTCACTTAATATACCAAACAATATAGTCTTAATATATATTTACATTTTTTGTTTGCGATTATTATTTTATTTTTTAGTCAGATTATTAGTCACTTCACTAAAATGTGCTTTAATATTGTTCAGATATATCTTATAATTATGTTTATTTATTCCATTTTGGCTTTGTTAATTTTTTATATACACAATTTTTTTTATATTTTTTTAAGAGTATTCAATTTTTTGCTTTAAGATTTTAATATATAATATGCATATATTGCTTTGTTTGTATTTATTTCAATTTTTTCAGCATTTTTTTAGGTTAGTGTTGAAATTCCCTCTATCAAAATCTGCAAGTTCCAAAAGGCCGCTACTTTCATGCATATGGGATATGTGTAATATATTATTTAAATAATGGAGAAAGAAGATATGCTATTTCGCTTCAAAAAATTAACTCTAATCTCTTCTAGACCAGGATGTATATAGTTCTTCGTAAATGAGCGCAATCGGATCACTGCCACGCCCACATAACGCTTTTTATTGAAAACCTATGTATAAGTTACCATAAATAAGCAGCAAACTAAGATACAAAACTGTTAATTGGCGCTACAAATCCCATTAAGAAGGGCCCAACTCCCTAAAAAGTTTAATGTAATATCTCCTACAACAACCTTAAATGAAAAAGTTGGTTCTTAGTTGGTCTAGACTTCGGTCTAAACTCTCTCTGGACCATTTTGGAGAGCAAGATCTGAAGTAAAGAATACACCAGTCTTGAGATACTGAAGAAAACCATTGTCCGTGAGTGGGCCAAAATACCGGCAAGTCACATTCGGGCAGCTTGTGATTCGTTTTTTGACCGTCTCAAGGTCATATTTAAGGAAAAAGGTAGTCATATCGAGCAAAAGTGAATTGGTCCTGAATTTATGTTTATTTTCACACCTTTTGTACTTTAAAATAAATAAAAATAATTATCCAAATCGAATTTATGGCGAGTGCTCAATTCGTACTTAATTGGTTAGGTGGACGACATTGCAGCAGTAATTATAGTACGAGATATAGAAGAAGAGCGAAAAAAGAATAATCAGGTCGTGATATACCCGCAAAGAGGGCTAGACTTACGCAAACTCTAGCTCTATACGGAAATGCAGAGCTACTACTGCTAACAAATAATCATATAACCTCTCAAAGTAAGTATACGAATGGCGGATATTCTTAGAACACAAAAAATAATAAATTATCCAGGCGTAAGACAGCAACCCAAACTAACCTTCTGGGTACAAATCCAGTACCCCGCAGGAAAAGCAACCAAGTTCCCGTCACAACTTAGCAGACTAATGGAAAAATTGGAGGCTTCAGCCAAGAAAAGAGAAGCCTCCTAATGTCGACGGCAATCAGCATCCTATTACACGGAGCTGAGATCCAGACAGTTGTCCTTAAAAAGGAAAAACAACGTAACCGAACCACAATAGTGTCAGTTGACGCAATATTTGTTATAAGCGGTAATGCCATACGAAAAGAAAAGGCTGTTGAAGCTAAAGGAAATATCCAAAAATAACAAGAGCGCAATGGAACAAATAAAGAAAGGTACAATAAGAACATGACAACGAAGATGGGAGAATAAGAGTTGTGGCGGAATGGACGGCCAGACTAATAAAAGACATAAACTTATGGACAAACCGAAAATTCGGATTTTATACAATTTAGCTGTTACGGTCACGGATACTTCAAAAAGTACCTCCACAGAATGGGAAAAGTCAAAGAGTCGTCATGCCTGTACACAATTTTTTGAATGTGTGCGATGATAAGAAGAACGCACCGTGCCAGAAGCCCTAGTTGCTCCAATAAACGCGCATAAATTAATCAGCGTCCTGCTGGAGAGTGATTACTCAGAAATTCGCAGCAAATTTTGCTAATTGCTGCATAGTAAGGTGAGTAAGGTGAGACCTGGAAGCTGGTGTAAAAATCTCAATGTGAAAAATGTAATGCCATACTGAAGTAATGCAAATGTGATTCCAGTGTAGGCGACGGTTCCTTAGAGGGAGGTTTTTGGTGACCTGCAAGTAGCACATCCTGTTGCTGTGCAGCGGAAAGCATTTTCCACCACCTCACCCGAAAATAATCTTATAATTTTAGTTTTTTAATGTTTCATTTAAAATTTGCAATTTTATAAAAATTTTTTTAAAAAATTTAATTATAAAAATATTACGCAATCTAGTAATAATTTTATACCTTTCATTACTTTAAATAATTAATAATATTTATTATTATTATTTTTTATATTATTTAATTGGATTGTTATCATTTTAATAATTTTTAGTAAAATTTGTTTGTTTTATTATTTTATTTTCTATTAATTGTAAACTTGTGATCTTATTTTTTTCAGTTAATTTAAATTATATATACATATATGTATTACACAATATTGTTATTTACTTTTCATTGATATTTTTTCAAAACATTTTTCATTTCGTGCGATAAGCGTGGGAATTATATATGTATATATATACACATAGATGCCGGCATAAATCTGGTTGTCACAGTCAATATACACGCTACTGACACAGTTTTTCCACCTTCATTGATAAGCCAACCGAGCTTATCAGTGCCTGCCAAACACTGACCTACGCCAAGATCCTAAAAGAGCTCAAAAGACACAAAAAGAATTTCACCACTTTGCCACGCGACCCAGAGCGACAAAACTACAGAGAGAGTTACAGCAAATTCAGTAATTAAAAATAAATTAAGTTTTTTTCAGAATAAACGAGACTAAAAAAGCTATTTCATTGATAAAGCGCGGCGCTTATCTGAGCCGGCGGCCGGCTGGCGCATTCACACTATGTTTGTATGTAAATAAATGCTATTAATATGTGTGTCATCAGCTGTTCATAGTAACTGTATATATAGCAGCAGACAAGCAGCTGATAAGAACGCCGAAAATATTTAAACGCACTTCAAGTCCGAGTTCCGAGTTCTAGCACAGCCAGCGTCGCAATCAAGCGGATGCGACTAGAAGAGGACAGCGCCGAATTTTAATTTTAGTTTCTCAGCTTTCGTTTAGTTAGTGCGCTTGATAACATTATGAACTTTTTATTAGCAAACTAGATGGCTTTATCACAAAAAACTCGCTTGCTGCGCCAGCGAATGCAAAGAAAACCAAAGTTTTTGGAGCACAGTTGGGGAAATGGTTGAATATATTTTTTAAAAAATTAGTAAAAAATATATTTTTAGCAGCGAAGATGAAAAAAATTTTCCATAATTTCAAAAAATTAAAAAGGAAACACATTAAACAATTCGAAGTCACACAATAAACCGTTAAAAGCACCAGAAATATTCCTCATAAACTTTTATGATTTCTAAAACTAAATTTTCTTCTTTAAAACTGTTTCAAAAATCCCTTTTTCTTTTCAAAAGTAGCGAAAACCTTCTTAAATATATTTAATAGCATCAAAACTAAGAAATTTAATGTCTCGCACTTATATGCGAAGACAGTGATGTCACTTCCGGTTGACCCCGTTAACTTTAGATCGCTTCAATTGCACTTTTTTCTTTATTAATTTGCATGAAATATCACTTTTCCACATCTGCTTCACTTTTATTTATCCACAATTATCTTTTTATTCGCATTTTTGCATAAAAAAGTGGATTTTCTCTTATATTTTCAGCTTATCACCTAACCTCAATCAAGCACTTCTCCAGCCATTCACTTCACTTGCACAAGAATCTTTATTTTATTTTCCGAAACCACAAACTGTAACCAACGGCCGCCGAACACGAACTGAGCCAACGGTATTTGAAGTTGCATTTAAGAAGCTCGAATTGATGTTGCGATCTCAATGACGATCACTTTGGTTGGAGCGCGTTGTAGCTGGCGGCGTGTCGGTGTGGTGAATAAGCTCAAGAGCGTAAAAACAATGGTTTTAGTTTTAATTTTTGGAGCAATGAGTAGAAAGCCGTAATTTCGACTTGTGTGTTTTTCTTGTTAATGAGATTTGCGCAGAGTCTTTTTAGCTGGATCTTTAACAAGGCTTTCTTTCGCAATTTACCAGTTCTTGATGGATGTTTATTCTCATGAAAGTCTCGCTAAAATACCGCATGAGATAATTTTTTTCGTAACATGGATTAGAGATTCCAGAAAAAGTGGTCAGACCTTCATTGCTAATTTTATATGGCCAAGTACCGGACTGACGTATGGAACGACTTGACCCATTTTACGTCGCGATTTTAATTTGAAAGCGTAAGAAGTACAGCAAGTGCGAGAACTAAAGCCGCTCGACCTTCTCAATCGACAGTCGCTCTATGAACAAAAAGATCCGACGAATTCAAGCAAAATTTTGTTCAAGGATGAGGCCCACTTCTGGCTCGTGGTCGCGCGTTTGAGACGAAGAGCAACCTAAAGAGTATCAAGAGCTGTCATTTTATCAGAAAAAGCAACGGTTTGGTGTGGTTTGTAGGCCGGTGGAATTATCGGTTCATATCTCTTCAAAAATTACATTGGTGAGAACGGTACCGTCAACAACGACCGTTATCGCGCCATGACGACCGACCATTTGATTCCTGAAATTGAATCCTGTGATTTTGGCGACATTTGGTTTCAACAAGACGGCGTCACTTCCCACACATCGCCACTAAGATCGTGAAATATCACTCCGCTAGACTTCTTTCTGTCCAGTTACCAATCGAAACGCTCGAACGAGTCATCGAGATTTTGACTCAACGAATGAACCATCTGAAATGCCGCTGCTAACGTTTCAAGGAGATAATCTTCTAAAAATTAATGCCAAGGAATGTTATTTCGAATGATCATAAACACTCCCCATTAAATTCGAAGTTTCTGTGTTTTTTCTTTACTTTTCCAAGAAAGCCTAATTACGCAACTCCTCAATCGATTTAGATCCTATATTACAATACAAATTAACTCCACAAATTCTGTCAACATATAGTCGATTTAAGCCTATAACTCCCAAAACGCGTCAAGTGAACGAAACCGATATCTTCTCTAAGGCATTATTCAATATTCTGAAGGGAAATAAATCAGACATTTTCTGATAGTCAAGTCTTGGTTTGAATATTCTTATTAAATGGACTTCACTCCGTTCCATATCGTTGTAGAAATGACAGCAAAAAGGTACAGACCTGCTCGTCATCAGGACGTGGTAAGAAAAGGCTAATAAACGATCACGAACAGAGTGTTATTGGAGAAGGTCTACCTTTGGTGCTCTTTCCTAGAAGTAAACCTCCAGGAACAGAATGTCATTGGATAGAGTCAACCATTGGTACTCTTTCCTAGACTCAAACCCCCACTGGACTACAAAAGTTAATGAATGGGCTCCATTCTTGAGGCGTGACTTCACAGAAGCACAGTGCAATGTTATACAGGCAGCTCGAAACAGCAGATGGAACTAGGGCTGGTATAGTAGAACCACATACCAAACTGTCAGTGCTCATGGGAAAGTTTCCAAGTATTTTTCAAACTGAGATCAATGCCATTAGCAGATCGGTAGAAATTGTTCTAGAGATAAGCTACCACGGGGAACGAATTGCCATCCTCAGTAAGAGTCAAGGGACACTTCAGGCAAACTTGACCCTTGAAAACAAATCAGCAATGGAACGGAAGTGCATAAGAATGCTGAACAGTATTGCTATTGAAAATAGCATCCTACTAGTATGAATCTGTGGCCATAGAGGAATCAAAGTGTCCTTGGTTCCTAATGATAAGAAATTGAGAAATGATTTTCTGTAATGATAAGAAAATCAGGAGAGATTTTCTGCAGTTTTTAAGACCCATTCGTCGAAAGTGTCGCTGTGTTTAACCCAGTAATCAACACACTCTTGCTTAACCGACACAAAGTTTTATCGACTAGATCTGAATTAACCCAATATCCTTTAGAACTCTGCATCACCACCTCCTGTGAAAAACACTCTGTACATTTAGTACACGTAGCCATGGTAAAATAAATTAAACTTCAGAAATTTCTTTCAAAAAATTTTCATTCATTTCTAAATTTTCAGCCCTTTTAGCTGTATCTAAATTTCAAGTGAACTTATTTTCTTTAAAAAGTTAAAAAGTAAGTATTTTGTTGGCAATAACCATGGTTTAGAGTCCAGACCTCAATGACTATGCGCTTTCGTTTGCAGAAATTTAAAAAACACGTCTCAAAATGTGCGACCCTTGCTGCTCTCCCTGCGGACCGTGTCCATCGCCTTGCGGCCCATGTGGGCCGTGCGGGCCCTGTAGCCCCTGCGATCCATGCTGTGCACCGTTTGAGGTAAGTCAACGGCGTTGACAACAACACGTCGTCAACACGCTTTTGCAAATTTTCTTTGCCTCGAAATTGTGTAGCAAACAGAAATTTCACATTTTTTGCTCTTCCACTCCAACAAACAATCAACCACAACCACAAAAAAATCGTGAACCAACAATTGCTAATAAAAATATAAACTAAATTGGAACAACGACGCAACACTGGTGAACAACAACGCAACACTGGCGCTCAACAACAAAATTTTACACGGAAAAACTTCGTTTGGATTAACGCTGGCACGGACTTAACCTCAAAATGGATATAGTGCTCGCCAAAATGCTATACAGGCGCCCATTTGGATGCGTTGCCGCAGTGTGCGCCACGCGTACCGCCGCCATGCCCGAAATGCATAACAGTACAACAACCGCCACGACTCATCTGTCGCAAGCGTGTCGTCTTCAATGAGAAAATAGTACCGGAACCGATGGTGGTTAATCGTTGTCGCCAAATAACCATACCCAAAGTTGTGGATACAACACGTGTCATAAAAGTACCCAAGCTAACGTGGGTCTCACAGATGGTCCGCGAGCCAAGGGTCATCTACTATCCATCGATGGTGCCCGATCCCTATGTGGTTTGCTATCCGAAACGTATATGCGAACCGCGCGAAGTATGCCAAGCGATCTTATGCCAGCCGAAGCCGCAAACAATTGATATACCGCCGCCACGTGAATATTGTTGCTATCCCACCGGACCGATTAATTACAAGCCGAGCGTAGCATGTCCACCATGTCCAATGGGACCGTGCTCACCGTGCGGACCTTGCGGTGCATTGCCATGCTTTTCGACCAATCAATATCCGATTTGTGAACCGAGCGGATGCTTCCCGTGCAAGCCGTCTGGACCTTGCGGTCCTTGTGGACCTTGCTCGCCGTGCCGCGGACCTTGCGGCCCTTGTGGACCTTGTGGCCCTTGCGGACCGTGCAGCCCTTGCGGACCTTGTGGACCATGTGGACCATGCGGACCATGTGGTCCGTGCGGACCTTGTGGACCTTGCGGTACATCTTGCTTCGTACCAAATTGTGCACCGTGTGGACCTTGTGGTATGCCTCCCGGCTGCTTTGGTCCCGGCGGTGGTGGAGGCGCTTGTGGTCCATTCGAGGCGGCCGATGATGAAACGGCATTCGCATGTCCGACAATGCCAGCGAACGGCTCTTGCGGATCA
The DNA here is from genome assembly GCF_023373825.1 of Bactrocera dorsalis. Taxonomy (NCBI): domain Eukaryota; kingdom Metazoa; phylum Arthropoda; class Insecta; order Diptera; family Tephritidae; genus Bactrocera; species Bactrocera dorsalis. Next base: position 7,589,249 of record NC_064303.1, read on the forward strand.
TAAGCGCTTTGCGCACGCCATTTAAGTTTAGTGGTCCATTTAAAGACCAAAAAAAGAAAGCAATTTATGCAAACCCAACAAACTTTAATAGTATTAAGACGAATGTTTTAGAAAGAATTAATTTTGATACAAACAACTTTTGAGATTCGTTCACATACCAACAGTTCATACAAGCTTCAAACATTGAGATTATATATTTCGGTTCAAAATTTTGTTGAATTAGCCACTATCAAGGTGAGTTTCATGTCGAATTTACCTTGATGCGCGCAAACCTATCAAGGTGGATTCTATTATCGTGAAACCCACCTTGATATGGTTTGCGCCGTTCGAGGTTACGATAACAGTATGCTCACCACCACCAGTCTAATGAGTGTCATTTTTGTTCTTCTCTTCCCCGCACACACATACACACTTTTCCTTTTATTTTTGTCTTTTCTTCCTTTTCTTTTTTCTTTCTCTATTGCACCTTTCTTACACTTCACACATTTTAGCCTAGAGCGTGTCGTAGTCGCGAATTGCGTTGTGGAATTATGTACACTACCTGCGACTGTATCAAAAGAAATGGCTTGCAAGACCGATGTCCGCGATCGCTTTGCCAGGGGCGTGCTGCATGTATGTGCTTCCCCGTTCCGAATTGCTGTCCAGCCTCGTTTCCACTGCGCTATGCCAATATGACAATGGGTGTGAATAATAGACGAATGCGTTGCAAGGAAACCGCCGCATTATGTGCGCGAGCCTGTGGTGGTTGTGCACCGTGTGGCCCATCATGTGGACCTTGTGGTCCTTGTGGTCCCTGTGGGCCGTCATGTTCTCCGTGTTGTGATACTGCTTGTTGTGGTGCATCGAATCCACCATGTGGTGCACCAGCTCCGATACCATGTCCACCGGCACCAGGCTGTTGTCCACCAATTGTGGAAGCTGGTGTCCCAAATCCGTGTGTGTGGAATTGTAATAATACGCCTCCAACATATCCATGTAAGTATTCTAATTAGTTTCGTTTTTAGTTTTAGTTCCGTGTCAGTTTTTGTGAGGGTCGTCATGCAAAAGAGGTTGCCGTTCGAAGAGTTCTAGCATATCGAACCACAGATCCATTTGTTTGAATAGTTCAGTAAGAGCCTTCGATGATTCTTTCTAGGTTTTTCTTTAAGTTTCAGTAGCTGGCAATGTGGGGTTCCAGAGCCACTAAAAGTCCGAACGTTCTTTGAGTTTCAGTAGCCAGCAATGTAGAGTTTCAGAGCAACTAAAAGTCCGAACAATCTTTGAGTTCTATTTCTATTTGTTTTCGAGGCTCGACTCTTCATTCTTATTTTAAATTCAAAAGTTCTTTGAATATCGGTTGTCAGCAATGTGGGATGCCGAAGCTCTGAAGCTGCACTTATTTTCAGGGTTCGACTCTTCAGTCTGATTTTAAAAGTCAGTGAATTCTACTGTAGTTATCTCAGCCTTTTCGTTCTCTTCACTCCAGTTGAATGAAAAAGATTTCCGCTATTAGTCTCACCCAAAATTTCTAAACAATCTCGCCAGTTTTGCTGCTTTTAAATGCAACTTTTTCCACATTTCTTTTTTTAAAGGGAATTTACCTTCAGGTTTACGCATAATTGGATTTAGTTATGGCTCTATGCCAGAAAATCAGTATACAATGGGACAACACGCCGATATATCTGATCCCAAACTTGGCAGGCGCAATAAGGTCACTTTTCAAAGCAAAAAATCTTCAAAATCTTCGCGTAGTCGCTAAAGTGTGAAAGCTCGAATAAACGTACACGTTGTGAGAAGATCTTGTTCGCTACAGCGATTCTTTGTGTGAAAGTCTCTTGATGAAGCTACGTGTACCCGACACTTGTGTGCTGTTCGTTTTAAATTTGATTTAACTTTTTAATGAAAATCGCAAAGTTCCACATTCAGCAGAGTTGTGTCATACCACTACCTATTGTTGCTCTTCTCTCTCGTTTTTACTGTCGCTCTCTCTCTGAGTTTCTTAGCGTTTTGTAAGTAGTTGTTGTATATCAGCATATTAACGGATTCTCTCTATTCTCTTTCTCTTCTCCGACACAGGTGGTTTTTAAATATTATTCTAAGGAAGGAAGCTAAGGCAGATTACTTTTACGACTGATAAAGGATACTGACAACAATACATTATTGTTGTTGTGTAATGAATCCATAACTCGCGCGAAGGCATCGAAATGGAAACGTTTTGGACGCTGCAGTCCCATTATAAATGCATATACATATCCGAAAAATTCCACAAATACGAGAGATTCCAACGAGAACACGTTAACATAAAATGCGTACGCAAAGAGAAAAGTACGATGTCAAACGAAGAAAAGACCGAAAGAGAGCAAGAAAAAGAGGAAGTGAGGAGTTTCATTAAATTCAGTGCGAGACATCCTTTTCACGTTTAAGTACTTTGACAAACTTTCGAAAATTTTTGTTTTTCTTTTTTAATAAAAGCTTGGTAGTGGCTATTTTTATTAAAACTCTAATACAATGTAATTTTCGTGTCGGCTCGACTCGGAATGCTTGATATTTGGTGGTAAGTATTGCACTTTATGAAATTGGTACCATAGGAAATTATATTATATAATATTACTAGCTCGAACTGCTTTCATCTGGTGATTAGTGGTTGAGGTACCTCTTTCGTATTAAACCCATAATGGGAGACGAATTTCGGAACGTTTTATTGGAACTTTCCATTGAAAGACTAGATGGAAACTTGGAACAAAAGACCCTGACTAATCTTTAGAATATCTTGAAAGACTTGATAGAAACCTGGAACAATAGACCAACCTTGATCTCTTTAGAATCTTTAGAATAGCTTCTTTTGGAAAAGTTCCTCAATTGTTAGATACAGCTTTTACAAGACAAACCCTGAATCCTTATTAGAATTCTATTGCACTTAAATAGCATTCTAAATCAATCTTCATCAGACAACTCTTCGGACAAAACATTATATAGAGACCTAGATTTATTTATGGTCCTATCCGGAGATAAAGTTCCTGATGTTACTTTCCTCTAATTGGGAGGTTCTATTCTCCGACTGGTGGACAGAATGAAGTATTTTGGGGTTTATACTTGATATGCAGCTCTCATGGAAGCCAAATATCGGTGAAAAAGTGAGGAAAGCTATATTGTCTTATACTGTTGAAGAGAAGCATTTGGGAAAAGGTGGGGTCACTCACCAAAAGTGATGTTCTGGCTCTATGAAACCGTAGTTAAGCTAATAATGTTTTATGTGGTCGTTATCTGGTGTAAGACGCTTGTAAGACCTCTAACCAGTTGGAGCAAATTCAAAGAGCGGTCCTCATCGGTATTTGTGGTGCACTAAGGATTACTACCCATACAATGGTACTCAGTACAATTTTTACGTTGCAATTGTGGATGTAGCTGGTAGGATGTTGGCAGCGAAGGCTGCTATTAAACTTGAGGAAGCTGGCTGTATGAGATGGCACAGCCAAAGAAACACTAAAATTTTCCAACTCAGATCACTGCGCCGCAAAAATCCTCGGTTCCTTTTCAGCACACTCACTTGATTGTGATTTGTGGACGTGGTGGAGAAGTTGGAAAACGGGTGCAATCAGCTTTTTCACGAATGGATCGAGGCGAAGAGGCAGAGTCGGTGGTGGACTCTTCTGTCGGTAGCTGTCCATAAACTCTAGTTTCAGATTACCAGTTCACTGTAGCGTCTTGCAAGTGAACAAAGGCACTAAGGCAGCGGCAAATGTAGTGCCTCTTCAGAGAAATGCAAGTTCACCCCGACATCCGTGCGGCTATACTGGCTCGCTGACTGCGGGTCAAAATCATCTAAGGAGTTCATGACCTCAATCGCAATAGCTTCAAGCTTCCTCCATAATAGATTGGTATTGGTACCTGGTCACAGTGGAGTCGCTGGAAACTGCAAAGTCGAAGAGCTGGCTAGGGAGGGCATCATTTTCGCAATTTCATCTGTTTGGAATGGAGTTGGTTCTCCGATGTCTGTTTGCATTCTGGTGTTACGACCTTTGATCCTTAAGTGAGCTCAGCTGGTGGTGGTCAGTGAGCAGAACTCGTATGACTGCGTGATCCTTCTGTCGTCACAATTATAGATGTTCTGACTGGGCACCGTCCAATAGGATTACACACGGAACTGCTATATATTGTCAGTTGCCTTCTGCTAAAGCAACATATATGGAGGAAGGCGAGATGAAATAATCTTGCCACTTCCTTCTCTTGCCCAGCTCTTGCCAGACTGAAATTGACATACTTATCTAGGTAGACACACACCTGTGACCAACATAGCGAAGTTGCTGGGATTGATAATAGCCGCCTTTATAAACATTTTGGAAAAACGCTTTGTCGATCGATGGAGATCCACCTTTTATGTTAGGAGTTTTTATTGATTTTTTTTTTTTATTGAAATTGAAATGCATTTTTGATGACTCATGCTCAGCTCTTGATCGATGCTACGGCTGCTACTATGCCGGTCTCTTTCGACCAATTCAGCGATTTTATCGCAATTTTCGACGACAGGCCTCCCGGAGCGTGGCGCATCTTCGACCACCTCTATACCAGAACGAAAACGTTGAAACCATCGTTGTGCGGTGGAAATGGAAACTGTATCAGGTCCATAAACTGCACAATCGATCTGAAATTTTTTAACAGGTCCTTTCCACTTCAAGAGGCTGCTCATTTGGCCGAACTGCCGTTATCAGACAACTAGAGAACATGCCTGCCATACAAAGTCTCCGATGCTAAGTCTTTTTGTGGAAAATTGTTTTAAAGAGATAAATTCATGAAATCGGGCATTGATACTTATCCAAGCCATTGTAACAATCTCCAAACAAATTGTTAACATCGGACTACTATGTATAGAGCTATATGTCACATTGTCTGCTATTCGTCAAATCGTGTCGGATAAAAAGTAGGCGGAATCCAGGTAGAGACTTGGAATAATCTGAATGATTGGTATCCACCACAATACGATATGTGAACTTTATCTTTCGAATTTAATTTTAAACTACTAATCAATGGCACCTAGCTGCTTAAATCATAATACGAAATAAATCCGTTTTTGTGTATATGAAAATTCAATCTTTCAATCAACTCTTTATCCGGCAAACCGACTTCAATGATTAAACGCTAAATTATTCGTGTAAAAGAGCGCTCCAAGCAGCACCGAGACTAAGTCTTCCTTTCAATTTAAGGAGTTCAGATAGTACCAGTTCGGCATGTGCAATCCAGGCTTTAGTACGTGGCCTTCATGTATCGGTTGTGGTCTGGGTCCATGCCTACTAAGCGTACAAACCTCAACTTGCAACTCATCATGCGCAGAATCTGGTTGTAAAACGTGCCCTTGTGGCTGTGGACAACCATATGCGTTGACTTATTCGCCAACATTTGGCAGCAGTGGAGCACTTATAAGTAGCTGTATACCCTTTCCACAACTGTGGAATTGCCACAATACACCCGCCTCATACACATGTAAGTTAGATGGAACGTATAAATTTCGGAACCTAACTCTATAACTTTTATCTTGTAAAAAAAGGTTGTTTATAATCGCTGCACTACAAGGTCCTCGGATCTGCGGACTGTCTCAATTTAAGGAGTTCCGGTACAAATTTGAACCGTTACAATAACATGCAAACATTCATTTCATATACACACATCCAGTTGTCCGGTTTTTACAAATAAATTTACAAGTTCTCTGATTTATCATATTTTTTACTATTCCTGGAGATTAAGCATATTGTAAAGTTAAGGGTCTTTAAGCTATGTAATACTAGAGTTCTTTAAGAGACGACAATATATATTTATCCATATACTGATCTTCGCTCGAAAATTAGAAGTACTACCCAAAATTGAAGCAATTAGGTAAGAAATTTCACAATATCTGGAAATACGAGTATACCAACCAAAGAAAAGACATCTAGTCGAGAGACTTTACTATAGTACTATAGGTTAGACTACATATATTTTCGTCTTTCCCCTGCGAATCGTTTGATATTCATCGTGTTGCTTCCCGGCCAGCTTCTTGCAGTTTCATTTCAAAATAACATCAAGTCGCAATAACGAACAGAGGACCAAAAATATTCGTTACGCCTACCAGAGAGGGTGAAAAATTGCGTCAAGAGCCTTCAGGACCTGTCAGTGGCAATACGGTTGGGCTTGTTCGAGTTCAAAATCATATTTTTTTATAAAATTTCGGGAGATTAACTGTACTGTAGGGTTTTAAGCTAGATGATATTAAAATAATAAATGAACCGCATACCGATCTTCGCCCAAAAATTAGAAGGACAACACTAAATTGAACCGAATAGCTCTGGCACTTGGCAAAATCTGAAACTAGAAGTACGAGTATATCAACCAAAAGAAAGAGATCTATACTATACATTTTTGTCATTTTGTTATGAATCATTTGATTGTTAGAGTGAGGCTCGAAGCTGGACGGGAAAGACTTCGTAGAATTTAGTCTTCTCGCACTTGCCTTCGAAATAAGCGTTAAGCTGCTTTATCTGGCGGAGAAGCAATAAAATTCGTAACTCCTGTTAGAGAGAGTGAAATATTGTGTCACGAGCTTTCACGATCTGCCAGTGGCAATACAATCGGGCTAGTTTTGAGTTCCTGGTTTTGTATTTTCGCGTCATGGCTGTATGGGCATCGACTCAACTTACTACGACTTTAGGTAACCATGATTCTATTAGGAAAGGTAGCGACGCCAGATACTGCGCGTTCAATGAGGACGCAAGAACTTCTGTGGCAAATACAAAAACAGACAGTTGCTCTATCGGGGTCCACTTAGTAAAGTAAAGTTGATAATTAAGAAGAATACCAGCTGCAAAAGCTGTATACTAGAAGACGAGATGGAAACACCTTTAGACTCCGTCTTGTTTGTCACGCATTTGCGATATCAAGGCTTAAACACTTTGGTGCTCATACTCTTCGCTTCGAAGATTATGGGACTAAGATAAGTTGCAGGAGGGCATAAAATTGGATACAAGAGTTCTATTTTTATGGTTTCACAAATAGGAGTCCAAGTGCGATCTCTGAATCAGCCTAACACTTTCTTCTTGATTGGCACGTATTCTCACGCTTCGATATTCCTCGAGGATTGTGGGAAGAAGATCAGTTGCAGGAGTTCTCTTAGATATACCATGAAGCTTGTGGAATTAAATTCAGATACAAGAGTACCATAAAGTTCCACAAAGGATTGTATATAGAAGTTCAAGTGCGAACTCTGGATCAGCCATCGGACCTAACCTAACCTATCTGCTGGTATCTAGGTAAGTAGGTAGGAGTGCAGACCTATCGGGCTCAATTAGCACTTGATGTGCCATTTTGATACACTGTTCGTAGAACTTCCTGTATCTGCTATGTATTACGTTTCACCTTCTCTCTCAAACCATTTTGAGGTTTCGATGAAACTACTTATGTCCGATATGCTTTTAGTGGAAATCCATTCAAGGTTTGGTGCTAGATGGATTCCAAGTGTTTTGTGTTGAATCTGTGCTAGAGCTGGGCACTCGCAGCGAAAGTGGAAGATTGTTTCCTTGTTCCCTGCTGCTCTGCAGCCACGGCAAATGGCGTTGTAGGGCATACCCATTTTAGATGCGTGTTCCCCAAATGGCCAGTGCCCTGTTGTGGTAGCTGTTACTCTGTAAACACTTTTCCTTGACCTATTTAATAAGTCGTTGGTTCTTCTGGTATGTACTTCTGAAAGAAATTACGTAAGCTCACGTAAAGTCTTCAGTAAACTCTCTTTTAGTTGTCACTGAGCACGATCCTTTAACAACTTGCTGAGACCCAAGATGGACCGAAAACTACATACAAGTATAACTAATATATATACTTGTTGTATTAACGCATCACTTTCTGGTATAACATTTAAATTTTTATCAAAATTCTCCAAATTTCAAATTTTTTCATTCAGATCAAAATTTTTAAACTAAACACTTCCAAATTTTCTGTGCATTTTTCTCTTAAGGCAACTTTTTGAAGTAAGTCACAAGGTTTACCTTACAGCTTCCAACAAGATAATAATTACAAATACTCTTTTATAGAATTCGAAAAAAAAACAAAACAACAACATATCAAAATGTGCGATCCATGCTATTCTTGTTGCGGACCTTGCGGACCATGTGGCCCATGCGGCCCTTGCGGCCCATGTGGACCCTGTGGCAGCCCTTGTTCGCCATGCGGACCGTGTAATCCATGCGGACCCTGCGGACCGTGCTGTATACCGAATTGTGGACCATGTGGTTTGACAATGCCTTCGGGTCCGTATGTACCACCGCCGTGCGATCCATGTTGTTTAGGTTGTGGACCTTGTGGGCCACGCGGCCGACGTAGTCGACCATGTGGACCCTGCGGACCTTGCGGCGCTTGCAGTCCCTGCATGCCAGGATGTCCATACGAAGCGCCCGAGTGTGGCACATGCTATCCATGCGCGCCGACACCGTGGAATACACAATGTGGCCCATGCGGGCCATGCGGTCCACAAGTACCGTGTGCACCATGTGGACCGTGCCCACCGTGCAATCCTTGTGGCCCGTCGTGTTAAATACATACACATATATACATGCCTATGTATATGATAGTCTTGTTTGCGAATAATTCGATTTTGATTTCATATTTATTTTTGGAGAAGAATGGACCTTTTCTAAATTGAAAATGAAAGTATGCGAAACCAAATAATCTAAAAAGCCGAAAGTGACTTAACTAGCCATTATCAAGGTGAGTTTCATCATGGCGAATTTACCTTGATGCGCGCAAAACTGTCAAGGTGGATTTCGGCTGCGTGAAACCCACCTTGCTAACGGCTTTGCGCGCAACATGGCACTCCCAGCGGTGGTGGTCACATATAGAGCGGCCGTGTATTTCGACTACTTTTTTAAATTTTCTGATATTTTATTTATCTATCTCGTTTTAGGACCCACGCGGGATCGTCCACGCGGTATACTGTGTGGTATACATTGCACTTGCATGTGCGTTAAACGCAATGGATTACAAGATTTGTGCCATCACTCCTTGTGCCGAAGACTATGTTAGCAGGCACTGCGGTACTCTTACGTAAGTACGGATCACGAAATTAGCGTATCCGAGCACGTCCTTAACGATCTGCTTCCTTTCAGATTTATGCGGTTAAAATTGCAAAGTGACATGCCTCATGGACAGCCCTCCTTAGACGTACGCCGGTGTTTTCAATTCATTTTGACCGGGTCGTTTGCGACACTTCTCATCATTTTACACCCTACACTAACTCTACATACAAGACAGTGGCTTCAATGATGTAAAGGCAAACAGCATATAGCACTGTGATAGAGGAAGCGAAAGCAATTGCAGCGGAACTCAAGCGTGGTTGATCTCACAACTTTTGGCGCCGACGAAAATTGTGTATTTGCTTTTCCTTAATGTTCGCATTTAAGTAGCGATGCATCTACATATGTATGTATATATGTGATTTAACACGATGCATCCGAAACTCCTTGAAAAAGCAAATGTTAATAAAGTACTAGATGGTGGTTTCCTTCTTCATTGAATAAAAAAGGTATATGTTTCACTTCTGCTACAAACTTAAAGGTGGTCGTAAATGAATGAACCTCTTCGGCTGACTTCGTTGTTTTCAACAGCTGTGCAAGCGTTGATCCCGACAGACTTGTTCCAACCAATCGGATAAAAATTTAGTTTAAGTATGTCGCGTATAAGCCACAAGACTGCAATATAATAAAGGGTGATTTTTTAAGAGCTTGATAACTTTTTTTTAAAAAAAAACGCATAAAATTTGCAAAATCTCATCGGTTCTTTATTTGAAACGTTAGATTGGTTCATGACATTTACTTTTTGAAGATAATTTCATTTAAATGTTGACCGCGGCTGCGTCTTAGGTGGTCCATTCGGAAAGTCCAATTTTGGGCAACTTTTTCGAGCATTTCGGCCGGAATAGCCCGAATTTCTTCGGAAATGTTGTCTTCCAAAGCTGGAATAGTTGCTGGCTTATTTCTGTAGACTTTAGACTTGACGTAGCCCCACAAAAAAATAGTCTAAAGGCGTTAAATCGCATGATCTTGGTGGCCAACTTACGGGTCCATTTCTTGAGATGAATTGTTGTCCGAAGTTTTCCCTCAAAATGGCCATAGAATCGCGAGCTGTGTGGCCTGTAGCGCCATCTTGTTGAAACCACATGTCAACCAAGTTCAGTTCTTCCATTTTTGGCAACAAAAAGTTTGTTAGCATCGAACGATAGCGATCGCCATTCACCGTAACGTTGCGTCCAACAGCATCTTTGAAAAAATACGGTCCAATGATTCCACCAGCGTACAAACCACACCAAACAGTGCATTTTTCGGGATGCATGGGCAGTTCTTGAACGGCTTCTGGTTGCTCTTCACCCCAAATGCGGCAATTTTGCTTATTTACGTAGCCATTCAACCAGAAATGAGCCTCATCGCTGAACAAAATTAAAGCGCGAAACACATTTCGAACCGAACACTGATTTTGCTAATAAAATTCAATGATTTGCAAGCGTTGCTCGTTAGTAAGTCTATTCATGATGAAATGTCAAAGCATACTGAGCATCTTTCTCTTTGACACCATGTCTGAAATCCCACGTGATCTGTCAAATACTAATGCATGAAAATCCTAACCTCAAAAAAATCACCCGTTACCTCAGCTTATCTCATTCCACGGTTAGTGAGACGTCCTGAGGCAGGCTTCAAAATTTAGTGATTTCTGAGCCTTTTACGAATATAGTACACAAAACGAATCTCTTTACATCAAAATTAAGCGGACGAAACTCATCCGATCATTATCTCAGGTTTTATTCTTCCTTGCTTATTATACTCGTTTGAAGTCAAATCAAACCCTTATTTTAAATTCATATCCAACAGAACTAGTAGCCCTTGATCCAAAAGCTTCATGAAGAATGCTATATATTTTTTTCCTAATGGGTATTTGAAATCTTCTCCCACCTCGATCGTCGTAGAAAAATTCTTATAATTTCGGAACAAGATAAGTTCAAAATTCCGAGCTCGATTATCCATCGCTAGACATTAAGAAAGGCATCAATCGCTTATACTTGTACTGTTGTAGAGGAACAATTGTGAAGAGGTGGGCCTTTCAACAAAAGTGGTGTCTTGGCTCCACGAAAGCGTAGTCAAGACAATAATGTTTCATGGATGACAGATTCACTGTGAGTGTTATTGTTAGTGTGGTCCTTGTCAATGCCATTACATACATACGTTCCACTTATAAACTTAGCTGATAGGTACTTAACGACGAAGGCTTCTGATAGACTTAGGTAAGCTGGGTATATGGGGGTCCAGGGCAGGGACAGACTGATTAACTCCACTATTTTTCTTAATTTCCTTACTATCGATATCACTACACTGCGGAACAAACTCTTGTAGGTTCCTTCTGTGCTCACAAACCTGCGAGGGATATGTGGGCCGGGCACACCCGTTGAAGAAGAGGTGCAGTGAGGTTTTTCATATATTGAGAAAAGTTAAGAGGGAAAGTAAGAGGTGGAGTCTCCCATGGCATGAGGTAGCTGAAAGAGGTTAGATAGGTACACTTCTGGGCACTCTCCTTGAGAGATGTGCATTCATTGCTTAAGTCGAGCGGCTATACTGCCTTTCTAGCCCGCTGACTGTGCGCTCGAAACTTGTCCAGAAGTGCAAGACCTTATTAGCAACAGCTTAAATTTTTTCAACAAAATATTAGTATTGGTGGCACAACAGAATTGCCAACTGCAAACTCGATGATCTTGCTGGGAGTGGCTCTTTTACTCCAAAAATATTCAATTGAAAGCGATCGGTTTTCCGATGTTCTATTGCGTTCTAGCGCTGGGTTTGTCGATCTTCAGAGAGCTCGGCAAGCGCTGGTCAACAACCACAACGCCTGCGAAATCCTTCGGGCCCAAAGTGAACCGTAAAAGGCCCTCCGAGCTACTCGCACTTAGCAAAGTCAATTTCGCCGCAATTGTAAGTGTTACGATTGGACGCGGTCTAGTATCTTGCCGGACGCAAATGCCAAAGCTGTATAGAAAAAGGCGAGGTTGAATAATCTAAACACTTTCTTCTCAGCTGTCCCCCTTTTGCCAGACTGTTATTGAAACATCTCGGTAGTCACACTTTCGGCGAACTGGCCGGAATTAATATCAGCCGACTTAATTAACGCTCAGAAATGTCCATGTGGAGTTGCTTATTGAACAAGCTCCCAAGAACCAGCATTAATACCAACAACAGCGTCAGCCTCGAAATCCAACACAGAATATCTTTGGCAAACAGGGTTTACTTCAGGACAATAAAGAAGTAAAGTCCTCTCTTGACGAACAAAGATCATAATCTACAATCCCCGTCCTGCTATGTGGTGCAGAGGAATAGAAGATGAACACATCTGATGAGTCGCCTTTAGGAGTGTTTAAAAGAAAGGTTTTGCGAAATATTTATGCTCTTCTTCGCACTGGCTGCAGTCGATGGAACGAAGAGCTGTACGAGATAAACGACGACACTGACATATTTCAGCGAATTAAGATACAGCGGCTATGCTGGTTAAGCCATGTCCATGTCCGTTTGGAAGAGAACACTCCAGCTTTGAAGGTTTTCGATTCAGTACGCGCCGGGGGAAGTAGATAAAGAGGAAAACCTCTACTCCGTTGGAAGGACCAAGTGGAGAAGGACTTGGCTTCGCTTGGAATATCCAATTGGCGCCAGGTAGCGAAAAGAAGAAACGACTGACGCGCTGTTGTTAACTGGGCTATAAATGCATAAGTGGTGTCTCCACCAGTAAAGAAAGAAGACACAGATTGTGGTGTCAAACCTATAGCATTTTTGACCAATCATCCTCGTCTTCAAAGGTAAAATACAAACTTTATTAGATGCTTTCTTTTTCCTTCGAGTAGGGTGGTTTGCATTTGAACTTTTTTTCGGCCGGAATTCTTGGTACGGCTAGACTTTTTGGGAAATATTTAGCATAAACCAATTTAGTGCTTGTTCATTAAAATACTGTACTTCTATTCATATTTAAAAATCCAAGCAAGTCATGCAAATATTTTCAAGCAAGAAAATATTTTGTAAAACAAATTTGGAAAAATTCTCATTCCAAAACAATATTTCGGCTAAAAACCAGCTAACAAATTTCCGTTGCGACCAAAAGTAAGTTAATCCTTCAATATATACAAATATATTTACCGTATCCTTTTCACATATCACTAAACATTTCAAAGAATTTTTATTTAAATTCATTGATGATAATTTGTCGCGTACCGTTTAAAATTAATTTGCATTTCTTACAGAAATTAACCTAACATCGAAATGTGCTGCGGTCCCTGTTATGGCTCTTGCTGTAGTCCCTGTTATAGCTCGTGCTGTAGCCCCTGTGGGTCGTGCTGTGGTCCTTGTGGACCCTGCTGTGGCCCCTGTGGACCTTGTGGCGGCTGTGGCCCGTGCGGATCCTGCTGTGGCCGTTGCTAGACGTCTCTACGCCGCTTTTGTAAGTACAACCACTTTGAAAGCTGGTTAGAACATGCTTTGAAATTCATTTCTTATCTACCTTCAGTCCCAATTCAGCTTCTGGGAGTTAGAGTACCATTAATTCAAAGCGGCTAAATGTCAAATGAACGGCGAACGGCAAAAATATCGGTATTTATTGCGTACATTTGGTCCCAAACTCTTCTAAAATTAATGGTTTGTTTTTACTTTCAGTTAAATGGACTGTAAAACCAAAGAAAGTCAGTGTCCTCGAACAACGTGAGCAACAGCGGACCAGAAAAGTTCTAGGCAGCCATATAAAATAGCTTAAGATATCACAATTTTTTGGTTACATTTTTCTTTTTTCTTTTTAATAAAAGTGAAACTGCTTTTATTAAATTGAGATTTTTTATTAAATTCGTAGTATGGAAAGGTTAGTCTCACAAGCCGTTTGTGGCTGATCGACTATTCAGACTATTGTTTAGGCTTACAAAGTTATTGAGCTGGCTTGAATCAAGAAAATAGGATTTTCCGTTTGTTATATCCTTCAAAGTTTTCCTGGAATATGACATTGAGGACCACTTTAGTTCCAGAACATTTCGGAGATGCAGAGAAATGGGGTCAGAATGACACGCGTATATTCCTAAGCAGTAGTCTTTTTGAGGGTTTCCTTGGAGGGTTGTATTTATAATAAAAAACTTCGAACTATTTTTCGATAAGGTGAACGTGTTCCCTCATAATCCTGTTTAGTTTATGGAAGATGCTATCAAAAGCCAAACTTATTTGAAGAGCTACCTCTTTAACTATTTCTGTTTCTTCCTTAAGAGTTTAGCGCCAGTATCTATTGTCTATGGTCTAGCAATCTATTATAGCTTTTCCTAAATCAGAATCAAAGCAATTGGCCAGAAGAAGAATGGAAATATATCCACGTTAGTGTAGAACGGATCAAGTTACTCCTTAGGAAGGTACACAAATCAGAAATTTAAGACCATGACCATTTATGGGATTTATTACGTTGTCAATATTCGTGTTGCAGAGCTGAATAGAGAAGGTACAATCGACATCAGTGGCGCGCTGTCAGTTCTGCTTTCTCCAGACTGGAAACGGTAGGGTAACAAATGGTAAGTAGAGGAAGAGAAAGGCATCCACTTCGTTCGAGAGAACAAGTGGAATAGGACCTGGCGACACTTGGAATCTCCAATGGGCGCCAAAAAGTGAAAAGGAAGAAATCCAGAACACAGTGGTAATAATGCAGGTATGCGCACGAGTTGAACCTAAATGCGGCAGACAAGAGGAATCTCTACACTGAAACACTCGAACTACTTGCATCAAACATGGACTCACTGCAATATCTGTCTAAATTTTTTCAGCTTTTCATCTTTCAAAAAGAAAAAATTCAAAATCATTACAAACATTTTTGGCTCTACAAACGAAACTAAATTTCCAGTCTATACTTTTTTCAAAAGCTAAAAAAGTAAGTAAGGATCTTTAATAAGCACCCAAAGCCTCTCTAATTTTCTTCCACATTTCAGGGCACTATCTAGGCAAACGCATACAAAATGTGTTCTGGTTGTAGCCCTTGCTGTAGTCCTTGCTGCTGCTCGCCATGCGTCTGCCCCTGCAGGTACCTGAAGTGCACGGATTTCTGCTGCCGTTGGCCATGCCCATGCAAGGCTCATTGCTATAATACACCACCCAAGTGTTGCTGCTAAGCAGTAATACTTGAAATGCCGCAATGGAGCTTGTCGTCAGAACTAATTTTAGTCAAATATATGGTATACAATGCTTTTGGATTAAGAAGTTTTAAGTGAAAATAAAGTAAAATTTTGGAAAAAAACATTGAAAACTCAGTACTTGCAATAAATCTACTCAAAAGCCGCCGATTTGAAGTGGAAAATTTGTTTGTCTTCTCAAGAACATTTAGCCTTTGTGTAGTTCAAACTGCTCTTGGTATCTTAGCTCTGTTGTTATTGCTGTAACGTGTACCTAATCCTCATTAGGATGGTAAGGATTAGATAATTTGTCCTCGGAGTTATCCATCAGTAGGCTCAGGAAACGTACTGTTTCGACGGGATCGGAACAAAGGTGAAGATGTGAATGGCGATCAATGCTTGTTGGATGCTAGTTGCGTTCGGTTTCTGGTCAGCTTATAGGAGACGGTTTCGCTATAAGCAGGTGACTGCGGGGATGATTTCTGCGAAAGCACCCCAGAAGGAACTGTTTGGAGAGGAGTTCATTATGCCGCTTAAATGTGAGCATACGGACTTTACTATGCAGGTGTTCGATGGGAGACATCAAGAGGCATCCTGTCGTAGTCCAGAGTGCAGTTTACCTCGATGATTGACGACCGCTCAGGTTGTTCATAGTCCATCTTTTTAGTCCTGGAGGAACCGCAGATTTTTCTCCATGTATCGTCAATCAATCACACATTGACTGGCTTTTGACAAGCCCAATGCTACGAAGATCGTCCTCTCGCAGAAAGTTTTTGGTTAGGGCCATGAACTATCTGGCGCTTATGACGCTAAGTGCTATGGTGATACCGTGCACTTTTCGGAAGCCATGCTGGTGGTTTGTTAGTCCCAAGTGGTGTGTTAAAGTCGGAAGTAGCAGGGCCTCAAGTGTCTTCACTACAGGGGAGAGGAGAGTTATTGGATGAAAGGACTCTCCTATGTTGGCGGATTTCCCAGGTTTCAGTAGTGGGACCACACTTCCGGTTTTCCACATATCCGGTATTTGAGTGGTCAGCGATAGGTTGAGGACCTTGATACAGACCTTCGGTAACCCGAAATTACAGATTTTGTCATCTCATAGTCATACTAAACCATTTAAGGGCGTGACATAAACGGAGGCAGAACAAATATCCTATATTCGCGAAATCGTCCTCAATCGATTGACCATATACTGAACCCTGAAACCACTTTATATACAAGAGACAAAACAATAAAAAGCAAAGCAATGTCTCAATTGCTGAATAAAAATGTAATACAATTTTCATTACAAAACTTTTTGTTTAACCAAAAATAAATCCAAAAAAATTTGTCCGTTACAATTATTTTGAAAAAGGTAATTATGTTTGGCAAAGACTTAATAAATATTTCCTTAACTTACTTCCACTCACTTTCGCCAACAGCAGCCCCAAACCAATTGAAAATGTGCGAACCTTGCGGCTTTTCCGTTGCGCCGTGTGGCCCTTACGGACCCATAGGACCATATGGACCGATTACCGCTTGCGGAGCGCATGGTATTTATGGACCGCCTTGCATACCGGATTCGTCACCGAACCCGCCCTGCTGTCCCTCACCTTGTCCAGTAGGCTGCTGTCCACCACCATGCGATCCCTGCTCCAACTGTTGTCCAAATCCATGTTGCCTCTGAAATTGGACTGAAAATTGGTGTCAGCTTAATATTCGCTCTAAAGGAGTTTTTCATGCATGTCTTGAGTTGAATTGGGGCGAAAAAATTTGTTGCAACAAGCGCTTATGTACATCCGTAGACTGTTTGTGTTGAGCTAACGGTTGACTTACGGTATCAGTTGTACATGCAGTAGAGAGGGACTAACTTTGTATGTACTGAATGCACAAGTAATCGCCAGCGCTCTTTGTGTTATATAGTGCATGTAAATATGAACCGTGTCTTATTAGAAATGGTAACCCAATGTTTCGTTTTTGGTAATAAAATTCTTGCAATAGTCGTCTACAAAGTCTAAAATTGATATTTTATTGGTAAAACTTATGGAGACTGTATTTAGCTTCCTCAGAGGTCTCGGTAAATTTGGTAATATACTTATTTTATTTCAACCCGACTGCCCTATGTATTCAAGTTGGAACATTGGGAGCCTGAAGATTTCTCAAATTTTATCTCAAGGGTAGGTGCTTCGCGATGACCCCTGAAAAAGTAATAGGTTCGGTTAGTTTAGGTAGGATTCATCAAAAACAATCGATGGATCTTACTTTGACAGGGACTCCTTAAAGTGCATCATCTCATAGACCGACGAAGTGTTTTGAGTCGCAAATTATTATCAATCTCAACCACCTCGCTTGGTTCCCCAAAGATGTATTTAACGAGTTATTTCAGCCTCAGTCTGGCAAAAGTCGGACAAAAGAAGAAAGAGTGAGTGACAAAATGAGTTTGCCTTGCCTTTCTCCATATACAAGTAGCTGTAACCCGTGTGTACCTATTGTACAATGTCCAGTCAGACTGTTCACTTTGGGCCATAAGGATCTCGCTTGTCAAGCCCACTACAGGTCCATGGATGCAGCGTTAGAACACAAGAGGACATCATACAACCAACACAGTTTCAATCGGATGAAATTAGGTTAGGAGTGCCCTCGCTTGCAAGCTCATTGGCTTTGCAGTTTCCGTGGATTCCGCTGTGACCGGGTCTTCATACAAATCTAATAAGGTAATGGCTTGAAGCTAATGCTAATAAGGTTATGTACTTCTTGACTAGTTTTGAGCGCACAATACCGACCGGCTATCAAAGTGAATGCACACCTTTCTGAAGAAACTTGCACTTCGGAACAATATACCTACCGCTACCTTGATGGAATAGTCTGGTAGTCTGAAACTTGAGGTGATACAGAGCACCCAATGGGAAATTCTACCTCCTTCCAACGGCTAAGTCTAATTGAAGTCTTCGCAAAGCATCTGCCAGCTTTGGCATGTCTACAAATGCAAAGTGTAGGATTGCATTGAGTGTCATTGTTTGTATTGTCCTTAGTGAACCACAAATACCGACAAGGTTCACTCTTTGAACACGCTCCAGCTGCTTAGCTAATGTAGTTTTTCCGAGCGCCCTCCACCACATAACGAGCCCGTAAACGATTATTGGCTTAACTACGGTTTCATAGAGCCATAACAGGCCTCCCACTACTTAAGCTAAGATTTACCGATCTAAATGGGGTTAGATCGCCGAAATCTAATTCCCAAACAGCCGGTTCTACGCCAAGGAATTGACCCGGATTTACCGGCCAAGCGCTGTTATTTCGAAGATCTGTGAGCCCTCCTCTTCCCCATTGCTCCTCTACAACAATATACAAAGTCACTAAGTTCCCTGAGTTTTTCTTTACTCTAGTTAAAATAATTAAGGACTGGAGTCTGCGATAAAGGCAAAAAATGCCAACAAGACGCTCTTACGAGTTCCACTCCTCAACAATCTTGTCAAAAATGGAACAAATATTGTCTTAGAATACTAAAACTCAATATCATCATCTCCAGCCACCGGCTCATGCAGGCCAAACACCTAAAAAGTCCTGTCGAAACACTGATGCCCCACTGTACTTTCAAAGTGAGAACATATTTCATACCAGACAACCTTGCATTATCTGTCAGAAAAAAATTTTTGAATCATTCATAAATATTTCGGCTTTGCAAGAACATTAAAAATTTAAAAGTTTATAATAAAAAAATCGTAAGTTACAAAACTAGTCAGCAAAATTTGGATTTCTTTTAATTTTCGCTTTCTAATCTCCCCCTGCGACTTCACAGCTCTTCCATTCAAAGAACGCCCTACCCAGAATGTGCGATCGCTGCTATAACAATAAAAATGGCTCGTCTACTTCCGCTTGCCAGAATGGCTATTGTAATACATGTTGTCCTAATGGTTATTGCAGCCGTACACGCACACCACAAAGTCCAAAACCAGATCCAACGGCCTGGACTGGGCCAAGCCAATCGTTTAGCCGTGAATCGCAGTCAAATTGGGTACAACACCAACGTTGGGCGTGACTAACATCACGGCTGAGGCAATCGCAAAAATTACACGAGATAGAAAAGCAAAAACCAACGAAACTATTAGTCTTGCAGTCGGAATATAGTCTCCCGCAAATGTAGGTGACGCTATTACTAAAAACCGAGGTGGACGTGCTTTTATGGTTGTATTTTTTCGCTCATTCTCTTCTATGTAGCTCAGCGAAGGTCATCATTGCGCCAGAAAGTGATCCACCACCGCACGTGATGATTATGCCAAACGATTCAAAGGAGTCCCTGGTGTACGTAAGCTGCTGAAAAAAATATTAAACACTACTGAGTTATTACTTTCCACACAGCTTCAGACAGGATTCCAGCGAGGATTTGAAGAAACCAACCAAACTTATGATCATACCATCGCGAGTTTTGGAGACGAGTAAAACCCTTAAGTATGATGTAATTAAAATGGCGGTTTTCTAATTAACCCAAAAACCGGGGTTGTACTCGTCATTGTAGGCATCTAGATGATAGTACAAAACTGGCGCTGGACTTTACAAGATCTATAGCGTGCAGATTTCCAACGCTCCTGCACAAGTGGAAAGTCCATTTTCTATTATCTAGCGAGCTAGCCGATGCGGTGCGTATGGATCCCGGCAAATTTCGTCGGCCACATCACACTCCCGCTGTTAGATTTGAAACTCGGTACAGCGCGAAAAAGAAGTCTCCACCATATCCGCGGAGAAATTCAGTACTGATGCCGAACAGTCTGCCCTGCAGCCAACTTCGTAAGGGTCTACAAAAGATTGTTAATGATTTTAAGATAGTTTACAAGAATGCTTGAAAAAATAAAACTCACACCTCAGCCATACAGGAAGAAAATTTGGAGTTTTTATGGTGGGAATAAGTAAATCGGATATCTAAGGGAACAGGAATTTGGTTTGTCACAGGTTATGTTCTTTTTTTTTAGGGTATTTTTGATTATAGGATCATAATAATTAGATTTCTGACTGCAGAGTAAAATGTCCACTTCTTTTAGTATGAGTTCTCTTTGCAATAAAATTGAAAGGTTTCTACTTGATCTTTGGGAATATTCCTTTTCGAAACCAATACTTTTGGAGGAAACTCACAGAAGAGTTCGGAGTGTCAAACTCAAGTCAATAAAAATAAATTTGGATGACTCTTCTCAGTCAGATAAATATGATGATATCAGCGTAGAGCTTCAGGCTGCAAGGCGTCGAAAGTAATACCAAGCATATTTGATTGAAAATCTATGTCGAGCTCGTAAAGATAACCGTTAATCCGCATAGTAAACTTCTTCAAAATCAAGAAAGGCTTCCTTTATGGGAGGAGCTCAAACTCCAATTAACTCATTGAAGTGCTGTGGCGTTCCATATCCCAAGGGTATTTCACCCAGCATTAAAAAGGTCTCACAGTACACTTAATCCACCAATTCACCGTTACCCTGAAGGTTGGATTAGAGATAACCACTTGTTCTAAATTTAATCCCAAGTGCTCAATGAGAAATATTTTATTTGTACTATTTGTTTTTCAGGAAAAAAAATCACTCAAATCATTCAAAAAATTTTCGGCTTTTCATAAACAACAAAATTACACGAACTTCTCGATTATCATCTTCAAACTAACAGGTATGAAAACAACTGTAAATAATGCTTACAACTAAATATCAATTAACACTTTACTCCATTAGTCTACTTGGACAACAACAGCTCAAAATGTCCTTTCCCTGTTGCGGTTGCTGCGGCTCTTATGGTTGCCCGACTGGCCCTTGTGGCCCTTGCGGTCCGTGTGGACCATGTCGACCAGGCGGACCGTGCCAACCTTGCGGACCATGTGGCCCATGTAGCCCCTGCGGACCGTGTGGCCCATGCAGCCCCTGTGGCCCATGTGGTTCTTGTGGACCTTGCTGCGGACCGTCGTCATGCGATCCGTGCTCACCTTGCGGTCCGTGCGGACCTTGTGGTCCTTGTGGACCTTGTGGTCCCTGCTGTAGCCCGTGCGGTCCTTGTATAACGCGCGGTCCATGCGGCCCTTGTGGTACATGCGGACCCTGCTGCAATCCATATCCGGGCTGCTGTGCGTTCGGTTGTCCGTGTTCCAAATGCCCGAACCCGTGCCGATATCTAAAGCCAAAATACTAAGTACTAAGGTAACGCGCTTGCTGGACATTTACGAAGTACAAAACTTGGGACTGTGTGTGCAGGGCGGGTTTGTTGAGGAACGAGTTACTAGAAATATGGAGACACTTGGGTTGGAAATAGAATTTCAAATGCAACAAGCGCTGACAAGTAGTGGCGATCGTTGGACAACGAGTCGATCAAGCGGTTAGATAATAGATTTCAAAGAATGCGTCTGCAATTGCCATATGTCGTTTTGTTCATTTGATATTTTGTATGAAGATATAAACGAATAAAAAGAGTACACCTTGCAAAGGTTGCTTGAAAATTTAAAAATCACCGAGTAAGTGCATTAATTGTCAAAGATGATCATTTTTAATTCATAAAATTTCAAAAATTCCGAAAGTAAACAACACCTCATTGGCACGGAAAATTTTTTTGTTAGAAATTTCTGCGCTAACTAAAAACGTGAGTAATTCGTGACATACGAAAAATAGTTCTTAATTATTTTTTTTTTGTTGTAGACTTCAGCCATCACCTAATGCAGTGCCCTTGCTGGTGCTATCGACCGGCTCCTTGTGGTCCTTATGGCCCCTTCGGTCCATGGGGTTGTATAGGACCATGCGGTGCCATAGGTCCATGCACGCCTTGTGGTGCGCCGTGGGGTTCGTGTCAGCCGTGTGGCAGTTCGTGTTACGGCTCTTCGTGTTATGGGCGTAGATGTTGTTAAAGCAAGTTACCGATGCAAACGAGCGCACGCAGCAAAGCAAGCAGGTAGAGATTAATGAGGAAACGCAGCGTCGATTTGGGCAATGAATTGGGTGAATTGCAATAATGGCAAGTGTATTTCGTTACAAACATGTGAACTGCAAGGTGAAGGCACAAAAATCATACAAAAATATTTAAATATAAAATATCTTTTTTAATTTTTGAGATTTTGTAAATAAAAGTGTGCAAAATACTCAAAAACATAAACATGCTTAGGTTTGTTTGTTGGAGAAAAATCTTTGCTGAAGTCTTTGCAGAGCTGTTTTTAAGGAACACTTTACAGTTAACATTGCGTAGTCAGTAAGCGACAAGAGAACAATGTTGAACGTTTTGAACTCTCTTGGGTTTAAGATTTTTTCGAAATTTTTTGATACATTGTTACGTTCATTGTTTTATCACACTAAGTCAGAT
Source organism: Bactrocera dorsalis (assembly GCF_023373825.1). Classification (NCBI taxonomy): domain Eukaryota; kingdom Metazoa; phylum Arthropoda; class Insecta; order Diptera; family Tephritidae; genus Bactrocera; species Bactrocera dorsalis. The sequence continues at coordinate 7,611,690 of NC_064303.1, forward strand.
AGGTCCATATTACGAATAGAATACATTTTCGATTTAATTTGTCTACTTATTGAGGCTCTGCCGCCCTTTTTTGAGGTGATCATCTCTCTTGAACAGCTTAGAACGCTGACCCATTCTAGTGCCCAAAAAGGTTCCTATATAATGCATCCTGAGACGCTTCAAAATCCACAAAGTACTTTCATCCTATCACAAAATTTGTTAAGACAACCAATGCCAGTTTCGGATTTGTCTCGTGGTTCCATATAGGTATAGGCTGGAAAATGGAAAGGTAAGTGCTTGATTGTTTCTACATCACAATCCTTCATACAACTTCGACAACTAGCGATTGCCCAGATTTTTAGTCTCATCACATGAATTAATATTAAAAGGAAATATATGATGATGCCCAGAAAAAATAAAGCAGCACCAAGAATGAACATTGACCAATAAGCATTTGAAACTGTAAAATCCTTCTCTTATCTGGGCTGTGAACTTGGTTGTGATAACTCAACAAGCCTGAGTATCGATGATAGAATACAAGCCGCTATTAAGTCACCCGCGTCCCAAATAAAACTGCTCAAATGAAAGCTACTCGATAGGCAATGCAAGCTAGAATAATACAAAACCATAACTTGACCAGTTTTATGGTACGGAGCAGAATCATGAATGCTAATCGACAATGAAGAAACCAAACTGCAAACCTTCGAAAAAAAGATCCTAAGAAAAATCCTAACTTGCCTTATGGCTTCTAATTCCAATTTATGAAAAAGGTGTTCGACGCTAGAATGCAAGGTATCTCATGTTGTCTTGCCGTATTTCATCTGATTTCACGGCTAATTTTCGGGTTAGGCGATTTCAAAATCCTCAAAAGACATTGTCTAGATGACCCAACACCGGGGTATCATTGGGTCTTTCATTTAGAACGCCTTTTTGAGTTACGAAATTTAAAGTTTCTTTTTTTATGCTGCGGATTTTGTGTTTAGGGATCGAATTTTTTGGAGTTTCGAGTCTCTTCTTTCAGTTTTGCTAGCAAATTTCTCACTTTGTCAAATTATTTGTTCACTTTATCTCATCTTATCTCACCACATCGAAGTACATCTGATTTCGACTGATTCCCTTACACCAAACGATAAAATATCATCTATCCTTTTCTCAAACTCACTCAACTTTTTATCAACTCTTATATTTTCTAAGATTTGGGTTAGGTTATTCAAGCAGGCCCATGAACAACGCATAGACCGATTTTGAGTTTTGAACTATGTGAGTTGGAGCGGCATTGCGTAATTCATGAGAAGTAGTCTTCTTTCATGTTGCCGTCAATAGAATCATGTTCCTACAATCTTTTCTATTAAGATCGCATAGATACTTTGTGTATCTTTATCCATCGAATATTTTTTATTCCATCGAATTTTAACCTTCCTTTCCATGCTCTTGTTCAGATCGTCGTAAAGATATTGCATGTGTTTAGCAATGTCGTTCACATTACTGGATGACAGCCGTACATTGCTCTTGGAATCTCGAACACTTTCTGTGAAATCGCTTGTTCCTGGCTACCTGGCTGCCCTGCTTCCGAAGGCACTTCTGGCCATTTCCGAGCCGTAATTAATGTGTTGTGCTCAGCTAGCATGCCCTTACATCAACGATATTTTTCTGTGTTTAATCTGAACACCTTTTCTCAATTGAAAAGTGGGATCATGTAGTTAGTCTGTACTTGACACACCGTCATTACCAACCGAGCTATGCCCGAAGCTTCTATATGTAAATTCTCCTGCCGTCAGTAGACGTCCCGCTGATTTTGCAGAGCAGTTTTCAGCGAATATGACCGGTTTAGCACTAATTGAAGAACCGCCGTTGGAGTGCTCTTTATGCATAGCACAGCAAGCCTCTGAATCTCTAGGTACTACTACATAAGAGAAAGAGAAGTCTCTTGCATTTCCACTACACAAGGAGATCAATTTTCTCCGGATTAATACCTCAGAACCGCATGCGATGGCATAGAAGTAAGCTTCAAATAATATTCCCTCATTGATTCGTCATAGAAGGCTTGATTAGTAAAATTATTACTTCTGGCCACAGTTAATAATTCTAAAGCAACCTGTAGCTTGTTTAAAAGAATATCTTTTAGCTATCAAAACGTAAAGAAGTCTAACTGCTGACGCTTGTTTTACTAAGGATCCAAGAAACAAGGATCTTTTGAGTAAAGGTTTAAACTTGTTTTTGTAACTCACTGTAACAATAATAAATAAAATATGTACATTGAAATAAATTTCACTTGAAATTTTCAGTTTTCCGTCATATCAAAATTTTCGTCAGGAAGATAGGCCACAAAAAAGTTTTCGTTTGTAACTTTTTGTTTCGCAGGAATTTCTAAACTAAGTTGTAAGTAAAGCCACGATTTAAAATGTAGTACAAAATTATTTAGTTAATTTCTACAGCTTTAAGAAATCGTGCGACGATGTGTTATTCCTGCTGTAGCTCATATTCCTGCTGCTCGCCCCGTTGTGGGCCATGCAGACCATGCGGGCCATGTGGCCCTTGCGGACCATGTGGTCCCTGCGGACCTTGTCGGCCATGCTGTGCACCGTGTGGACCGAGCGGATCATATGGCTCATGTCTTGATTGTCGTAAACCCTGTGGTGAGTCAAATATTTGTCGACCCACAGGCTGTTTCTATTTCGGCTGAGATACCATCGTCGCGAACACGAGTCATAGGAAGTGTGTTTGCGAGCCATCTGCGTCTGGTGCGTTCATTGTTGGTGCTAGCGTTGTGCTACAAAACACCGAACGTTTTGGAAGTTTTTGCAAGAATAAATGTTACAGGAAAAACGAATAACAGGACAAACACACATTGTGCTGAGTGAAGTTGATGTGTTGTAAACACGAAAATTGGCCAATAAACATACACACGTTTTGACATCAATAAAATGAGGTGGCTTTCGTTTTTTTTTCGTGGTAACGGTAGAAATATGAATAATTTGTATGTCCTAGAGGATCAGCGAGTTCATTCTTTCGTAGCTTTTGAGATGATGAAATTTCTTAGATTTTCAACTAATTCGCTGAGTGGAAAGGATGGTTGAGAGTCTAAGGTATGTAGGTGTGCTACGGCGAAGCTTAAACATAGGTTTACGTTTTAATGAAGATAATCCACTTGATGATCATTACGAACGAAATGATATTCAACACGTAAATGAAATCCATTTTATCCTTTGCCGAAAATTGCGTTGTAGCCAAATATTCAAGATTTCGTCTCCAATATTCAAGAAATATTAAAGATTTACATATTAATATTCAAGATTTCGAAACCGTTTACCACTATACATATGTACAAGCGCCTAAGACTATCGTAGGGAAATAATTTTTCCTTAACATCGTTCATTTTTAGCCGACGAAGACTCGGTACTGATTTAAGCTTCGGACGGCATACTCAGAAACAAAATACAAATAATATCCCACATTAATTCTTACTTCATAAATGAAATTTAAGCTATTTGTTCTTCAACATTCATTCAACATTGGCACAATCCATTTTTGTAAAAGTTTGCCTTTACTACTGATTTCTATATAGGATGTATTTTCAATGAAACAATACCATTTGCTATTTCGTAATAAAATCGCATCCTAAAAGACGCCGAAGATACTATTGCTACAATGCAACAAGACCAAATTAGTCCATCCGTGTCGTTCGTTTGGTAAATGGGCCAAAAACGACATGACCATACCGATCCCGATTCCCGGTTGAATGGGTATTTTAATAAACAAAATTGTCGCATTTGGAGTATCATCACTCATCGATAGTTCAGACGCCGTTCCATACTCATACATTTTCTGTTTGGTGTTCTCTATGGGCAGAAGGAATCATTGGCCCATATGCCTTCAAAAATAAAGTCGGCCATGGTGTTTTATTTTAATGGGGAACGCTATGGAGCCATATTAAAGACTGCGTGAATTGGAGGATGTTGATGTGGACGATCTTTGGTTCCAACAAGACGGTGTTACATACCTTACAGACAACGAAGCAATTCATTTATTTTAGGAAACTTCTTAATGAGTGCTTATCTCGCGCCGAGAGTTAGTGGCGTGGTCGCCAAGATCGTGCGATTTAACACGGTTGAAATACTTTTTGTGAGGTTATGTGGAGTCGCTTGTCTACGCAAATAAGCCTGCGACCACAGACTCCTTGGAAGTGAATACACTGCGCATCATTGCTGTAAGTCCGAATTGCTGCAAAAAGTGGTCGAAAAAAAACTCTTTACCAGCTCATCCCATTTTACTCGGACTGAGAAAAGAACACGTATCACGCATTTTTATATAAATATTTATTATTGCTTTCAAAATAGGCTGCTAAGAGGCCAATACAAGCATGCCAACGCTTAATCCATTTCGCTATACTCTTATTATAAGCTTCGGCTGGGATGGCCTGCAGTGTCTTCAGTGAATTTTAAGTTTTTGATTTCAACTCATTTTTGAAGTGCCATTCTTAAACCTAAGTCTCCTCACCAGTAATAATAAGTTTGATGAATATGATTCCTCAGCTCAACCATCCCTTTTGTGACCTCTATGCACTCGACGTCGTTTTTGCTAAAGATTCATATCTTTTGGTAGAAGTCTAGCATTGACACGCTTCATACCCGGAATATTAACCAAAATATGTTGAGTCGATTCAGAAGAGATGGTGAAATTTTCTGCTATCTCTCTGATGCCTATACGACGATTTTCAAGCAGAGTTTCTTTAACTTCTTTGATGTTATGGTATCATCATTAAGAGAGGTGGTAGAGCGATTTGCATGAGGCAAGTTTTCACGAGCTTCTCTGAAAGCTTTGTGCCACTTAAATGCTTGTGTTCGTGATGCATCAAATTGAAATTCATACAAAATTTTCAACTATTCCATAATCGCGATTTCATTGGAAACCTAAAATTTCAAGCAAACTAATTTTTTAGTATTTTTTCATGGTAAAAATCACCGGACAAACAGTTTAATTGTTCCAGTCAGAGTCAAATTTGTTTAGATGATATAAAGAGATGAGGATACCTTAATAGTTCCTCCAACCTGTGACCCATCTAAAGATAGTTATGTACGCTTGTTTACATCACTTACCGACCACAAACTTTTCTCCGAGCTTTCAATACTGAACTTTTTATAGCAAAGCCTTCCATAAAATAAAGCTAAAATAAAGCTTAGACCACACTTACAAACTTACACAAGAGCAAAAATGGAGACTTAAGTGCAAAAGCGCAACTACTAAAAGCTCTGTCTGGCTTATCAGCTTTAAATGCACTAAGAAATCAAATTTAAAAATTGCAACTGATTAGACAGACAATGAGCGCTAAGCTGCTAGTCTCAAAGGGCAAACCACTTAGTGCAGTTCACAAACGCAAATCTTCAGGTGAAAAACTATCAAAAATATATATTTTTCCAAACCAGCAGAGAAGCAGTTATGTTCAACATATTTTTAGCGCTAAGCCTTAGCCTCTTAGCGGTCGCTTACAGCTGGTTGCGCCAGCATTTTCGCTATTGGGAACGACGTCGCGTGCCGCACATACCATCCACACTGATTGTGGGCAATATTTTCGATCTACTCCGTTATCGCTGCTGCTTCGGCGAGCAATTTGAGCGGCTCTACAATCATGAAGCCGCCAGCGGTCAAGACTTTGTGGGCATACATGTGCTGCATAATCATGCGCTGCTGTTGCGTGACCCTGCGCTTATCAAGCGTGTACTGGTTAGCGATTTCAGCGCGTTTGCGAGCCGCTTCGAACGCAGTGACTCGGTAGGCGATGCCATGGGCTCGTTGAATTTATTCTTTGCGGAATACGATGTATGGAAGGAGATACATAATATCTTCTCACCGCTGTTTGCTCATGGCAAGGTGAAACAAATGTATCCGCTGCTGCAAGAGGTTTGTCTTAACACCTTGAAATACTTTCCAAAATTAACTATAAATTCTTTACATTCCATTAAAGATTGGCAGTAAGCTGGAGACGCATATGAACGCTTGGAACTTTACAGCTGACGATGCGTGCTCGTACCCGTGGGCGGTCGTTGAGGTAAAGGAGTTGTGTGCGCTCTTCACCACCGACATCATATCCTCACTCGAGTTCGGCATCGCAGCTAACAGTTTGGCGAATCCACACGCTGAATTCCGACGCATGTGCATTGAGGTGAATGAGCCGCGTCTCTGGCGTCTACTACATCTCTTTACCATATTCTTCGTGCCGGAGCGGGTCAGGCTCGTACGCGCACATCTGTACTCAGCAGAGTATGAGAAGTTCATGCGTACCTCCATCGAGTATGCGATTGCGGAGCGCATGCGTAGTGGCAACCAACGCAACAATCTCATCGATATATTTATCGCGTTGAAGCGTCAAGCTGCTAACGGCGCCAAAGACAGCGTACTGCATCAATCCGATTTCTTTGTAGCACAGGCCGCTTTCTTGTTACTCGCTGGCTTCGACACGTCCTCCTCGACCATCACATTCACGCTCTATGAACTCGCCAAACAGCCCGAGTTGCAGCAGCGTTTGCGCGCCGAGCTGCGTGAGGCGTTGCTGAAAGGTAGTGGCGCACTTGACTATGACACGATTGCTAGTGAGTTGGAATACATGCGCATGGTGGTCGATGAGGTGCTGCGTTTGTATCCAGCCACTTCATTTCTGGATCGACGCTGCACCGCTGAGCAGGGTTACTTGCTGAAGCAAACAAGCGGCAATTATCGTATACCCAAAGGCATGCCGTTGTATATTTCGGTGCTCGCTTTACATCGTGATGCACGGGTGCGTATATCGGCTCTGTCTTAAACATTTATTATAGTTTCTACTTCCTTGCAGTACTGGCCGCGACCACTCGAGTTTGATCCGGAGCGCTTCTCAGCTGAAAACCGCAAGCTACATGTACCAATGACTTATTTGCCGTTTGGTGCCGGTCCACGCGGCTGTATTGGCACTTTATTGGGTTTGCTGGAAGTAAAAACGGGACTTGTGCATATTTTGAAGAACTTTCGTGTGGAGACTTGCGACTCAACTTTGCCAGAAATGAAATTCGAGGAGACAGCCTTTGTTTTAGCGCCGAAGGGTGGCGTTTATTTGCGTTTTGTGAAGGATAAAATTTACTGACGGCAATAAATGAGTTATTCGAGCATTTAAAATTACTTGTTATCTAAGAAGAACCCGATGACCGTGATGGTATGAATTTGTTTCACAGGGTCAAACGGTTAATAATGAATACTACTTGGCGTTTCGTGGTGGATAGCTATTGATGTGTGGCCTGGCGCTGTTCTGATGGAACATAATTCCTTCTTTATTCGTCCAAGCTGACCGCTTCTGGACGATCTCGTCCTTTAGATGGTTCAACGATTAACAGCGCTGGTCCGAATAGTAGATGATGCCCTGCCAATTCCACCAAACACACAAAACTTTCTTTGATAGACAATCCTAGCGACCGTCTGCGCCGACTCACTGTGATTTCACCATTAATCATTCGCTTCAGTAAAGTATCGATTCCTCGGCAATCTAAGCATGACGGCTATTTTCATTAACAGCGGTATATTTTTATATCTTGCATTTTCACCTTTATCAAAGAAAAACTGTAAAATATGGTCTGCTCTCTTTGCTGATCGTACGTAAAACTAAGGTCTGGATAAGGAAAGTTTAACGGGCAACAATATTCAGAACGAAGTTACGCCAGAGCCGCTCTGGTTTCACGCGGTAACACGAGCTCTTGTTCAGCTATGGGTGGTGTTTAACTTCATGTACGGCTTTCACTGGAAGGTAATCAATGAAGGCCTATATAGCTCGACGTTTAGTACACATCTAAGGTTGTTCGCTTCCGAAATTGGGTATATTGTCTTAGTACGGGGACATTTTGGTGGAATGTTCCGCTGATATTTCTACGGGCGGTTTCACTTCAAGCAGTTGACTGTAGGGACCAGTAACTAATTGTATAGAAGAGTGTTATGTTCCTTTGCTGGAAGCATGCAGACCCACACTGTGTAACAATGGTATTGTTACTACATGTCTGTCTCGGGTATAAATGTGCGTTGCGAAACATCAGAAGACATCCTTTTGTAGTCCGGAGTGTGGTGTTCTAACAGGTCTGTGACTTCAACATTTACGTCCTGCTGCATCCAGGCAACGAGGTTGGGTCGACGTAGTTGAAGATCAGCCGGCCAATTGCTTTGTATGCTGCCAACAACGTCTCTTTGTTTTTGTCTCTGGGCCAGCGACTTAAGGATCAAGTTGCGGCTCTGTACTTACCGTGAAACCTAAAACATTTTTGAGTTTTTTATTGTCGGAATTTTGACATCATCGACGGAAACGACGGAAGCGAGAAAGTTCCAAGAGATAGGTGTTCACTGGCGTGATTTCCACAACAGTCGCTTCTACGATACTAGAATTGAGTCGGATTTTATCCGGCCAAGGGATTCAAGAACATTTTTTTTTGTTTAGAGTTAAATTTTGTTCAGCGTTGAAGCCCATCTCTGGCTCAATGGGTATGAAACAAGCAAAATTGCTGCATTTGGAACGAAGAACAACCTGACCAAATTCAAGAGCAGCCATTTCATCCAGAAATTCATCAAAGACAACGGTTTTGTGTGGTTTATGAGCCGGTGGAATCAGCGGTCGATATTTCTTCTAAACCGATGACAACGTAACCGTCAATAACGACCGTTATCGCGCCGTGATAACCGACTGTTTGATGCCTGAAATTGAAGTGACTGATCTCGACGACATTTGGTTTAAACAGGAAAGGGCCACATCCTACACATCACATCAATTAATAGATTTATTGAGAGAACAATTCGGTGAACAGATAATTTCACGTTTTGAGCGGTTCGATTGGCCACCAAGATCATGTGATTTCACACCGTTAGCCTTTTTCTGTGGAATACATATGTAAAGTCTAAAGTCTATGTGGACAACTCAGCTCTGATTCAGGCCTTGGGGCAAAACATCACGTGTGTCATTCGCCATTTACCAGTCGAAATCCTTGAATGAGTCATGGAAAGTTAGACTCAACGGATGGACCAGCTGAAACGGAGCCGCGGCCAACATTTGAAAGAGATTATCTTCAACAAATAAATAACAAAGAATGCACTTTCGATTGATAATAAACCTTTCCCATTAAATTTGAAGTTTCGGTGTTTTTTTTTTAAATAGCGAACCTCGAAATGGATCACCTTTTAATATATAATGTTTAAGTTGATCACATAAAAAAAAAAACAGCAATTAAATTTTACATAATTTTTTTATTATTGACTACAAATGACCACATTTAGCAACTGCTTCAAAAATACTGAATAAAATGTGTGGAAAATTCGTAAATTCAAAATAAATAGCAAGAAACGCTGATTACATAACAAATTTAATGCAAATAATGCGCGTTTTTTTTAATTTAAAAATAATAATATTGTTAAATCAAAGAAAGCTTTGAGTCAAGTTGAATTTGCTGAAAGTGAAAGCGGCTGATGGCTGATGCGAGTGTGATGTGTTGATGAGCATGTGGCAACGCGTTTTTAAAGCAAATATTACAACAAAAAAGTGTCGTATACACACACATAGGTGCGTGTGTATGTTTGTATGTATGGGTGGTGGCTTAAAAATTTGCTTTCTTAGACAATTCTTTTCTATACAAATTATTATCTTTTGCTGTAATTAATTATATGCGTCTATTTGCTTTGTATTTGTAAACAAATTTGAAAGTGGTATTTAATTAATTAAATTATTTACGGTAATTTAATTTGCAATTTTTTATTAATTTAACTTTTCATACATATTTATTTACTCACAATTCTTGTTTATGTCAAATTTAATTAATGTAATTTTTATTATAATTGTTTAATATAATTATTATATATTTAATTATTATTATATGTATTTATGTATGTATGTATTTTAAAAGGCTAACTACGTCTAACAACTATATATTATAATTGATATTTTTTAGGCTTAATAATTCTGGTTTTCTCCATCAGTTAATTAAATAATTAATTATATTTTTATAATCAAACAATTTACTTATATGCCTTTAATTAATATTTATAATTATGCAGTTTTTTTCTTGAATTTTTTATATTTATAGTTTATCGAAGAGCAGCATATTAACTAAACACAATCATTATATAATTTACACAGATAAACACGCACAATTTTCATTTTCATTTTCATTAATTTGTGTTTTTGTTTTTGCTTTTTTTTTGTTGGTTTTTAAGAACTAGGCAGGATTAATACATATGTAAATATACATGTATATGTGTTTATATACTTGTTTTAAATAGTTCAACGCATACATATATGCACTAATATACATATATACTAGAAGTAGGTAGATAAAAGTAAACCACAACAAGTGAACCAACAAGTACTTATACGAAAATAATGCGCAAGTGTGTGTATGTGTGTGGTATAATTGGGATGAGGTGGCTGGTGGGAAAACTTAAAGACAGTTGTGGATGAGAAAATGAGGTTTTATGGGTAGATGGGTATAGGGGCTTGTTAGGCAGGGGAATTAATACAGATATAATGGCTAATAAAATTTCTCTGCAAAATTTTGTAAAAAAAAAAATATTTAAAAAAAATAAAAAAAAAAAAATATTTAAGAAAAAATATTAAAAAAAAATATTAAAAAAAAAACCAAAAAATATATTTTTTAAGAACAATTTATAAAACCAAAATTATTTGAAAAAGAAGTACTAAAAACAATTTTTTAAAAAATGTAATAAAAATTATTTTTTAAGATAAAAAATATTTTGTAATAAAGATAAAAAAAGTTGTGAGAAAATTTGACTTAAACAATTTTTGTAAAAAAAAATTAAAAAAAAAAAATTATTTTTGTAAGAAAATTTGACATATTTTCTAACCTAAATTATACAATATTAAGAAACAAGTTTCGAAGAAAAATGCTAAAACAAGACTGTGTTAGAAAAAAAAATGTTAGAGGAATTAATCAACAAACATTTTTTTTAAATATTAGGACAATTTTCAAAGAAAAATTAATAAAAAATGTTTGAAAGAAAAAGTTGGGAAAAAATATTTTCTGAACTTTATTATGCTATATTAAGAAACAAGTTTCGAAGAAAAATGCTAAAAATATATTGTTTTAGTAAAATTAACAAAAAAATTAATAAACAAATTATTTTTGTGAGAAAACTTGAGCAAAAATGTTTTCAAAACTATATTATACAATATTAAAAAACACGTTTTGAAGAAAAAAGCTAAAAATATATTGTTTTAAAGAAGTAAAAAAAAAAATTTGCTAGAAAAATTAATAAACAAATTATTTGTAAGAAATATTAAAAAAAAAATTTTAAGAAAATTTGATAAAAACAACTTTTGTAAGAAAAATTAATAAGCGAAAAACATTTTTTGTGGAAAAATTCAGAAACAATATTTTCAAAACTATATTATGCAATTGTATGAAAAATGTTTTGAAGAATAATGCTAAAAAAATATTTTGTATAAAAAAGAAAATAGAAAGTAATTTTGTAGGAACAATTATTATTTAATAAAAATTATTTTTAGTAAAATTAATGAAAAAGTTAATAATTAGAAAGAAAAAAAGTATTTTATAAGCTACTCGCTAAATTTGTTGCATAAATCCAAAAAAAAAGAAATTTTTAAGTAAAATTAATAAAAACCACTTTGTAAGAAAAATGAATAAATAAATATTTTTTTGAAAAGAGTAAATTAAATTAAATAAAATATATTATCTTTTAAGTAAAAATAATGGAAAATATTTTTTTAAGAATAATTAAAATAAAAATTGTAAGGAAAAATTAAGAAAAAAAATATTTTTTAAGAAATGTTACTAAAAAATTTATAGAATATGAATTATAGAGCTTTAGCAATTATTTTTATTATATTTATTATTTTAGGTATTTTTTTATACAGTCAGGCACTAAAGTCAGCCAATATACAAACACTAAAGGGCTTAAAAATAAAAAAAAAATTAATTATTTTTTAATTAAATTTATTTAAAAATAAAATTCATCATAAATTATTTAATTTAATTACTTTGAAACTATAAATTAATTTAATTTAAAAAGAAATATATTTTTAATTAATTTTTAAATTATTTGAAAATAAATTTTTAAATTAAAAATGTGAAATATTGAGTTTTAGGGAATAGTTTTTAGTACTTTTTATACAGTCAAGCGCTAAAGTAAGCATAAATACAAATATTGAAGAGCTGAAAATTCACAAAAAATAATTTACTTAAATTTTATTTTTGAATTTTAGAATATTTTTTAATGAATTTTTTTTTTATTTTAAAATCTTGAAGTATTAAGCTTCAGCGAGTTACTTTTAGCACTATCTATACAAACAAGGACTAAAATATGCATAGAAAAAATATTAGAAACCCGTAAGAATATTTAATAATTTTTTTGTTAATTCAAAATAATATTTTTTTAATTCAATATTTTTTTTTTGTAATTTAATAAAAAATATTTTAAGCTATATATTTTAATACTATTTATAAAATCTCTAAAAAATTTTAATAATTTTTCAAAAAATATTTTTTTTTAATTCAATAAGACTATTTTTAAGCTCGGTTTAAGTTTTAAAACAATAAATTTTGATAATAAATATTTTATAACAAAAATTTATTCTTAAGCAACTCTAAAAAACTTTGTGGTGCACATACTTTAGCGACTGACTGTATATTTGCATGGAAATGAGACAAAAAAATATAATAAGAATCAATAACACAAAGCAAACAAGTGTAAAAAATAATATAATAAAATATAAATAGTGAAAATATAGCATTAAAAATAAATTTAAGTATAATAAAATATAGTGAATAATATATTTAATACAAAAAGGTAAACAACTGCCACGACAATAGAAAATTACTATTACAAAAAATATTACAACTACAATAAAAAGCGTCAAATAAATAAAAATATAAAAAAAAACTAAAAACGAAACAGTAAAAATTGGGTTTGAGCAGCAAACTGAAGGCGCATGCGCGTAGCAAAAATCAACAAAGTTGGCTGGAATACGCCTAATGTCCATAATCGCGTCGAAAATATACATATTTTTGCTTATTTTGTTAAGCTAGTCCATTATTTTATTATAATTATTTGTTTTTAAATTTCCCTAAGCGCAGCAGCTATGCATACAAGCCTGTCTATGCAAGTAAGTTTGTTGCTGTTTAAAGTGACAGCATGCAAAATGAGCCTAACGGTTATGCGCAAGAACGTTTAAATTGTAAGCTGTAGTTGTACTCTTTGTCAAATAGTTGCAATACTAATATTTATTAAATTTTTTTAACATTATTTTTTTAATTTTTTGAATTTAGCATTTTTTATTTTTGAATTTTTTAACTAATTTAATTTTTTAAGTGCTTGCCAAAAATTTGCTAATTAATAACAACGCGATATTTGTTTTTGTGTACACATTTGTTAGGTATGTAGTTTCGTCAGATATTTTTTTGATATTTTTGAATTTTTCTTTACTTATCAAATTTTAAGTCAGCGTACAGTGGCAACTCTGCAAAAATTTTGCAATTTCAAATGGATTTTGTAACAAATTTAAAGAATAATGCTGATGATTAGCTAAAATAATTTTTATAACTAAGTTGAGAAACATATTTTAATTAAAGTTGAATTTAAAAAAAATTTAAATTTGAAAAAAAAATACTAAATTTATTTTTAACTCATCGCACTCGAAAATCACCGCCAGAAACTCGATTAATATAATAAAAATCTTCAATTTTCATATAAAATATTTAGATAGCGAGATTGAGGTTATGTGCCTCCTTTTCATAACAGAAAAGCGGGTAGAGCTTTCTTATCGTCTGCCAAGTTTTTGAACTTTACTAATTTTTTGCTTTTTTTCATATAAATATACAGAAATAGGACTTAATTCAAAAAAATTTGAGGTTTTATTCATCATCTTACACCACCGAAATACATTCAGAGATTTCTTATTGCCTGCGAGCTTTCGCACTCTACTAGAAATATCATTGAATTTAATGAATTTCGAAATCAGAACTTCATAACTTCTGGCAGAACTGCAGAATATATGTTTTTCTGGCAACTTCTTCTTCCGTTACAACCGTAGTAACACAAAAAAGCTTTCTGCAACTACCTTTCCGAAAATGATCGTTCTCATGTTATCAGCAATCAAATACACTCCAAACCTGCACTTAGCTGCATTTATTCAAAGGCAGGCACAACTTCTTTGAGTAAAATTAGTCTGCTGAGCTAACAGCCCTTGGTTGGATAAAGTCCGCGTCATTCCGGTGCGTAGAACCGGCTGTTGTGGGAATGATAAATATTTGGATCTTACTTCAGAAAAGTAGTGAGCTGTTTTTGTTGTTACGATGGCATAAAATAGTTTCTAAATAGATTTAGAGAATAGATGAATAGAGAATACTGAGAGTATATCCTTGGAAAAATCTTCGACGATAAGGTCTACGTGTCTCTTCGGGTTACGTGTCGCTGAACGGAAAAGTTCTTAGCTTATTTTCGTCCAAAGCGACTGAAGTTGTCCAGTAACTGTGTGATGGCAGTCACTCTGGAGCTTTGGAAATATGTATACATATATATATTATCTATGTAGAATCAACTCCAAATTTTCAGCGGTTCGTACAAATAGCTGTGGATCACGAAGCCATGAAATTAAATATTTTTTGTTAAGGTCAGATGACATTTGGTAGGCAATAAAAAGTCGACTAACGAACTTTTCTGACTCAAAAATGCTTCAAACAAAGCTCATATGGGTTTGTTACAAAAAAGTTCAAAAAAGCTCATTGGCCGTTTCTCGACTTTAGGGCTTATCATACAAAATTAAGCTGAGAAAGTTAAATTTTAAATTGAAGTTGAATGCTGCTAGCGCTCATTCTTTTTTTGGTAAAAAAAAAAGCTCATCGACCGTTTTGTGATGTGAGTTCGTGTGCCAAACTTACAAAACTGAGCTGAGAAAATTAAAGTTTGAATTATAAAAGTTTAAACTTTGCTATCGGTTTACTCAAGCTTTTTAAGCTTTGACAGGCAATCAAGCTTTTTAAGCTCCGTTGGCAATTTCAGTTCATTCTAGGCAGACAATAACACCTATTTGACGTATTTTTCTGAACAAAAAATGTTTCAATTGAAAGCTCATAATCATAATTTTTTGACTGAAAACAGTTTGAAGTAAAAGCTCATTCGCCGTTTTGTGACCAGTTAGTTCTCCAATCATACAAAACTGGTTCAGAAAGTCAAGTTTCGAAGCACAAACATTTGTATATTGTGTTGTTGTTTTTCTGAAAGCTCATTTCTAGCTCTGCAGTCGATTTGAATTTTTTCTGTGTGGCAAAAGTCATAATTTTCAATAGTTTTTGAAATCTAAGTTAACAGTCATAA
Source organism: Bactrocera dorsalis (assembly GCF_023373825.1). Lineage (NCBI taxonomy): Eukaryota > Metazoa > Arthropoda > Insecta > Diptera > Tephritidae > Bactrocera > Bactrocera dorsalis. The sequence goes on from NC_064303.1 coordinate 7,627,011, forward strand.
TTTTCAAAAGCATTGCAAATATAAATGAAAAAAGCTTGATTTTATAATATAAAAGTTTAAAAATTGTTGTTGCTGTGTTTTATCAAAAGCTTATTTTAAGCCCTTCAGTCGATCTGAGACTTTTCGCTTCGTCCAAAATCGTGATTTTCGAAAGCTTTTAAAAAGAAAGTTAAAAAAGCTCCTTTTTCAATTCAAAATTTTTACACATTGCTATTATTGTTGTTTAATAAAAGCTTATTTCAAGCTCTGCAGTCGATTCAAGTTTTTTTTTGTTGTTTAGCGACCAAAGTAATAATTTTCAAAAGCTTTTTAAATTCATGACTCCAAATGAGCAAATTAGGCTTAAAAGCTTTCGGTTTTTGTTTTATGAAAGCTGGTTTTCCAATTAAAATTTTTAAATATTGTTCTTATTGTTGTTTTAAAAAGCTTATTTTAAGCTCTGCAGCCGATTCGAGCTTTTTTCATATTTTAGCAGCCAAAGTGATAATTTTCATGAGCTTTTGAAATTTGTGCGGCCAAAATAATCAAATTAGGTTTAAAAGCTTTCAATTCTTGTTGTAATAAAGTTCAAAATCAATTTCAAATATGCATTTCAACTACTATTTATCTCGCCTGCCTATCACAGGCACTTTTCGTAAATGTTTCTAACCTCTTTCTTTGCTCGTGTCATAATCTATGAGTTTACTATTTTTAAAATAAGCAAGTATATACAAATTACTCACACTTATGAGCGTTGCCGAAAGTTTAGCTTTGTCTAATGTGCCAAAACGCGTTTACTGACTTTGAAATGCAGCCGATTTGAGAGTTTTGAGGTTATGTTGTTTGTATGTATGCAGCTTTCTAGCATTATTTCTAACACCGGACGCGCCTGACTTTTATTTTTGAGCGTGAAAGCTTACTTACTACCGTTACACGCTTGAAATTTATATGTTTACACATTGTTGTTGTTTGTGTTTGCTAACTTCGCATTTCAGCTTAGTGATAATGGCTTGAGTTGGGGTGATGTATGTGATGGAGTTGGCTGATGGATTAATGATTTCTAGGATTTACATGTTCGTATGAAATTTGTAATGTATGTATGTGGTTAGTTGACATGTGGTATGTATGTATGTTTTATGCTTAATTTTTGCCTTTTTGTAGTTGGTTAGTTTGCTAGTTCATCGGCGGACTACTTGCTTTCGCATACACTTGCTGTTTGTTCTGCTGGTTTTGTTGGCTTACATTTTCGTTACAGTTACAATTTTTCTTTAGCTTTAGCATTTTTATATAATATGTATGTATGTATTTATTTATGCTATAAATAATTTTATATTTATTATTAGTTTTGCATTTTATTTTAAATTATTTATTATATATATATGTGTGTGTATGGTTGTTGTATATGGTTGCTGCAGTTTTGTAGTAGTAGTATTTGTTGTTGTTGTAGTTAATGCTGTTGTTGCTATTACTGCTTTTGTTGGTTGGGTTACGAAATTCCTTTGTTGCACTTCGCTTCCACGGCGGCATGCCACACAACTTTGCTTGTGTATGTGCGCGCACGCCTGTATCTATATACGTATGTTGTTGTTGTAGTAGTTAGTGTGTAGTTTGTAGTCTTCTTGCTTCCGGCTTGCGAGTCTTACAATTTACGCTACTATCTTGGATTCTTCATGACCACCTGCTTGAAGGCGCCGGTCGGCACGCGCGCTTTCACCTCGTGGCTGCCCAACGAGGCGGTGCCATCGCGTGCTATATACAGCTGCAGGCCGGATGCTAAGCGGGAAGAGTGGAAAAAATATATTTACTTGCTTTTTATGACAATATAACGGCATGGCTACTCACTCTCCGCCGATTCGGCTAACTGATCCAATTTGGTATCCTTCAGTATTTCATCGATTAGCGAATTGGGATTGACGCGCGTCTCCTCGACGCGATCCGATACGCGTGGCCCATCGTCCAGCGGTCCCTTCTTGCGCTTCTCAGCCGCATTCTTCATGCGATCTAGAGATCCTGTTTCACTTATGACTAACGAGCCGGAACTGGGGTTCCTGAAGCAAATGTGACGCAGGCGTAGTGGTGTGGTGGATTGTATGCGTACATAATGTTGTTGTTAGTTTGTTGTAATCAAATGCGAAAATTGTTTAATTCCACATTGCAGACACGTTTTTGTTGTTTCAAGTGTTGTTTGTTGTTGGGAAAGAGCATAAAAATAGAAAAGGATTAAATTAGCTTACAGTTAAATGCAATTTTTTGTTGTAAATTTTGTTGCTAACATCTAGTTATGTATGTAAGAATGTTTTACCAACAAAAAATGAGACAAGGTAACATATACATATAACGGTACAACTCGCGTGGAGTCTTTTTTGCTACTACTTGGCTATGCAAACGGCTACAAAAATTTGTGTGAGTGCTTGTTGTTGCGTAATTGTTGTATTTTTTTGGACAAAAGTAAACGTTCTGAGACAAAAAAGTTGATGCATTAGACAAAAATTTCTATCACGTGACGAAAAAATGTTCTTAAAAATTATGTATGTGAATACAAGGTGTATAGTGTTGCATTTGATATGAGGAAAGTGTTGTTGCATTGCTAGCTAGTAAGTGGTGAATAGTGGGTAGTTCGGCTAAATGTGTTGAAATAAAATGTGGGTGGTGAATAGTTGGCGGTACGGTTAAAATACGAAATTTTTCTACCAAAAATTAAACTTTTTTGATAAATAAAATGCAGGACAGCACATTATTTCGTAACTTGCTTATAAAAATATTTGTTTATTACATACAGACATGTAAGAAATATGTTATGACTAGTGTGAGGTTAGATTTTAGAAACAAATGTTATTTTGAGGTTAGAAATGTAATCATAAAATTATTTTGAGGTTAGAAAAATTAAAACAAATATATTATTTTGAGCTTAGATTTGAGGAACAAATATATTTTGAGGTTAGAGTTAAAATAAAAATAATTTTGAGGTTAGAATTGAAATAAAAAAAATTATTTTGAGGTTAGAATCAATATAAAAAAATATATATTTTGAGGTTATATTTGAGAAAAGAATTTATTTTGAGGTCAGATTGGAAATAAAAAATAATTTTAAGGTTAGAGTTGAAATGAAAAATAATTTTGGGGTCAGAACTTAAAAAAAAAAAAAAATTGTGAATAAATTTACAAAAAATATAGTTGTGTGGTTAGCTTTGAGAAAAAATGTTATTTTGAGGTTAGATTTAATTATTACTAAAACACAAATCATATTAAAAATTGAAAAGTGTAAAAACATTCGTTAGTGATTAGAAAATGCTTAAAAATGAAAGAAACAAATTTTTATTTACAGAATTTGAGGTTAGGTTGCAATATAAAACTTTTTTTTCAGTAAAATTTCTACATTTTTGATAGGATAAGTTAGCAGAAAAGTTAAATATTGCATTTAAAGATAAATCATGCGTTATTAATTTGAGGTTAAGTTAGAATATGTACATATATAATTTTTCGTTCGAAATTTTTACTGAGTAAGACCGAATTATTAAATGAAGTGGTAAAAAATACCCTAAAATTCCTAAAACTTTTAAAACATATCCCGAAGTAGTGCAAACTATTTAACTCAGTAGTTTTTCCATATAAAGAGAGAGAGAAATAGAAAGATAAAGTTCAGCAGTCCAAATATTTTCGTTTTAATCAAACTTTTCGTTAAATATATAATTCAAAGGGGTCAAGATAACCTGAAACCAGAAAAAAACGCCAACTTCAACTGCATTGAAACAGTATACCCTTCACAGGAACATTTTTTATAACATTAAAGTGTGCAAAAAGCTCTTCATCTCAATTTCGAAAGGTTAGTTTGTATGGCAGCTATAAGTTAGGTTGAACCAATCACAACAATTTTTTCGGAGCCTGTAGCGTTGACTTAGACAACAATCTATACCAAATTTCATGAAGATATCTGGTAAAATGAAACAGTTCTTCATACAAGAACTTGACTTTGAGCGTTCAGTTTATATGGCAGCTATATGCTATAGTAGTCCGATCTGAACATTATTTTCAGAAATTGTACCGCTGTCTTTAACAACAACTCCTGCAAAATTTTGTGAAGATAACTCGTCAAATAACGAAGTTTTCCATACAAGAACTTGATGTTGATCGTTCAGTTTGTATGGCAGCTATATGCTATAGTGACCCGATCTAAACAATTTCTTTGCAGATTGCTCTATTGCCTCAGATAATAATCCCTGCCAAATTTCTTAAAGATACCTCTTCAAATGAAAAAATTTTCCATACAAGCACTTTATTCCGATTGTTCAGTTTGTATGGGAGCTATATGTTATAGCGATGTGTTATCAGCGATTCCGACAATTGATCAGCTTCTTGGAGAGAAAAGAGCATGTGCAAAATTTCAGAACAATATCTAAAAAACTGAAGGACTATATCACCTATATACAAACTGACGGATATAACACAATCATCTTAGGTCGTCAGGCTGATCAATTGTATATACATAACTTAACAGGGATCTGGATGGTACAAATTTCATAGGAAAATGGAATCAGTCTTAGATAAGGAGTTAACGGTTTATACCAGCCATATGTAGAAGTTCACGCAAGTGAGGAAAGTGGAACGATTCTTTTACATATGGCTTAAGCAGCTCACGACTTTGGGTCTTAGATGAAGTATCCTCTGAGCTAAAGTGAGAATGCGAACCATTTCTGCACAAGGTTGGGCGCTGGGTTTGGGACCCGCCATGTAAAAACACCCAATGAAAACTGAAAGTTAAGAATAGATCTTTGATTTTCTCAACGGAGAGTTTACATAAATTTATATCCGATTGTAAGACGGAGGAACTTTCTCTAATAGAAATTACAATGTATTACCAACATTTAAACTTCAGTGTATTCAATTGCATACAGAACTCAACAGAAGACACCAAACATGTCTAAAATTCACCACACATGCTGAAGAGTGCCCGAGTGTACAAAAATCATAAAACATGCGACCAAATTTCGACAAAACAAATCTAAACCAAGAATATACGCATATACTCGTAGTTTTCAGAAATAAGTACCCGGGAGCATAACATAGAGTAAAATGCGTGCAAAATTAAAAAAAAAAACGCAAAATCATTCGAGCGAAAAAGCGCACATTCAAAAACATAACCGAGCACTTCCGACACTACTTTCGAAAACAAGTCAAACTAAATTTTTACTGAAACGAAAAGTTTGTAGCGTTCGAGGACATTGAAAATAGAGACTAAATTATGCATTTGAAGACTGCCTCGCAAGAAGGCTGCCAAGTAAAAAAGTCACCCAGCGCGAACGCACATTGTAATGCTGGGCCGTCGTATGATTTGTGTGGTCGCGAGCGGTGACAGAGTCGCGCCCGATGCGCACAGACCGGCGTTATTGTTGGCGGCCACTTGTGCCGCCGCCGCTTCGGCTGCCGCCATTGTGGCGGTGGTGAGCAGCAGTGATGCGGCCGACGGATTCGAACGTATGCTGCAGGCATCGGTAGGACTGGCCGCCAAGGAGCTCAGCGCATCTGTGGTCGCCGAAGTGGAGGTGAGCGCGCCGCCGCTCGCCAAGCGTGGACTATTCGCACCGCTGCTGCCACAGCCACCGACGGCGCCGCCGCCACCAACACCACTGCCAAAACCGTTATTGCTTGGTGAGCCAATCAGCTGCTGGTTGGCGTTGTTGGTGTTGGGTGTGCTGACGCCGCCGCCGCCATCGCTGAAGCCAATGCCATCGACGGTGTCGCTGCTGCTGCCGATGCCCGGGTGTGCACCACCGGCACATTGGAAGGTGATGACGGCGCCGCTGCTGCTGCTGCCGCTGGACGAGGATGCCGAATGCGTGGAGTGGATGCTGCCGAGTGTGCCGCTGGGTGAGGAGCTGGTGTTGGCGGCCGACGCCGCAGCGGCGGAGGGCGATGTGTTGGCGCCCAGTGCGATGGATGAGATCTGGCGATTGCTGCCGTCGAGTAGGCGACGCGGTACGCCGCTGAAATTGCGACCGGTGCTGTTTCGTTTGCCAAGCACGTGATTTACGGTTTTTTAACGTTATTTATTTAACGAGTTTTTTTTTTGTTTTGGTTTTGTCAAGGGCGAAGCGGAAAGCAAAATAACGACGGAAAAACAGTAGAAAAGACACACATATATATATTTATAGTAATTCATATGTATAGAAATGTATATATATACTATATATGTATGTTGTTGTATAGACATTGATAAGCATTGTAACGTAAATAGAGGTTTCAACACAACAAGAAGCAAAAATTTGAGTTTTCAATAATTTTTGCCATCAAATTTTTTTAAAGGAAAAGAAATTTACAAATATATATAGCTACTATGTACATATGTGTGTGTTGATGTATTGCGATGTGTGTAACTATTTGCCTCAAAATATGCATGTGTGTGTGAGGTGCGTGTAGGATGTGGTTTCACTCAAGAAAAAATTCGAAAAAACATAAAAAAAAATAAAAAAAAAATTTAAAGCAAAAAAACAAACAAAAAAACAACAAAAACCACAAGAATCGGAAGACAAAAACACATAACGAAAAGAAATATGAAAAGTATGAAACTTAGTTGCGGACAAATTAATAACTGCTCAGAGCACACAGCGAACTTTGAAGCCTTGTGGTAGGCTATCTTGATTTATTCGAGAACTCGAAGGACAATTCACAACATAGAAGGCGAAATCTTATTCAGAAATATTGCATTTAAAAAAAACATATTAAAGCTTTTTATGATTTTTAGGAAAATAACATGAAAAAAGTATAAAAATATTTTTGTTTTTAATGAATAGGGTCTTTTCAGAAAAAAAATTAAGCTTTAAAAAATTTTTTTTTTTAAGTTTGAAATTAAATTATAATAACAACAAAAATATATATATTTAACTTCTAATTAAATAAATATAATTTTTATGGACTGTTCTAGCAAAATGGCAAAACTTTCTTTTGTTTTTAAGAATATAAAAGGTGTTAAAATAAAATAATAACATAAAAAAACAATGAAGAAAATTATGTGAAAAATTAAACATTTCTAAACTTATTAAAGTGGTTTTGGTTTAAAATTTAACAATAAATTTTTTAATTAATTAAATTTTTTTAATTATAATTATATTTTCTTAATTATATTTTTTTCATTTAAATTTTTTAATTTTTGTTAATATAATTTGTTTATTTTTTAAATTATAATTTTTCAATTTTTTTTGAATTACTAATCCTAAAGTGAAAACAATATTTTTTCATTAATTAATTTTTTTAATTATAACTTTAATTTTTATTAAATTTTCTTTAATAAAAATTTTTAATTTTTTTGTTTTTAAATTTTAGTTTTTTAAATTTTTATTTTTTAATATTTTTTTAAATTAATAATTTAAATTTAAAATTACAAAAAAAAATACTTTTATGTAAAAATTAGGATAGTAGTTTTGGTTAAAAATAAGACAGCCAGAGCCTTAGGTAAAAACAATAATATTTTAAATAATTAATTTTTTTAATTATAATTATAATTTTTTTAATTTAATTTTAATTTTTAAAGTTTTACTTTTATAAACTTTGAAAAGTAGTTTTGGTTTTAAATAGGACAGCATATCCTAAGAAAAAAACAATAATTTTTTAATTAATTAAAATTTAATAACATACATTTTTTAATTATAATTTTAATTTTTCCATACTTTTTTTTAACTTTTTTAATTTTAATTTTTTTTATTTTTTAATTAGTAATTTATATTTATATCACTCATTAAAAAGATAATAAAAGAACAATTGAGACACTTATGAGTATTTTTCTCAACATTGGAAAGTAACTTTGGTTAAATTGACTCTTCGGAAAAAAAATTGCATAAAAAAAAACTATAATTTTAATAAAAAAAAAAACAATGAATTGAAAATACAAAAAAAACTAATATTGAAAATTTTAAAAATTAAAAAAAATATAAAAACTAACAAAGTTAAAAAAAATTAAATTAATTATAAATATTATAACATATAATTCCGTGACGAAGTTTTGCTCCCTCAACATTTCCTTTGCGGTTTATAATAATTGAAAATATATCGCAAAATGTTTTAAAATAAAATTTCCAAAAATGTATGGTATTAGAGGTACCACTTCGAATTAGCTTTCGAAAAAAAAATAAAGAAAATTATAAAAAATACAAAAATTTAGGGTATTAGCGGTATCTTTTAGCAAATATTTTTTAAAAAGACAAAAAATTAACAAAATTTCGGAATATATTTTTCATATTTTGATTCATTATAAAGGGTTATTTTTTAAGAGCTTGATAACTTTTTAAAAAAAAAAACGCATAAAATTTGCAAAATCTCATCGGTTCTTTATTTAAAACGTTAGATTGGTTCATGACATTTACTTTTTGAAGATAATTTCATTTAAATGTTGACCGCGGCTGCGTCTTAAGTGGTCCATTCGGAAAGTCCAATTTTGGGCAACTTTTTCGAGCATTTCGGCCGGAATAGCCCGAATTTCTTCGGAAATGTTGTCTTCCAAAGCTGGAATAGTTGCTGGCTTATTTCTGTAGACTTTAGACTTGACGTAGCCCCACAAAAAATAGTCTAAAGGCGTTAAATCGCATGATCTTGGTGGCCAACTTACGGGTCCATTTCTTGAGATGAATTGTTGTCCGAAGTTTTCCCTCAAAATGGCCATAGAATCGCGAGCTGTGTGGCATGTAGCGCCATCTTGTTGAAACCACATGTCAACCAAGTTCAGTTCTTCCATTTTTGGCAACAAAAAGTTTGTTAGCATCGAACGATAGCGATCGCCATTCACCGTAACGTTGCGTCCAACAGCATCTTTGAAAAAATACGGTCCAATGATTCCACCAGCGTACAAACCACACCAAACAGTGCATTTTTCGGGATGCATGGGCAGTTCTTGAACGGCTTCTGGTTGCTCTTCACCCCAAATGCGGCAATTTTGCTTATTTACGTAGCCATTCAACCAGAAATGAGCCTCATCGCTGAACAAAATTAAAGCGCGAAACACATTTCGAACCGAACACTGATTTTGGTAATAAAATTCAATGATTTGCAAGCGTTGCTCGTTAGTAAGTCTATTCATGATGAAATGTCAAAGCATACTGAGCATCTTTCTCTTTGACACCATGTCTGAAATCCCACGTGATCTGTCAAATACTAATGCATGAAAATCCTAACCTCAAAAAAATCACCCGTTAGCTTCAAAACCAACAGACTAAAGTTTTAAATCGATAATGAGTCATAAGTTTTTGATTTACAGCCCTCTAAAGTGTAGCCGCTTTGTTCAATCAGCTCCATGAGTTTATTTTTCAATACGTAAGAGAGAAATGATCCAATTAATTTAACTTTTTGTATATGTTCTCTATATAGTTCTTCATATAAAGACCAACCAGTGTTTTGATCTGATCAAAAATCAAAGTTTGATGGGTAAAAAAAAAAAAACAAATTGTGTTTCTTTTTTTATGAAAATACGTTTTTTTTCAAACGTTCCCAGTTTGTTACTTAATTAACAATAAATAAAATTATTTTTTTTTTAGCTGTAAGTCATTCAAAACATATTTTAGTATCATATTATATTTTAGTAAACTTTTTTTTTTAGGCTTCATCCATGTAGAATACCGGAATCACTGTAGCAATGAAGAACCTTTTGCTTTATTGATGCAAATGTAATTGAAAAATATTAAATTATTTACTGAAATAATTTTGATGTTTTTCCTTAAGATATGTTGAAGTATACATATCTTTAAAATTTTACAGAATTCGTTTTTTTCCTTTAAAATCTCAAAAATTAAACTTTTCGCCCAACAAGCAGTTGATAAAGTTAAAAAATTTTAGCATAAAAATTAAATTTAAAATTTACTTTTTCAGTTTTTCAGAAGACTAGCCAATCAAGAAGAAGAAGAAATTGATAAAATTCAAAATTTTCATTATAAAAATTACAAAAAATTATTTCCTCCATTTTTTCATAACCCACAGCAACACATAACGTCAACTTAACTGCTTAAATACTGCGTCACGCAACGCCAACGTGACAACGTAAAGTATTTAAGTGCTTTCGAATAATTCACTTGCGATTACAGCTCAATAAATCACGCGACACAGAGTTGTAATGCCGAAAGAAGCGAAAAGGACATTTCGCACACGAAGCGATAAATCAGACAAGAGCAAAGATAAGCGCTAGGAAAATATGAATGTGGCCACATATGCAACACACGCATGCTATTTAAGGGCTAAGACAAAGTTGGAAAATATTACACAATGAAGACGATGGTGGAAGAGAGTAGAAGACAGGAGTATAGTCTTGAGGCTAAGTGACGCTGAAATGATTTCAGACCACAAAAATAGGAATATAGACAGCACAAGTGGGGTATACCAATTTTTTTAATTTTTTAAGGCTTTGAGATTTTTGTTTATTTTTAAAAATTTGAATTTTTTTTTAATTTCCAACAGGGTCTTTTAGCTCTATAAAAAGTGCCTACCTATTGTCGCAAGCAGCGCCCTAGCTGAAATTCGCCTTGTGGCCATAAAATCATTGACCCAGTACAATGCAACTAAGCACAATGCAGCTCAAATCTGTATGCATGCACACACACACACTCACAATTGTTTGGGCCTTAGAACATTGTGCGCCTGTTGGTATGCTATGAAATTCGCAGACTGTGCATGACGGCGACAGCAGTGCAAGTGCAAGTGCACCCGAGTAGCCGAGTGTCATGGCACAAAATGTTAGCGTGTAGAGAAAAACAAAAGCAACAACAACAACAATAGTAGTTGTGCAACACAATAAATATGAATTTTAGATGTACACGCTTGTAGATTGCCTTGCGTCAAGCATAACGGAAGCATATCCTTGCTCCAATTTATTTATCTGTGCATATTTACACACACATATTTAAATAGCCTGAGCAATTTTTTCACACATACAGTACGACGAAAAAAGTTGCTATAGTTCAACAAATTTATTTATATTTTATTATTGTTGACATTTATGGGCATTCACGCTCATGCTTCGCAGCCGGAAACTGCTAGCCGCAAAAAAGGGACAACAAAAAGTGAAAATAAAAACTAAACACAACAAAAACAGTTAACTGCGACTGCAACGAAGCTAAAATAACCTTCACAAATGAAAATGTCCCCATAAAGTAACTTGATTTGGAGCGGCCAGCTTGTATGACAGCTATATGCTATAGTGGACCGATTTGAACGATTTGTTCGGGAATTATAGCGTTGACTTAGACAATAATCCATGCCAAATTTCGTGCAAGTATCTCGTAAAATAAACAAGTTCTTCATACAAGAAGTTTATTTTGATCGTTCAGTTTGTATGGCAGCTATATGCTATAGTGATCCGATCTGAACTATTTCTAAGAATATTGTACCATTACATCAGACAATAATCCGTGCTAAATTTTGTGAAGCTAACTTGTCAAATAAAAAAGTTGTCCATACAAAGACTTGATTTTGAACGTTCAGTTTATATGGCAGCTATATGTTATAGTAAACCGATATCGACGATTCTAACAAATGAGCAGCTGCTTGTGGAGAAACGAACTTGTGCAAAATTTCAGATCGATATCTCAAAAACGGAGCGACTAATACACGTATGTATATACAGGAGTAGCTGACATTTTGCTCTGCATATGACAAACTTCGTGACAAACTAAACATATCCCGTTCAGGGTATAAAAAGTGAAAATAAAACACGCGCGCCTGCATTTGGTTTTTAAGGTTAGTTGCAAGTTAGTTTCAATGTTGCACATGTCAACCGCGCAACACATGTGACAGCCGCAGGAGAAAGAAAAATATAACAGTACATAACAAGCTAGACAGCAAAAAAATCGAATGACAATATTAAGTGTCCAACTGCCAAGGTAATGCAATTAAAGGATATACAGCAACAACAGCAATACAAATAAATGTACAAGCCAGTTGTCATGGCTGCCACTGTCACTGTCATCGATGGTGGAGAGTTAGCTGCGGCAGAGGTGTTGACAGCTCTACACGTACAAGTGCTTATGTACTCGAGCTGAAAGTAATTCCAGGGTAATTACAACTGTTGCATGCTACAACAGCAGCGAACACTATGTAATACATATGTACATATATTTTCTATAAACTTGTATACCGTATATAAGCTTCATAGTCGGCTGTCAGTTAGTGGAGATTAATTATAATTTAGTTTTGCTATACAAATGTCGCACATATTTCAAACGTACTAAATGCGTGTGCTACAAATATAAGAATTTTATATAAAAAGCCGCTATGGGTATTGGTAAAGCAATTTAGCAACCTTCATACACAGGTTGAGCTTGAGAGAGTAAGAATTTAAGTAAAGAAAAATATACAAGTATAATAACGGAAAATGATTCTTAAATGTATGCTCTAGATTGAGAAATAACAGTTGGAACAGCTTAGGTAATTACTGTCATTAGACAGCATTTTAAGAAACTTTATTGAACACTGTTGGTACTGAAATTTTCTTCAGCTTAAGATACGTTTTTCCATGAGCTGAATAATTGAATTTGGGATTTGTTGGAAAGTTGATCATAAGCTACAACTTTGCACAGAAATTGCATAAATTATAAATTTGAATACCGTTTAGTTACACCAAAAACTCATAGGTGGAGCATTACAAGCACGTTTTGAGCACGAATGAAATCATAAGAAAATTAAGTAGAAAGTTCATATTTTTAATGCCTAGACTTAAATATTGTTAGATTTCAGTTGAAAAAGAAAAATTTCTCAATATTTATGCGATAAATTCATTTTTTCAATTTCTTCAATTGTAGATCGTCGAATGAGTATCGCAATCACATAAATCTTTAAATATATATACACACACAAAATTTGAATATAATATCCACATATTGTTTAACATGTATTTTAAATAAACAACTTATTGCAATGAAGAAAATAAATGCAATTAAGTAATATCATATCGTAGGTAATAATTAATGATAAACTTAAGCCAAAACCAGTTAAAGCGCAACACAAAGCAAAACGTCTGAACGAAAACGCAACAAAATGCACTTAACCTTAAAATTAAAATTAAAAAAACATTAAAGTATAAATACAAATATGAACTTATTTATGGATTATACCAGATGATTAATTAAATACTTAACTAACCATAAATAATAAATGAACCCATAAAATACAATAAAAGGAAATTTGGCGTAAATGCAAAGCGTTAAGTTGAAGCGTAAATAAATGCAAATAAATATTATTGAAATAAGTACAAATTAGGTACTGATTACGGATTAAAAATTCCCGTTTAGAAACACAGTGATGGGATGTAAATTGATGCGCCGCAACCCGAATGGGAATATTTTGCTTGTATGAATGTGCTATGTACGAGTAAATGATAGAACCGGTTTCGCAACAACAACTGCATGAAGGTGGGGGTAACTTGAAGGGCTTAAGTAACTTATTTTAAGCTGGTTTGTGGTGCTGTTTGGTGGGCGCTAATGAAGCGCAGTGACGTCGGTGGCGGTTTCAAATTTAATGTTATTTCAAAAAAATAACAGAGAATTCATGAAGGAGTTAAACCTGGCGCGCTAAATTTGAGGTAAATAAGGCGATGCTGGTATTGCTTGGTTTGTTTGAAAATCGTTTAAAAATTGCAATCGATAGCATTTTATTAATCGATAACTTTTTAGTAGAGTTTGAAACCAAATTTAATCGATAAATCAAAAATATAATTCTTTCACTCGAATCACCACAACCCATAGAAACAACTCTGAGTGCCAGAGATCTCGAGTTATGGCAGGAAATCTGTATGAAATTTGATTTCTAATGTCATTTCAAGAGTTCGGGCTATGGAGACCTTCGAGTAATAAATGTACGAGTTATGAAAGTTCAACTGTATTTACTTTCTTGTTCGATTATCGATAAATTTTTAACTTGATAAATTATCGATATTTTCATCGATGACATTGGTTTATAATGAAAATAGAGTAAAATAGAAACATAAATTTATTTATTGACATTCTTTATCAATTATCGATGACTTTTTAACGTAAATATCGATAATTTAATATTTGTATCGGCATATTTTTTAAACATATTCTCGTTTATTATGGTAAGTTACCCTGTCCATTACATTTTGATACTTTCTTATCGATAACTTTTAGACTAATTTATAAAATTATCGAAATTTTTTTTGTTTTTATTTTGAGAAAAGAAAAATTTCTGACTCATTGTGGTCAGTAGCTCCAACGATTAAACTAAGTATCGATAATGTTTTAAGTAACTTAATAAATTATCGATATTTTAATTCATCAAATATTTTTTTACTTTGAAAACACAATATCAGCGATTTATTGTGGTGAGTTAATCTGTCTATTAAATATAGATAATTATTTATCGATAACTTTTTAAATGACTTAGTTCATAATCGATATTTTAATCGGTCAAATATCTTTTTTTACTTTGAAAACACAGTAATAGCGATTTATTCTGGTCAGCTAAGCTGGCCATTAAACATAGAAATTTAATAATCGATAACTTTTGAACTGACACTGTAATTTAACGATATTGATATCGAGGTTTTTTGCTTTAAGAATAAAAGAATTGCTGATTTATTGAGGCAGTAGCTTCGTCTAGTAGGTATGTTTTAGGGAGATTTCTCAATTATTCGATTCACTCAAATGGAAGAGCCGATAATTCACTGATATATGTACATATTTTTTCGATTTTTGATTAATTTGATAGTCATTCTGCTTAAAACCGGCACACTTAAATCTAATAGTCGGCAGTTATTTTTGAAAATTTCAGATTAATTATTGATTATTTCAGGAAGTTATCGATTTGATAAATGCTTGCTACGGGTAAGGGACAGTTACTGCAAACGAATTTTTGATTATTTCGATACATTTAAATAGAAAAATCGATATTTTTTAACACAAATTTATCGATTAATTTATTATTTCGATAATTAATCGATATTTTTGCAATATTCAGAACGATTATACATTCTGAATTTTTAGAAAGTTATTAATTAAATAAGTTAAAAAATATTTTTCAAATTATCGATTTTTGATCGATTTTTTTCATGGTCGATAAACTTAAAATCGATTTTTTATCGACATTACTGTCTATTGACAACATTAAATTGCTTTATTATGCATTGTTGGAGACAAATAATGAAGTGGTTTTGATACTAATTATCGGAAGGATGGACAATTGAAATATATCGGAAGGTCCCCAAGGTTTTTAAGTCAGTTTTTTATAAGAATTATTATTTTTTAAGAAGTTTCAATTATACCATTACCAGCACGCCTTATTTTTATTAAAATATACCTATGACTTTAGTATATGTCTATTACAGGCTAAGTTAGAAGAACTAAGTTGGGGAATAATTAGTCGAAAGATTGTTTTTTAAGAACTGATTTAAAGTTAAAGGAACTCAAGAACCAAGATTTATCAATTATTTCACATTTTTTTAATTTTTTACTTAGTAAGAATTGCGACAAAATTCTATGGTGAAAAGCTCGAGATTTTCCATACTTTTTGAACGAATTTTCGAATATAGTTTCAAAATCCGGAAAAGCACCCACAAGGCATAATTGTAGAAGATGCGGCGAATGAGACGTGAAATTTATTCGCATATGTAACTTATTATCGAAACTAATAGGTACGTGTTAAGATCTAAGGCACGCGTACGAACTACTACTTAAGAAGATCCGTGACGCAGTGATATAATGAAAGTTGAGAATTGCTTGTTTGAAATTGATTGATTGATTGGTTAACTGTGTGCACTCTACAAACCTCATTAACTCGTAGGCGGCGTTCGTCGAATGCGGACGCGCCAGTAGCGGCTCCTGATGACCTAACATGTACTGTTGTACGCCGCCGCCCTGCTGCAACTCCTGCTGCTCCAACGTAGTGTACTGTGTATAGCCGTGTGCCTGACGCAACGGCGTCGAACTCTTCAGCAATGTGCGACGATAGGCGCGCTCAAATGGCGTACGCGACATGAACGACAACGCAGTGCTCGGATCATTCGACAACAACTTGCTCACACGATCCTGTGTATAGAGCTCGGTTAGGGAGCCGTGTGTGTGCAGTTGTGGTTGCTGCTGCTGCTTATGGCTATTCGTGGACGGTGAGTCCACGACATCGTAGTTAAGTATGCGCGCAACGAACGACGGCGGTGAGGGTTTCTCCGCCGACTGTGTTACCAGCGGAAAATTCGGCTTGCGACCCGAAGTCGGCGTGAGAAACGGATCCGGTTCGACGCGTTCCGTCACCAAATCCGGTATGGTGCCCATCGAACGCATTTTCTGGATGGGATAATGTGAGCCACGTTGCAAAAATAAGGGCGGTTGCTGGTTGTTTGGCTGCTGCGGCAGTGGACTGTCATCGTTGCCAATGAACTTGGCATTGCCCACCTTGTTCTTCACAAACAACTTGCCCGAATTCGTGGATGAGGTGGAATTTTTGCGTTGCTGCAAATTGAAGCGATGTTTCTCCTCCAGCGCGCGTTCGCGTATGCGCAGCAATTCCTCGCGGATCTGCTCTTCGCTATAATCATCGAAACGCAAATTGCTAAGCGAACGTATTTTGTGTATATGACCGCCGCCATTTTCGGCCAGCAACTTGAGGCGACGCGGAGAATTGCGATCCAATTCCTGTGAGGCGCGATGAAACTCCATTTCGATGATGGAGAGATTTTCCATCGATTTGATTTTGGCCACGCGCGGCGTATGGAAATTCTCATCCAAACCCGAGTCGTCCGCGGTCTCCTCCGAACCCGATTCACCGCTACCGCTGCCACTGCCACTAACACCGCTGGCGCTGCCGCTTTCGTAGATCTGTGAGGCGCGCGATCCGCTGCGGCTGTTGCTCGCCACGCTGCGATACGTGGGCGAGGGCGTGCTTAACACGAACTTTTCACCGTAAATCGATAGAGAGCTATTGGTTGAGGGTGGCATTTCGTTGAGTGGCGTGCGGAACTCCTCATCGCGCATGGTTGAGTTCGGCGTTTGAAAGAGCAACTCTTCGCATTCATACTCGCAGATAGTTTCCGTTGGCTGTTGTTGATGGTTCAACGCTGGTATATTTAGCTTCATGGCGTTGGCGGTTTTCTGATTGAGTCTATTAAGTAGAGAAACGGATTTGCTGAATCTGCGGTACGTGTTTGTATGTGGATTTTGGTTTTTGGTGGTTGGTGGTGGGTGGTAGAGAGTTAGAGAGAGAGAGAAAATATGGTGCGGCGTAGTTCGTTGGATTCACACATTTTTTTTCGGTCGTTGGTGCAATGTCGTTAATATTTTCGCAAATTTACATTACATTACATAACGGTATAATACAGTACATTACAGTTATATAGGTTTACATTGCGTACGTTCGTTGCAGTTGCGGTGTTTGTGTAGCAACAACACAGGTTTTATACCAAACAATATTATTGTTATTGTTGTTGTTTGTGTGTTGGTGGATGGTGCCCATGATACCAACAATTGTTTCGTTTTACAAATTTTTCAAATTTTAATTTACAAAAATTACGAAAATCAACATAAAATAGAATACAAAGAAACGAAAAAATATTGATTAGAGGAAAAATATTGAATTGCAAGAAATAATAAACTAAAATTACTAAGCTAAGTGCTGCTGCTAAAAGTTATGCGCCTAAAATTATGTAAAATAATGATAAAAAACTACAAATACAAATAATTACGCTAAAATTATGCCATCAAATGTAAATTATTATAAATTTCGTAATATAATTTTTTGCTATATAAATTGTCTATAAATAATTTGCTAAAAAAATTAAAAAAAAAAATTAAAAAAAAAATTAAAAATAAAAAAATTAAAAAAAAAATTAAAAAAAAATCTTGAAAATTCTTGATATTTTTTTTTTAATTATTAAAATAACAAATTCAATACAAAATCATAAAAAAATTTTGAGAAATAAAATACAAAAAAAATCATAAACAATTTTTATAATAAATTCCATAAATAAATTACAAAAAATAATTTCAGAAAAAGAAATTCTAAAACCGATTCAATAAATAAATTGTTAAAAAAAAAATTCAGTAAAAAAATTTCGATAAATAAATTCATAAAAAAATTTCTAAAATCGATTCAATAAATAAATTGTTAAAAAAAAAAATTAAAAAAAAATCGATAAATAAATTGCTTAAAAAATTTCGTTAATAAATAACAAAAAAATCCTAAATAAATATCTAAAACCAAATCATTTTCAATAAATTAAAAAAAATATCAATTAAAAATTTCAATAAATAAATTAATTTAAAAAAAAATAAATAAAACATTTCGATAAACAAATTACAAAAAAATTCCCTAAAAAAATTCTAAAACCAATTCAATAAATAAATTAAAAAAAAATTAAAAAAAATCTATAAATGAATTTCAATAAATAAATTGTTAAAAAAATTAAAAAAAAATCGATAAATGAATTGCTTAAAAAATTTCGTTAATAAATAACAAAAAAAAATCAAAAAAAAAAATCTTAAATAAATTTCTAAAACCAATTCAATAAATAAATTTAAAAAAAATATATAAATAAATTTCTAAACCAATTCTTAAATAAATAGTTAAAAAAAAAATTAGTTTTCAAAATTATTTTGCTTACAAATTTTAATAAATAAATTGTTAAAAAAAATTTTAGTTTTGCATGAAACCAAACCACAATCCAATAAGTAGAGCAACCAACCAATTCTTTGAATTTTCAAACTACTGAAGATGAAATTTGCAATAATATTACACTAACAAAGCGTTAAAAATTACGCGTGAGCTAAAACTCTAAGTAAAAGTGGTGAGATGTGAGTAATACCAGCAACACTAATTTTTGAAACAAACGCAATCAACACTGAAACGTTTTTTCCAAAAAAAATTTAGGTTCTTTTACTGTCACTTTTGAGTGAGATTTTTGAGTGGAAAAAATAGTTGAAATTTTTATGTCTCTATTCAGAATTTTTTTGAATGGAAAAAAAATAATAACTATTTTCACTATAACTTTTGAGTGACCTTTTTGAGTGGAAAAAATAGTTGAAATTTTTATTTCACTATTCAGAATTTATTTGAATGAAAAAAAAAATAATAATTGAGTTTTTTTCCACTTTCACTTCTGAGTGATTTTTTTGAGTTCTAATCTATTTGAGTGAAAACTTGATTTTTATCAAACAAAGAAGGCATGAGACTTTCTTAACAAAAAAATAAGAAAATTTTTTGAGTGAAAATTTTTTTCGAGTGAAAATTTTTGAGCGTAAAATTGTACCTCGGTAGTTCTTTCAAAACAAGTGTTTTGAAAGACAACCGCCAATTGAATTTTTTTTCTGTAAAAGATAGTTCAGTTTTTCACTATGACTCCTGAGTGACTTTGTGTTAGAATGGAAACTTGTTTTTTTTATCAAACAAAGAAGGCATGGGACTTTCTTTACACAAGAAACGAAACTGTTTTGAGTTAATAATTTTCTCAAGTGGAATTTTCAAAGCAAATTTATTTCAAAGTAACTGCCAATTGAAATTTTTATTTGAAAATATAGTTGAGTTTTTTGATTGTAACTTATGAGTGACACTTTTCAGGCAGCATTTATTAGGTAGGTTTTTTTTTTATCGAACGAGAAACTGAAAGTTTTTTCCAAATAAAGAACTTGATTTTTTTACTATAATTTTTGAGTGACCTTTTGGAGTAAAAATTTATTTGAGTGAAAAAATTTTTAATTAGCAAAATACTAGTTTTTTAATAAACAAACTTTTTTATAGATAAAAAACTTCAAAAGTTTTACAGTAACCTTTGAGTTGGAATTTATTTGAGTGAAAAAATATTTTTTTTATATCAAAGGAAAGTTTGTTTTTTTTTACACAAAAAGAATTTAAAGTGTTTTTTTACAAAAAAAGAATTTGAGTTTTTTCACTTTAATATATGACTCCAGGGTATACTGGAGTCAGAATTTAATTGAGTAGAAACACGGAAATAGCGAGATAATTTTACCTTGCCTTTTTTCAGACAAAGTAGAAAAATTTTTGACGCTAGAACATGTTTTTTCAGATAATATCAGATCAATTTAAGACTTATAGAAAAAATCGAAAGAATGGGAGAAGAAATATGTATATAGATGCTGTAGAAATAGAAAAAAGCGGAATAAAATAAAGGATAATAACGATACACTTAATAATATCAAAGAGAAATGAGGGTACCGTCAATATTGGTTGGAAAAGATGAGCCAAAAGTGAAGGCACTGAGGCAACGAAAACAGTAGGTAGTGAAAAAGTTTATGGAAAACTAAGAATTAGTTTAAAAAGGAACAGAATTTGAAATCAAAAGTTAAAAATTACACAAAAGTGTTGTAGAAAGGAAAGATTTGATTCAAGAAGCGTGTAAGGTCAGAATTCTAAGCTTTACTATGACGAAAAATTGTGCGAAAGACAAATGTTTGACTGAACAAGGAGATCATCATCACTGTATGGAGAGAAAGAACAGTAAAAATCGGATGTATTCACAAATCCACTCAAATTTTATCGGTTATGGAAATAAGTAACTAACTCTTGAGTCTAAAATTTGGTAATATCGTGCTATATGAATTCAATATCCAATATTTCCAAGAGCGTAGGCCTCTTTACTCATAAAATTCTAACTGTCTCTGACCAAAATTGGCATTAATAAGCTGCGCCCCTCATAACTCAAAAACAAATATTTTAATTACGACCAACTCCAAGTGCACTGATAAAAATAATTGCAACTGCGTGCCGAAGAGATGAGCTCATCGCGGTTTACGCCCCAAAATTACACGAAAAATAATCAAAATTAGATAGGTATACAAACATATGTACTTATAAGTACTCAATTCCGAGTGAAACATTTGCCACAATTTCAATATCTTCGAACGACGCCACGCAACAACAACAGCGTAAAGTCAACAAAATAATTTTACGAGCTAAAGAATTTATTGGCAAATGCGAAATGCAAATTTGTATAAAATTTTTGCAAATATAAATGTACAAATTTAGACTGCTCGCTTTCGGTAACAAATTTGACTGGCTGCCAATTTGGTGTGTGCATTTGCAAGTGACAAATGCTGCAAGCAAAACAAACGCAGAAATAAACCAATAAACCATTGAACAAGTTTTTGAAAGTGAGGTTAGCAAATTTTTGTTTTTGGTTTGAAAGAAAAATTTGAAAGTGAGTTTAGGAAATTTGAATTTCTTGCTTGAAAGCAAACATTTTTGGGCTGGGAAAACAAATGCCGTAAAGCACTCTGTGTCAAATTAACTTGTTTACACTAACGAACCTACAAAATCAATAAATCATTAGATTAAAATGAAACACCTGACAATTTTCAATAATTTCACTGAAATTACGCGGCAGCCTATAAACATTACTTGGTTATTTGTGCAACTTTATACCAATTTCCGTTCAAATGCATACGAATATATGTGTATTGCTTATATATTTACGCACATTATATGCCTTGAGTCATGCCGTCACCTTTGAGCGTACGACAAACTGTCGCGCAATGGCCTTAAACTTAGCATTGAAAAATGTTTTGAGTTCGCAAATATTATTTTTGTGCAATTATGTGCAAACGAACACTCTTGACAATGGCCTTTACGGTGTTTTCAGAGAATAAAAGTATAATAATAAAGATTTTTGAAAACATTTTGAAATTTTGTATCTAATTTTATAATTATGTAGTTTTCTTCTTCCAATATAAGAAACATTTTTTTTCCAAATTTAAGTAGCTTATTTCAATTAAAACCGGAATTCAGAAGAATCAAATTATTTTTGAAAATTATTTAGAATAATTTTGTTATTATATATGTACATACATATATCATATTATAATATGAAACATTTTGTATTTTAATGCATTTGGTTTCACTTTGAATTATTTCGCATGTTTAATTCAATTTAGTTAATTATTGAAAAATTATAAAAAATTTAATTTTATTAATTTAACTAATTATTTAATTTCTTTACTTAGTTTAAATTTTTCAATTTAATACAGATTTAATTTAGCCTTATTAAAACTACTCGTTTTTTACAGAATTTATTGTTCAGCAGAATTCGATTAATCACATTGTTCAATTAAATTCGATTAAATACAGTTCAAATCAATTCATTTCAGTGCAATTAGTTTTAATTTAATTTAGCCTTCGTAACAAAGCCGAAACGATCCCATTAGGTAAATTTATTTAGTTCAGTGAAATTATAAATTAAATTAATTTTAATTAACTAATTTTAATTTTAAATTAATTTTAGTTATTTATATAAAAATTATTTTTTAAATAGTTTTAAGAATTTATAATTCCATAAAACTCGATTCTTCAATTTCAATTCAAAATTTTTTCAATTTAGCATCGTTAACTATTTGTTTTGTTTACGTCATTTTAAAATAAAATGATTAATTTTAATTAACTATTTAATTATTTTTAATTTTTCAACTGAATTGTGATTTAATTTAGTCTGAATGAAATATTATGTCTTTTATATAATTTGTAATGCGATAGATTTCGATTAATTTTAATTAAATTTAATTATAATTAATTTAATTTAGCCGCCAATTAAAATTAATTCAGTACATATTTAATTAAATTTACTTCAGTTTGCAATAAATTAAATAAATTATAGTTAATTTTAATTTAATTTAATTTTAGCTCAACTTAATTTATTCATATATTTAATAAAATTGCCCTCAATTTTATTCAATATATTATATAATTGGTGTAGTCATTTTTATTGCATTTTTTTTAATTAATTCAATTTTATTTATTTAACTATAATTTTAAAATTTATTAATTTATACTTCAATTCAATTTATGCTTATATGTATTTATTTAAAATGCCTCCAAGTAAATGTAATACAATATAGTTTAATTTATATTTCGTTGTCTTCACTTTTTTGATAATTATAAAACTTTTAATTTTATTAATTTTTTATTTAATTTTTTTAATTTTAATTATTAATTATTAATTTATTTTATATATTTTATTAAATTATTCTAATTAGTTTTTTAATAATTATTACTATTTTTAATTTTAATAAAGTTGATTTAATTACTGTTTTTCATTATTTTTATTTAAATTGATTCGAATTAATTGTTCAGTAATTAATTTAATTAAATTGATTCTAATTAATTTTTTTTACCAATTATTTTATGTTTAATTTTAATTAAGTTGACTCTAATTATTTTTTTTATTAATTATTATTTTTTTAAGTTTAATTAAGATGATTAATTTTCTTTAATTAATTTAAATATTATTCCTTAATAAATCTTAATTTTTCAATTTAATTTTAATTTTTTTTTCTTTTTAGATCATTGAAAATCATTTAAATTTCAAAAAAAATTATTTTTTTTTTGTGTTTGGCTTTCATTTACTTTCTTTCTAAATTCCGCTCAATTCCATTTAATTTCAGTTAATTTAGATATTTTGATTTTTTTATGCACTTTGAACTTTTCAAAAACAAATTAATTGATGCAAAACACACTGAGTGAAGATTTTCAGCTCAACATTAACCCTTATGTAGCCTGGTGAGCTTTTAACGAACCCTGGACGTGCATCGATTCGACTAACAATCATCGTGAGCAGCAAAATAACGATGCTCGTTAGAACGTAGAACAATGTAAAATCGAATACTTTGAACTTTAGTAAGGCTAAAGTCTACTTAATAAGAATCAAAAAAAAAAAATCAATGAATTATAATAATTTATAACGCTTAATGTTCTGTGAAGATAGAGAAAATTTGAGGTAGCAAATAAACTAACTCAAAGCTAGCAGTTCAAAAATGGATAAAGAGAAATTTAGTAAAAAAAAAAATTTTTTAAAAAAAGCCGCTATTAGCAATTTTGTGAATAAAAAAATGCAAAAGTACGCTAAAAATTTAAATTCTCACCAAAATGTAGGCTAAAAAACTGTTACATAACTAAACTATTAAAAATGGCAAGTAAAATTTACTTGACGCTATTGTAGAGTGAAAGCTAATTAACCCACGGCGGAGTAAACTTAAAAAAATACACAAAAAATATTATCTTAAAACTGTTATATAACAAAATTAGTTTAATAATTGAGCGTTTGAGAAGTGTTAATTTGTTATTGTTGTTTTGTTTTTTTTTCTGCTTGTTACTTAGTAGCTTAGTAGGTGTATGAATGTTGGGTAGTAGCTTAGCGGGTTAAAACGGCGACGACTTGGCGCCTCTTTGTTATTGTTGTTAGTTGTAAATATACTTTTTGTTAGTGTTGCTTTGTTATTGTTAATTGTTTTGAGTATTGAGTAGGCATTTGTGTGTGTACAAAAACAAAAAGTAGAATTTCAAACAAAAAACGTAACTATTTCATACAAAATTTATATAATACCATACATAAACTAAACGCTTATTTCGGTTTTTTTTTTGGATTTTACTTTTTTGTACTCAAATTAGTTTTGGATGGCAAATTAGTATATAAATATTGATAAGAAAAGAGAATTGGTAATTACAAATACAATACATACGTACGTACGAAAGAAGGTAGGTAATATAATATTAAATAAATTAATTGCTGTTGTTGTTGTTGCAGTGTTGCAAACAAAACGCTTACCTTGCATGCCCCGAATCGCCTTCAGAACTTTGCCTCGAATGTTGACTGTGCGAAAAACTGCTATAACCCGAACCCTTCGACATCTAACAAAGTGAAGAGAGAGGGAGAAAGCAAAGAAGAAGAAGAAAAGGTGAAATATTAATAAATTGCAGTTAAAAGCGCACAAATCACTGTGTCTTTTATGCTGGCGGCGCGCGCACTCACTTGACTAGTGTTGCTGGAATTACGCGAGTGGCCCATTTCCATAATCGACGACGTGCCGGTAGTGCCACCCAGGCCGCCGCCGCCCATCACATTCGCGCTGGTCGTGCCACAATTGTTGCTACCGACAATGCCCATAGTGGACGCTGCGCCGCCACCACTGGTGCCGCTGCCAATGCCAGCGTATGGCTGCATTTGTTGTGCATTCGTCAATGTCACGACTGTGGTTGTTGTTGTTGTCGTTGAGCCTAACGTATTTTGCGGTGGATAAGCGATAAACTGTTGTTGTTGCTGCAACAGCAACGCTTCTGTGGTGAGTGTAGTAGCCGATTCGGAAGATTCCGACAAGCCGGAGTCCGTCACAATCGAAGCGATCACTACTTGGGGGTCCAAATCTGCGCGGAGGCAAGGAAATTAGTTTAAAAAATAAAATTTGAACTAAAAATAGTAAAATTCCCAACAATGCTTACCATCCTCGCGCACGGTGGAGACGGGACGCGTGCTGGTCGCGCTATTCAGTCCGCCGCCTAGCGTAGCGCCACCAACACTAACCGGTATGCCTTGACTGCCGCCGCCGACGCTTGGTCCGCTACTGCCGACACCGCCACCCATGCTGGGCAACGCTGTGGCGGTGGGCGTCTGTAGGCCCACACCCGTCGACGCGGTGGCCAGGTCATCTGTTGAGGGTTTCTGTTTGCTCTTCAGATTCGGCGTGGGTCTGACGAATTGGATGTAAAAAATTAAAAATAAATTCAATGAAATAATATTAAAGCGCGCTTGCACTTACGCCTTGAAGAGTATATCACCGCTGAGCATGTGCATTTTGATGGATACCAGCAGCATGGAATTGTCCAGACGATGACGCGAGTCATAGCCCTCGAGCAGAAAGCGTCGTGACGTCAGGCCGGCGCCGGCGAATTCGGCAAGATTTATATCGATAAAACCTAACTTAAAATAACTACGTCCGCCCTTCATCTCTTTGCGTATGGAGATGCGTAAATAGCAGGGATCCAATACACCTGTGGATGCATTGGCGGACATTTTGCAGGGAAATTCGAAGTTGCGATTCCATACTACACGATGATCGCGCACCTCCTCTCTGTGGATTAAAAGGGAAATCAATGTTAAGAATTTTATAAGATACAAAGTGGTATTCCGAAGTTTGTGGATCAAAGTTTTCGACAATGCAGTCTCTTTATGCAAAGTCTTTAAACTAAAAGGAACGTTGTAACACTGTAATAGGTCTGATTTTGGTTGATCTTATCCTTATGCATAGTCTTCCTTGCGATAGATTGGACTTGATAAAACTTGAGGTTTGTGGAAAGAATACGTCAAGGCAGAATTCTTAAGTATCGAGACACAAGGGTATCTCAGCGTGATAGTGGCCTTGCCATTAACGCAAATAAAACTGGAGATACAAGATTTCGGAGGCACTATTGAAGAGCTGGAAAGAAGAGGGATCTTCACATCAGTGAAATGGGAACGGTTCGGTACGGAAATTTTTCAATCGAAAATATTTTCAGAAATCTTAGTTCAAACCATACTATTTGGCATTATGACAACAGCTTACACTTTTCCGTCGAAAGCTCAGAGCCTTCAACGAAAGTACAGAAACTTCTACAGACGTTTATTTTTTAATCGAAAATCTTTTTAGAACCGACGGTTCCAGCTATAATACTTCGAATAATGTCATTTGGAGCTTTCACTTTTCCTCCGGAAGCTCAGAGACTTCTACAGACGTTCATTTGTGGTTATTTTTTGAATTCATCGCAAAGCTTTTTAGTCTAAAATCTTGTCAGAATTTACTATTCTAGCTATAATACTTAGAATAATGGCCTTTTGAGCTTTCACTTTTCCTGCGAAAGCTTTGATAATTTTACAGACGTTCAATTGTGAACATTTTCTAAACGCATCTCGTAGCGCAAATCTATTCAGAACTCACTGTTCATGCTATTCCACTTCGAATAATGTCATTTGAAGCTTTCACTTTCCTTTCTAAAGTTCAGAAACTTCTTCAAACTTTTATTTGTAGAGATTTTGTGAACTTATCTTAGAGTCGTTCAGTAAAAATCTTTTAAAAATTATTATTCAAGCTATACTATTTCGAATTATTTTTATTTGAGCTTTTGCTTTTCCTCCGAAAGCTATATACAGTCTTTTAGTGAAGCTTAAAATCCTTGTAGTTGGATATTAACCCTCGACAGAGTGACTTGAACCTATCCCAAATCTGTTTCGGTACTTTATATCTATTTCTGTTATTTCACCCGGAAGTACTTTTAGTGTGATATCTAAGGTACGTTAGTCTTTATCTTATAGGGACAGAACATTAGGGAAGGAAGTGTTCCGATGATTATATTTCATCTTCTTATAAGCAGCTAATACAATGGGATTCCGTAGTTTTCGACTCCTACAATTATTGAATTGGCTGGCATTGGTACGAGTATGAGACGTCTCAGTAAATTTGTGACAGGCTCTAGTCGTTTTGTGGATATACGACGGTCTTTTTGATCCAGGAGTTTTGGGCATCACAACGGACAGGTGCCTCTAGCTGTCCAAGTGGGATAATTTGTGGGCTCAGCAGAAATCAGCCAGTTTACATAACCTAACTATTGAAAGGTGAACTTTGTTGTGGGCGAAGAGCTCACAAGACTTCTTAGGATTTATGATACTTTTTATGGACCTTTTGAAGCACAGAGGGCCAACCATCAACTATTGAACCGCAGGAAATGAACGGAGTTACTACCCGTTTACATTTTGCAGCTAGTGACACTAAGGTACGTGACTTAGCAACCTCCTCAGCCATGAAATACCGCTGTGAATTGGCAAACAAATTAGTCTACTTATGAAATAACTCGATATCAAAGTTAGGAATTCTAGATATGCCTTCACTAGTCTTGAAGCTACAGTCGGCGAGCTATAATAATTATATAGAATATTTTGGGGTCGACTATCTTTACATAGAACTACCAAAAGAACTACTTTCGGTGGGAGACCCAATATTTTATCAATAGATTTTCTGCAGCTTACTAAGAAGTCTAGATCATCCTTCACTGGTCTTATATAGAACATTTTGGGGATAGCAAAAAAAAAACTTCGTTCAGTGAGAGACCAAATATCTTATCAATAATTTCTCTTCAGCTTACTGTAGTACTTTAAAAGTATATATATTTCTCTCACACGAAGCTTCGAACAGGTTTTTAATTCTGTCTACATTTGCAGAGTCATCAGATATCTCACTGTCGTTTGTTATCCTTAGAATACAATATTTATACTTTCATAAAGTTAGCAGGATCGCAATAATCAATTGATTAAAGCTCAAAGGATTTTTGAAAATTTTAATATTTTAAACCAAATAATTTTTGAAATAGAATATTAGTCATCTCGCTTGCAACTCACCTGCTGCTGTACTCTTGAAACGAACCACCATCCAGTAGACGTATCTTCGCGAACAGCACCTCATTCACGAGCGCCACCTCGGAGAGCTCTTGTAATTGTACCTCAACATTAAACTTATACTTTTTCTTTTTCATCATAAAGGCCATACCAGGGGCGCTAGGCCCAAGTAATGTCATACAGTTTTACACCAATAGACGCAAAAACGGGATATCGCTGTTTGGCCGAAAAACAAACTAACGAAACACTTTCGAGGTTAGCTGCGACGAGCGAAAATTACATCGGCCGCGCACAACAAACGAAGAGCTTGATTAAAAACACCCAAAAAAAACGAAAAATAAAAAGAAGAACGAAGCGCACACGAACTCAAAGCGCACTTGAGCGTTTTTACAAAGGTTGTTGTAACGGGTTTTCTATGTTTTGCGCGTGTTGAGTTAAAAAAAAATTAAAATAAATACTAAAAGGTGTTGCGGTTTTGAGTAAAAAGTCTCGTAAAAACAGAGACTACGCTTGAGAAACGCTGTGAGACTCGGAAGGGCTGGAAAACTTTTGTTGCTTTGCTTCTTGGCGGATTTGTTGATTGTGTTTGGTTTTTAGTGGTGGATTTGTTTTATTTTTTTGTTGGATACTTCTGTTTTGTTGTTGTTTTTTGTTTCTTTGCTTTTATTGTATTTTGTGTAACAATTCTACGCAGTTAAGTTGGTAGCGACATGGTGTGCTTGATACCGCTTCGTGGATGTGCTTTAAAACAAGCGTTTTTATTGTTGTTGTTGTTGAAGTTTCAGCATTTGTCGATATTCAAAGTGCCACAACTGCAAATAAAAGAAAAACACATTATTTAGTATGAAGGTATAGCAGTTTAATTGAAATAAAACAATTAAAAAGAGAGCCACGTATAAAGTGAGGTTATGGCCACTGCCGTTTTGCCTAACGTATGAAGCAACTTAACCTTAAGCTCGGGAGATTCAATTTTCAATTAAAATGCGAGTATAAAACAAGTTACTGCACATTCTTACTTCTGCCACCCTTTGTGATTACAGCACAAAAATCTAATTGGAAAAGGCGGCGTATCGTTGCCTTGTGTATGGCAAAATGAAGCTGGTGGTGAAAGAAGCTAAAAGTCTTAAAGCTGCAACTCATTTAGCATGGAAATTCCAATACTTAGGACACTTTATGCCTTTTTGATCGGTTCTAATTGAAAATTATATTAAAAACTTTGGATGGAATCATAGATAGTGGGGTATTTTTGGCATTTCTGAGAAAATTTACGATTGTAATGTATATATTTTTAATAGCAGCGGAAAGTAGAGATTTCAGGAAGCATAAAGTCAGATGACTTTTTAAAAAAATGTTGAGCTTCTACTTGAACTTTTTTAATTGAAAATTGGTTTTTTTTACTTCAAAATAAGGTTTTTTGCTCAATATTAGAAAAAGTACTGTGTATGCGGGTCATAGAGCACAATAGACTTAAGGTCGCGGTGCAATCCTATCTATTTATTTATCTTATGTGGGATATAAATATGTAAGTTTACAACAAATTTCGTGAAAGAAGCTTCTTCTTTTGTCCAAGACAATAATAAAAAATTATAAAGTTGTGTTATTTGAATTTTTCGCATCAATTTGAGGTTATGTGAAAAAAGTCTTTATGTGAAGGTTACAGATCCTTTCATAACCTACAGCATTGCGTATGACTGTTTTCTATAGACGTGTAGATTGGCGGGATATGCAGATGTTTTTAACCATTAAAAATCCAACCACGGCTCTTCTTCCTCCTCCTTTCTCGACCTCAGATCGCCCGTAAGTTACTTTGCCTTTAATGTCTGTTATTTCATCTATCGTTTCCGATGGGTTTCAAACTACTATGAATTTCTTTTTTTATCATTTTCAAAGGTTTCTACACTAGTCTATAATTATTTGGTATGATTTTGAACGATTATGAGATTATAAAGCAGTTTTTTTATAAAATATATATTCTTTTATAAAACAAATATTTTTATGTTTTGTATAATATATGTACATATATATATTTTTTTAAATAAAATTTTTTTTATTTTTTTATAAATATTATTTTTTGATATAAAATACATTTTATTTTATATTTCGTAGTCAGCAAATAATTAATTTTTTTTTCATATTTTTTAAATTAATAATAACTCACGCACGTGTAAGTATTGACATATCCAAGTTTAAGTACTAATTAATGAAATTAAGCTGTTTTTGCTCAATTTATTTGTTTTTAGAGTACGAGTTCACTGCTCTCGTTAAAATGCTGAATGCAATAAAAAATGCTTACGTTCAGAGCAACAAATGGGAAAATTGCGTAGGTGCAAATGTGGCTGACGTAATCATTTTAAAGAATATAGTAATAATAAATAATTGCGGACTAATTGCACTAATTAAGACAAGAAAATAATTTTTTAAAGCAAAGATTTATTGAAACTTGGCAGAAAAAATTACTTAGTAATGATAAAATTAGTAAAAAATTTAATAAAAATTTAGCAGTTAGTATAAAATTTTGACAAATTTAAGAAAATAAAATAGTGGGATAAGCCTCTACAACATAATACCGTCATCAATCGACGCGCGCTACCTCTTTTTCGATTTCAAACCTGCTTTGAACAGCACGAAAAGGAGCTACCTTTATGCCGCTTTGTCTGAATTTAGTATCCCCGCAAAACTAATACGGCTGTGTACATTAGCGTTGAGCTCCGTTAACACTACAGCAATGTCAGCAACGCAGAATCCATCTTGCCAACAGGTGCCACTTTGGACTGAGAATTAAGGACCTCTCTCGACGAACAAACACCAAATTCTACTAGTCACTTATCATCCTTGTACTGCTATATGGTGCAGAGGCATGGACGATGATAGCTGATCAGTCGGCGTTACGGGTTTTAGAGAGAAAGGTTCTGCGAAAGATTTATGATCCTTTGCTCATTGGCAACCGCAGTCGACGGAACGATCATCTCTACGAGATGTACAACGACATAGTTCGGCGAATTAAGAGACAGCGGCTACGCTAGACCTATGGATAAAAACACACCTGCTCTGAGAGTATTCGACACTGTACTCGTCCGGGGAAGCAGAGGAAGAGGAAGATCTCCACTATGTTGTAAAGACCGGGTGGAGAAGGACCTGGCTACACTACACTAAAATTGGAACCAAACAGTGTAGGGAAAGAACGACTGGAACACTGTTGCAAATTCGGTTATAAACGCGTAAACGGTTTCTACGCCAGTAAAGAAGAAAAATAAGTTTTAAGGAAGAAGTATTGAACCATGAAATATATTTTAAAATCTTTTTGCAACAATAACAGTGGTGTAGGCAAAGTTTATGGTTACTTGCAGGTTTGATCATATGCGTACATCGAAAAAAAATTTAAATTTTAATACTTAACATTTTCTTTATCATCAATAATTCGAAAACTTTCCGATAATAATCGATTTTTATCGATACTTTCGTTTTTGATTATTTACTCACGTATACATTTATAATTATTGTTTACCTTATTTCCCATAATTCCAAAACTTTAAAATAACAATCCATTTTTATCGATAACTTATTTTTTGATAATTCCGTCATATATTCATTTCTAATTGCCGTTTATCTAATTTTCGATAATTCCAAAACTTTCCGATAACAATCGATTTTTATCGATAACTTATTTTTTGATAATTCCGTCACATATTCATTTCTAATTGCCGTTTATCTAATTTTCGATAATTCCAAAACTTTCCGATAAAAATCGATTTTTTATCGATAACTTATTTTTTGATAATTCCGTTTTAAATGTATTTCAAGTTGCCGTTTTTTTGATCGAAATCTTCTGGAACTACAAAATTTTTACCATGTTTGACCTCTTTTCCACTCGCTGATTTTTGATAAGTTTAATTTTTTCTGATAATATCCGATTCTTGTCGATAATACATTTTTTTGTCTTTTTTTATAACAAAATTCTGTTTTCATATTTTTATTCATCAGAAAATATATTTTTCAATCAAGCCGCAGTTAAATTAAATATTAGAAAAATATTTAAATTTTTTTGAAAAACATACTGAACTATTAATTAATACTAGTAAGAATGTTTTTCTAGTAGAGCAGTTAATTTACGAACTGCCTAAGCGAATTTCGACAAATGTAAACACGTATTTCTAAATTATAGGGCATAAGCGCCTAAAAGTATGCACAAGTAAGTTTGTCTGCCAATACACATATACTAAGGCGACAAATTTTTATTCCCTGTAAGACTTGATTTTGTTCGGAAAAGTAGTGCTGCTTAAAACTATTAAAACCCATTTAAATATGTCAATTAGTAAAAATACATTACTAAAAAAACTTAAAAACTTACTTTAAAGACCAGCAATGCTCACAAAATCCGTCAGCGCTGATTGCAAATACATTAGAACTGTCAAAATAATCCTTGAGCATCAAACTAAGCACATTTTAATCCAACTATTTCCCTACAGGACCCTCAAAAGAGTGCTGTTTAGGTGCGACTGCCGCGTCATCGGCGTCGATAGCATGCTTTTAGGCGCACCAAAGCTATTTCGAACACAGCTAAACCGCTAACCAGCAATTCGCATGCATTAGCTGTCACGAGTGGCAGTTGAGTGCCGGAGCAGACACTCGCTCTGACTCAATGTTACCAAAATAGAAACGGTAAAA
Source organism: Bactrocera dorsalis (assembly GCF_023373825.1). Taxonomy (NCBI): domain Eukaryota; kingdom Metazoa; phylum Arthropoda; class Insecta; order Diptera; family Tephritidae; genus Bactrocera; species Bactrocera dorsalis. The sequence goes on from NC_064303.1 coordinate 7,659,772, forward strand.
TCATTAAATCATTAAAACCGGTGGGCGTTATACAAACAAACATATTTGCGTGTGGACGAAATCAGCACTTTGGTCATTGAAATAATACTTAACCCACAACGCAGGGCTTTTATGCATCACTTATGGCGCGTCAAAACTTAATGACGCAGCACAGAGTGACCGAAGTATACGCAAGTGTGGGCTCGGATGTCTGATTAAGGGTTTTCGCGTGCCAGGGAGTTGGGAATATAATGAATTGTAAAGGCAAACATGCAATTTCTTTGGGTGCGGGACAAGTTTTTGGAATTTAGTGAAAATAGAGTACGGGATAAGTGCTAAATGATTTCATGTCGGGCATTAAAATTAGTGTGAGATTTTTGAGGAATGTCGGAGTAAATATAGAGAGTGAAGAGGTAAAGAGTTAGAGTAAATAAAATACTGATAATATAAAGTGAAAAGGCTATTATATTGAAATTCGTAACAATCGAATGAATTTTCTGGGTTTTTTGGTCGACGCTCCTAAATGTAGGCAACATTTTTTTATAGTATTGCATATAAAAGCCTGTAATATACATTTGTGCGCTTTAGCGAAGACCAAAAAAGCTATTAGATTGAAATTCGAAACAGTCTACTGAGATTAATAGTTTTTTGTATGCCACTCCTAAATGTAGGCAACATTTCAGTTATACTTTTTCATATAGCCTACATCTGTGCGCCTTAGCAAAGACACACACCCAATATGAGTACTCTTACTACCGCTAAACGATATCAAAGCCACTTCATTAAAATAACTTCTTTACTCCCACAAGTTCTATTCAAAATATTTAACTCCAGTAAAACCGCATTTTCCGTTATATTTTTTACCTTTCTCGTAACAAACACTTTCAACGCAACGCAATTAAATCCAACTTTATTATATACTCCCTACAAAATGCGCTTTATTAATACAAATATTAACTCAAGTGAGCTCTAACCCCTCGAGGAACCTGTATGACCCCATTTATTATCGTTTACACAGCCACATACTCAACGGCTATGGCACGACATGTGTGTCAGCAGTTCATTCATTCATGCCAACCCATAAATGCTGAGTGCAGCTGCACCTAAATTTGTGCTGCGTTCGGTGCGGTAAACTATACTATGGAATTGTGGAAAATTGTGGCCGCATTTATGCAACGACAGCTTAAAGCGATACGTAACGAAACGAACTAATAACCGAAAAAGTCAATTGACCCAGTTGTGGCAGGATGTGTCTGTAGATATGTTGGCGTGTATGTGAATGCCTTTGAGAAGCCTTGACTTTCTACAAACGAAGAGCAAATCGAGCAGCCAGCCAGTCGGTTGGTTGTGTGTCCACAAACGTTTACGTATGCGTTGCGGGTGGGATTGGAGGGCGTACAACTTGACCTGTATGTGCAACGAGCTGACGAATGAGTTTAGAAGGGAAAGCAAATAATGTGAAAACTGTGATTTACTTCTTTGGAAATGGAAAAGTATGGAAAAGATGAAAAGTATATATTAAAAAATAAGATATACTCATATTACTCATATTTATAAGAGTAAAGAGAGATGAAGCTATTATGATGAAAAATGAACGAAAGTCGTTCAATTTTTTTGAGTGAAATATTCTGGAAATAAAGCAAGATTAGCAAATAAATGGAATATCAAATAATCATACTAGTTTTTTCATGTGTCAAATGTGTCCTTTTTCAGCTCAGCTTTTAATGCTGCTAATGGAAAGCAACTAAGCGCTGTTGATTTATCAAGAAAAACTTCTTTTCACTTACTTAAGTTCTCAGTAAACTCCATAGAATGCAACGAAGTATAGAGAAACCACTCCTCAGACTTTGCTTTCAAATTGAAATGCAAAACTTTAGTCAGCACATCACCACATTTCACTTAAAAGCTCACGAAAGCATCCGGCAAAGCGTCTGAACTAAAAGTTTGTTAGGGAGGAAGGTAAGGTAACCTTAGTGCTGCTAACTGTATAAATTTGAAGGGATATTTACTTATATTTTATTTTTTTATATTTTTTTTTTACATAATAACCCAGTATTTTTATTAGTATAATTTCTGTGTTTAGAATTTATATAATATAAGCATGTGGCAACTCTATAAAAATTAAGCAAATTTTGGTATAATAAAATTGAATCAACCAGAGTAATACTTTGCACTATCATTTATTTAGCTTAATATAACCAACACGATGTGGCAACACTTTATTTTGCGATACACTTACAGGGTTTGACCGAAAAGTACTAGGACTGAGTCGATTAAAATAAAAATTATGAAACCAATCATTACAATTCTTTAAAAACTTTCATAATAAGCTCCTGCGTCGATGCAGCGCTGCCAGCTCGATTTCCAAGCACTGAAAGCGTCACGGAAGGCATTCCCCGGATTAGCCTTGAGAGCCGAGGTGCATGCTGCTAGGGTCTCCTTTCATCGGCCTTTTCAGGCAAGGAAACAAAAACAGTCCTGGGGCCACATCTGGGCTGTAGGGCGGCTACGGAAGCCTTTGGATGCTGGCCTTGGTAAGGTAGCTGTTCACAAGAAGAACGACGTGAGCCGGGGCGTTGTCATGGTGCAATATCAAATCGGCTGTGATGTCTTGTTGGACCCGATTGATCGTTTTTTTGAGTCTCGAGAACTTCGAAGTCAAACTTGGAGTTGACAGTTTGTCCTGGGGGAACAAATTCATGGTAGACCATGCCTTTGATGTCAAAAAAGACAATGTGCATTTTTTTCACTTTGGACTTGTTCATTCTTCCGGTCTTCATCAGCGACCTCTTCCCGACCCTACAAAAAGGCCTGGTGCCACCGTAGCACACCACTTCTTACTAAAGCAACATCTCGATAAGCCTGCTTGATCATATCAAACGTCGCTGTCGCAGATTTACCGAGTTTCACATAGAACTTAATCACGTACCTATACTCTAACGAACGCTGCATTTTTGGCTAGCACCACTCACAGAAACACGTCGTGCGAAAATGTTTGTCCTGACTCTCCAGGTGCTCGGAGACAACTAGCCGCTCGATCGTTAGCTAGGAACGTCCTCTACCGAATCCAGTCGGTGCGCGCACGCTCCGAAGTCCAGTCACGGCGGAAGAAAATCAGTCTTATTACTTTCAGGACAAACCCTTTAGATTTTGCTCAGTTGATAGAACTGTCCTTATGTGACTTTGTCAATCCTACGAGTGGTACAAATCCTTCAAAGATGGTCGAAAGATTGTTGAAGACATACCTCATTCTGGACGACCTTCGCTTCGGATATGGTGCTTGAAAATGATCAGGCAAATGTTAGAAAGATGGCAAGAGACTTCGACATTTTCCCCGAGTTCGTTTGAATGATTTTAGTGGATATTTCGGGTATGTAACACTTTCTTTCTCGACCCGTCCCGATAAAGCTAAATATTTTTCAAAAGGATTACCGTAAGCAGGTCTCTTTGGATTTGTTTGATCGTACGAATTCCGATTGCACATTCATGGAGAACATTATAACTGCCAATGAGACATGGGTTTATGAGTTTGACATGCAAACAAGTCAACGAGCATCGGAATAGAGGTTAAATACGAGCCGAAACCAAAAAACCACGTCAAAACCCTCAAAAATCAAGGTGATGCTCATTGTTTTTTTTTCGATATTCGTGGTTTTGTCCATCATGAATTTTTTTCGGAGGGACAGACGGTCAATAAATAGTTTTATTTTCTACGTTGAGGCATTTGCGTGAGAACATCCGTCGAAAACGACCGAAATTGTGGAAGAAAAATCTATGAATTTTACACGATGATAATGCACCATCGCATCGAGCTACAATGGGGACCAAATTTTAAGCCAAAAATTCAATGAATACCATCGATCAACCCCCGTTTTCTGCGGATTTGGTTCAGTGTGAGTTTTTCTTGTTCCTCAAATTGCCGCTCCGTGGAACCCGTTTTCAGTCTATCGAAGAGATAAAACAAAATTCGATGAAAGAGTTGAAGACCATCCCAAAAAGTGCTTGGAAGAAGTGTTTCGAGGACTGGAAAAATCGTTGGTATAAGTTCATATATTACATCTGGTGGAGATTACTTTTTTTTAGACTTCATATCTTGAGAAATTCGTTTAGTTAGTTTTTTTTAACCAATTAAATTTTTTATATATAGTTGCCACACATTTTTATTATGAGCACTGATAGGCTATCAATATTTTCTAGAATCGACTTGGTCCATCATGATTTATAGAAACTTAATTATGTCAATGTGATCGCCGATAACAGCGAAAAGAATCTTATTTATAAATAAATACATACATACAAACATATGTACACACCATTAAAAAGTTGTCTCACCATTTCCTGCCACAATATAGTCATAACAAACAAAGCACACATCTGTTATTAACTTGGAAATGGAAAGAAAAATTTCACAAAGTGTTTTATGTTGGGCGTTTGCTCATTTCCGAATTGCGGACATGCAAGGGAAATTACTAAAGTGAACATAAGTAGGCGAGTAAATGAAAGGAAAGCACACGAGCAAAAGGAAATTTTCAAAGAAACAAAAAGTAATGTGTGTGTGAAAGCAATAATTTTGAGGGTAAGTCAATGTATTATTTCAGAAAATTACGTAACACACGAGCAGTTTATCAATCAATCAGAAAATTACTTAGCTTAACGAGCACGCCCACATAACAGGAGGATAACGGTTCATGCCATATATGGGTATGACATTTTGGTGACCCTACGCATTGAGGGACGACATTTCGATTCTTTATCAATAAAAAATTTATAACAATTATTTTGGTATGAGTGCAATTAGCTAATGTTATAGGGAGAAAACGAAAAACCAACAACAAGAGCAATAGATTAGTTGAAGTAGCGATAAAATCGCTGGAATATGTGCTTGATGACTGGGTAAGCAGCTTGGTGAGGATGTATTTGGGGCAACGCCGTCAATTCCATGAAGAATTGATTAACGAAATACATAAATAAGCGTATATATGTATCTATGTATATGTGAGTCGCGGTATTTTCCTAGAAAAATTACCTAATTGCAGCACGCACCGCCTGAATGGCTGAGAAATTCCTTAGCTTACTTGCGATTAAATTTATAGATATTTAGTGAACTGTTCACACAAACATGCATACTTATATTGTCGTGTATAAGCACACATACAACACAGAGCAGCACTTTATCAGCCTTAAGTGGCGGAGAGATGAGCTTAACTTTATAGCTGCCAGATTAGAGACGATTACGATTTAATGTGTCGAGCAGTAGGCTAATGACATTTCAGCAGCTTCGACGTCATTTATAAATAGTGGTAATTAAGGTAAACCCAGCAGGAAAAAAGGTAGTTCGAATTATTTTTAAAATAAAATTTTTAACAAAAGACAACTGGTCCGATGAGAACTAGTTAGCATATTATAAGTAGTTGATAAAAAAGTAAATCAGTGGAGAAAAAATTACAAAAATTAAGTAAAATTGCTTCGAAAGGGGACTGGTCCGAACGGAACTAGTTACGATAGTATAAAAAGTTGTTATTAAGTAACCCAGTCGAAAAAAAAGTTTGTTTATAAAATTTGTTTTTTAAATTAAAAATGCATCAAAAGGTGACTGGTCCGATTATTACTAGTTAACATATTAAAAACATTTCAAAAAAAATAACTCAGTAGAGAAAAAAAATATTAAAAATGCATCAAAAAGTGACCAGCCCGAATGGAACTAGTTATAAAGTTACAAAAAGTTGCTTTAAAATTGCTCAGTAGAAAAAAATAATAATTTACAAACTTCCCATTACCAGTTAAAATACCATAAACTCCAAACTGACGATCGTATTTCGTTACCCCAGTTTTTCCTACAGGGCATTTACTAATATACAGAATATATGCCAATCTAAAATATAATACACTTAAGAAGTGTGCTGTAATCTCGCAGTGTGATTGCTTAATCTGTAGGTCTGTATATACATACATATAGGTACATACATATACATACATATGTATTTTTATAATCATAAAGCTTGCGACTAACGGTACGAGACAGGAAATCGCTACATTATAAGATTCACCGTTGATAAGGATTTAATTGAAATCAATTTGAACTCCTGTCACATCTGAATAGCAAAAGGTTAATGCGGCGATAAGAAAGGCGTACAAACGGTACATTGAACTACACATATGTACGTTTGTATTCAAGTAGTGGGATTAAGGCTTGCGCGCATAAGGGGGCAGATTATACGAGCTCAAATCGAAATAATAACAATTAAAATAGAAATAAAATAGAAATTTTATAAGTTAAAAGGTTATAAAAGTCGGCGAATAAAAGTGAGTAGCTATTATGCAATTATAATTTAGAACACAATGTTGGTGTTATTGTTGTATAAGAATATATGTATGTACACAAAATCTAAGTAAGTTATTTATAATTATTTGTTACATGTTGCTGCAAAAACAAAACATTGATTTTTGTTTAATATTTTTTTTTTATTTCTACATGGAAATATTACTATACTTTTTCGGAGTACTTTGTTACTAGTTCATTTTTTTAATTTGCTGCAAAATCAAAACATTGATTTAAGATCAATATTTTTTTCATTTCTGCTTAAAAATCTAACTATATTTTTTTCGGTGTAGTTCGCTACTAGTTACTTGTTTTTTTATATTTTCTTTAAAATCACTAAATATAATATTTTACATTAAAAAGAAAAACTATATCTTTTTGGACCAGTTCGTAACTAGTTACATTTTTCAAAAAAGTTTTATTTATAACAACGTTTGTTTGTATGAACATTTTTATGTACAATTTCGTTATTCACACAATTAAACTGTTACTTTTTAGTATAGTTGCTGCAAACCATAGGTCGGTGTATTTTATATATTTTCTATTATTCCTATGGCATATAAAAAACTAACCGCTGATGTTCTTTGGGAGTATTTGTAATTATTTGCATTTTGCATTAGTTAAGCTACGTATCGGATGTAAGATTTTACAATGAGAACAGTACTATATTGTTTCGGGCCACTTTCTAACTAGTTACATTTCTACCCTAAAAATTTCATTTCCGGTAATATACAATATAAATATACATTCATATGTTTCTAAATATAATTTTGTTTTTACCTAGTTAAATTATTATAGTTTGCTAGTTGCAACAAAGCCAGATTTGAATTATTTTTTATCTTATTTAAAAAAATAACTATATTTTGTCGGAGTAGTTTTTAACTAGTTGTTTTTTCAACTTTTTTGTAACAAGTTACTTTTACGGTTACTAAGACGCAATACAAAATATTATAATATTAATAAAACTCGGTTACTAAGACGCAATACAAAAGATTTTACCATACCGTGAACTATACTTTTTCGGACCAGTTTGTAACCAGTGGATTTTTTTTTTTAATCTTGATACATAAAATGGTATTTTACAATAAAACGTAAGCTATATTTTTTCGGAGCAGTTCGTAACTAGTTACATTTTCACTCAATAATTTTTCTCAAGAATAATATATCTAGACTTCTAGATTCATATACAATATAAAATTTGTTTTATTTTTTCACACATTTAAATTGCCACATATTCTAAACTTTGCCAATGTGTTAACTGAATTAAATTCAATCAACGCAATTGCAGCCACAAATGCAGCAACAAGATTCAATTGAATAGAAAATAACGCCAATTGAAATTAATAAAAATCAAGGCAGACAAAAAAATGAAAGAATGCAAATTTAAGAGGAATATATGTAAATACACAAAGCAAAAACAACAGCAAAAAAGTGTAACAAGCAACGACAAAAAAATTTAAAAAGAAATAACAAATAAGTACAAAGAGTAACAACAAAGATGTATAAAAAGCAATAACAAACAAATAAAAAAACAACAAAAACCAAATATAAAAAGTCTACAAAAAGGTATGAAAACAACAAAACTAATTTATACAATAACAACAACAATAATTTTTACAGAAACAACAATGCAATTTTTGCAAACAACAACAAAATATTAACAAACGAATACAAGCAACATGTATGAATATCAGTGCAATGGGCGTCGAAAATTTTATGCAAACAAATGCACAGCTATAAAACAACAAAACAAGCAAATAAACTAAAACACACACACAAACACATACATAGCTATATAAATAGCTGTTAAAGGTGAATTTTAGCAAAACAACCATAACAAATTAACAACAAATTGCTATTAAATTAATTGCGACAAACAAGCTGAGCAAACACAAGAACAAAGCAAAAACAAATACAACAATGTGATAGAGAATGAAGACGAGACGAGTGCACGAGCTTCTTTTGGCATACAAATTGCGGCACATGATTTTCATATTAAATTAATGCAATTTGAAAACGAATTCCGTGTGCTTTATATAGAAGAGAAGAGAATTTGTGCGAAGGCATGGCACAGAGCACGTATACGCCCGGGTGTGCGTCGCTCGACCGAGCATTGGCAGAGTGGCTGGTGTATACACGTGCACCTGAATGACTATGTAAATTGATTTTGATGTTAAAGGGAATACTTAAGAAAATTAATTACAGGAAATTAAAGAAATTAAGTAATTAAAAATAATTAATTAAAAAAATTATTAAAAACAAAAATTAAAATTAAGAAAACATAAAAAAATTGTAAAAATAAAATAATAAAAAATTAATATTAAAAAAAATAATTTAAAACAATTAGAAAAAAGCTAATAAAAATTAAATTTAAAAAAAAAATATATTAAAAAAATAATAAAAAAAGAAATAAAATTTAAAAAAAATATTCCAAAAAAAAAATTGTTCAAAAAAAAAATTAATAAATTTACAAAAAAATAAAAAAAAATTTATAAAAAAATAAAAAAAAAAAAAAAAAAAAAAAATATTAAAAAATATTAAAAAATAAATTTGATTTAATTCGTAGATAAATTCAAAAAAATTAAAAATAGAACTATTTAATAATTTCCAAATATTCCACTACAAAAAACGCCCCTAAGAATTAAATTCACTCCATTTTAATTGCCTTGCACATTTTCCAACGTTTTGTTTTTGTTTTTCTTTTATTTTCATAATATTTTTATTAACATCAGCTCAATCTAAAGTCCAAAAATTATTGAGGTATGAAAATTTATGCATGTCATGTCTGCCAAATTAATATCAATTCGTGCTTCAATGAAATATGAGCCGCTGCTGTTGGGGCACTCAAAGTCACTAGAGACCAACCGAAGGTGACAAGCAGGCTGACTTACAAATTCAATGTCAATAACAAACATTTTACATTGGAAATTTGCATATCAGCAGAGTATACATAGTATGTATGTATGTGCATTTGTACTTGAATATCGATTATGGCTTTTGGAATAGGCTGAGTGCATAGAGACAGGAAAGAAAAATAAATTGTGGAGAAATGAATTTTATGAAAAATTCTTTTTAGAGAATAAAAAGTAGAGAAAATCAAATATAATAAAAAAAGTAGAGAAAATCAAATAATATATAATATAATAAAAAAAAGAAAAATAAACGTTTAATAATGGAAATGGACGATAAAACATGTTTAACAAGAGAAAACTGGAATAAAAAATATTATAAATAAAATATAAAAATTAAAACGGGACAATTTTTTGTATTTTTTTAGAAAAAAAATTTGGAGAAAAAAAATATTTGAAAAAAAAAATTTAAAAAAAGGAAAAATAAAAGTTAAATAATGAAAATTGACGGTAAAAAATGTTTAACAAGATAGAAATGGAAAAGTCAAGTCAGAAAATAAATAAAAGCGGAAACAAAAAATAAAAACAAATAATAATGAAATAAAATATAAATTTTAATAAAGAAAAATAATTATTAAATAAACACACAATATACAATATATTTACTAAAATTAAATTTTAATTTTTTATTAATTTTTTTTTTTTATTTTATATATTTAGTATTTAATTTCAGTGTTACCATAAAACAGTTAATGAATGAAATAATGAAAATAATTTTATTAATTAATTTTTTAATTATTTCATTAAATTTTTTTTTTAATTTTTCTAAGTTTCTGAAACTATTTTTAATTTTTAATTATTTAAATTAAATTTTGTATTTTTGTGAATTTTTTTGATAATTTCTACGATTAATTTTTTTGTTAAATCAAATTAATTATTTTTTTAAATATTTAAAATTATAATTTTTTGTTAACTTTTTTTCAATTCATTACAATTTGTTGATTAAAGTTAGTTTCATTAAAATTTGTGTTTCCTTCGGGAATTTTTTTTCTTATTTATGGATTATTTAATTTTTTCTATTAATTTTTTTTTTATTTATTTCATTAAAATTTTATTTTATTTATATTAAGTTTTAAAACTATTTTTAATTTTTAATTTATTTAAAAAAAAATTTTATTTTTTGAAAATTTTTATTAATTTCGTAGAATAAATTAAGTTTATTGTATTTATTTAATTTAGAATTTTTTTTTTATAATTTTTTTAAGAATTTTGTTTTATGAATTTTTTTTAAATTAATTTCATTAAAATTTTATTGTGGTAAAATTAGTTTATTTGGTTACAATTTTTCTAAGGTTATTTCATTAAAATTTAATTTATTATTTTAGTTTTTTTGTTTTAATAAATTTCTAAAATTAAAATTAAATTAAATTTATTGAATTAAAATCTTAATTATTTCGTTTTTAATACTTTCTAAATTTTTTTTATTTTATTTAAATTTGTAAAATTTATTTCATTGAATTTGTTTTAAAAATTTCTATTAATTAATTAATTAATTTCGAAATAAAATTTACTTTGTTTAAATTTTTCTACATTTGTTACAATTAATTTTTTTTTTTTTTTTTTAAATATTATCTCGTTGTCTCAATCTCTTTCATTTCCCCCCCTAACTGTTGCACTGCCTCAACTGAATCTATTTTTTTCCTGCTGTTGATCCACATCACTCATATCTCTATATCCGCTTTCAATCTTGATTTCTATAAATATGCTAATTTACGACTACTGAATAAATCAAAATGCCATAAAGAACGCCTGCCATGTAGGCGCGCACCCTTAATTTGCATACAAACATATTTGTGCATGTGAAAATGTCAAGTTGCCCAAAATAGTGCAACTCCAAGCTAAGAGGTGTGAAATAGTGGGCAAACAGGCACTCATGCATATACATACATATGTATGTATGTACAGGTGTACTATATGCAAATATTTTTGTCTGAGAGTCTGGCGTCCGTGCGCTTGCATCTGTTTATTAATTGATTGTCAGCTGTCGGAGCAAATAGATGGACACTCACACGCTTATGGCAAGCTTTGATTTCGAGTCACATGTGTGTGCGTATGTATGTGTGTATGTATGTTTGTGTGTATTATTGAATTTTCGACTATGAGCACATATGCACACATATTAATTAACTGTACTCTATTAGCAAATATCACCTACATCTATGTATGTCTGCATGTGTATGTGAGTATGTTTGTATTTTGCATGGATATTGCAACATCAACTTGATCGGCAAATATTGCGTCATTTGGCAATGTGGCCGACAACTAAGCAAATATTTCCTATTTACAAAGTGCAAAATTGATACATACTGTACGCTTGGAGGCATGTGATTAGTAAACAAATGTGCTTTGCTGCCTCTTCCGTTACAAAAAAATTCGTAACAAAATAAAAAACAATTTTTTGTATGTTCGTATTTGCGACCATACATTAAACTATCACCCTAAGGGTATGCTATTTTTAGCATTTATAATTATTTGTTGCGATATTTATAAAACTTAATTGAGCCACGACTGATGCTCTAAAATTGTTGCCTACAATTAGGCTTACTCTCAATAATAGCAAAGACACATACTATATAAGCTTATAATTAACACTTAATACACTATTCTTGAACAATCAATCAGCACACCTCAAATGCGACACAATGCTCTTAGCACGTCGGTCATAAATTTTTCCTTCACATTAGTTGAATAGTGTTAACAGAGTTACGAGCTGAATCGATTTATGTACACGAATTAGTCCCTAAGTTGTTAAGATATCGATTTGAAATTTCGCAGACATACTTTTCTAACCAAGAAGCTACTCATTCGTCGGAACCGCGGATAACGGATCACTATATGATGTAGCTATCATACAAAGGGACTCGTCCAAATCAGATTCTCATATGGAAACTTTTTTATTTGACAAGATATATTTACGAAATTTGGCACAGATTATTATTTAAGGCATTGCTACAATCTCTGTAGAAATTGTTCAGATCGGACAACTGTAGCACATAGCTGTCATACAAACTTACCGATCCAAATCGAATCCTTGTATGGCAAAATTTTTTATTTGAGAAGATATCTTCACGAAATTTGGCGTGGATTATTATCCAAGGGAAAACTACAATCCACCAATAATTTATTTAGATCGGACAACTGTAGCACATAGCTGTCATACAAACTTACCCATCAAAATCAAGTCCTTGTATGAAAAAACACGAAATTTGAGTGGATTATACTACAATCCACCAATAATTTATTTAGATCGGACAACTATAGCATATAGCTGTCATACAAACTTACCCATCAAAATCATGTCCCTGTATGAAAAACTTTTTTATTTGAGAAGACATCTTCACGAAATTTGGCACAGATTATTATTTAAGGCATTGGTACAATCTCCGAAGAAATTGTTTAGATCGGACTACTATACCATATAGCTGCCATACAAACTGACCGATCATAATCAAATCAAAGACCTTTTTATACCTTTTTATGGTATAAAAATGCACCTTGAAGGGTATTATAGCTCCTTTGCAGCCAAAGTTAACGTCTTTTCTTGTTTTTGTTATATTCTGAAAAGCAACCACAGATTGATACTTAAGAGTAACAGAAAACTAATAAGTATTATGTAAACTACAAAAAGTAAAAAATAAATTTTTCTTCTCAAATTTTAGACTTCATTAAAAATTTTATAGACTTTTTCATACAAAATAGTACTTTTGTAGCAAAAAGCAAACCAATAACAAAGGAAATGCTAACAAAACCACCAATAGCTATTAAAATTGTTATTGAATACTCGTAATAAAGCAGCTAATAAAGGCAGTAATTATTAAGAAAATAACATTTAGCATGTATAGGTAAGCAACCATTTTATATTTATTTTTTAATTGCTTTCAAATCAAACACAGTCAGTGCCAAAGCGGTTCGTCATGCCCGCGAATATTTTACACATACTCACACACAAACATGTAGAAGCAATGCGATGAACATGTTTTATTTATGCCCATCACCTGACGTCACTGATCGCCCTTTGCTTTTGCCAGCACTTTCGTGCGTCGCAAATTTCGCTAACCACTTGACTGCTTGGCATTCGGCCGCGTTCAATTAACGATGCCTGGCAATTTTCACGCTATTGTTCTGCTCATGCAAACTAGTCGCCGCGACGATACACATGCATAGCAACAAAAAACAGTAACAACAACAAAAACATTCACAACAAAAACAATAACAGCAATAATAGGCAACAATAAAGGCGGCGCTTGCTTGCGACTTTCTGCAACTCATCGCCCATCACGTATACGCCGTGTTGCGCTCCGCTGTCGCCGCGCCGCTGTCGCCGCCACTGTGCTTGGCGTTCGTTTCGCTAGCAAACATTTTAAATTTCATATTATTAATTTTGATTGCATTGCTTGCTTTTTCATTTATTTGCTTGTTGCACGCTCGCGCAGAATTTCGCTTCTGTTGTTGTGCGCTTGGCGTATGTGTGTGTGTGTGTGAGTGCATTCATGCATGTGTACAAACTTGCTCTGGCGTTTACGCGCCGGCACATTATTCATGCATCTCTCGTCAAGGTAAAGGTCAAGTTGTTCATATAAAATAATAATCAAGCGAATTATCGCATTCACTTGCGAAGCGTTTGAAGTCAGCTGGTTAGTCGCAGCTGACTGATTGGTGAGCTCGTGAAGTTGAAGTTATGTAGGTAGACTCATGTGATGTGGTATGTTGTAATTTTTAGGCGTTTGGCTGGTGATGAAGCTTAAAATGGAGCTTGAAACCAAATTGATTAATCGAAACTTAACGGAATTAATCAATTTCGAACTGAAGATTGAATTGATTAATCCTAATTAAAATGAATTTGTCAAATTTGAAACTAAAGATTAGTCCGAATAATCAAAACTAACCCAACTTCAAATTTAAAACTAAAGATTGAACTGATTCATCAGTAAAAACGAAATTAGGCAAATTTAAGTCCAAATATTGAAATGATTAATCAAAACTAAGAAGAATTAATCAAATTTAAAACTAAAGGTTGAGTTGACTAAACAAAACTAAAAATAATTAATCCAATTTGAAACTAAAGATTGATATTCATATCTGATATATTGTACTTGCACTAAAACATGAGTGCAATCAATTAATCAATTACTGAATTAACTAAAATTATGGTACCAACATAACTCACTTTGAAGCCTTTAAAAAATTCCGATTTTCGCCGCATAAAAACTGAGTTTAAATAATTCGAAATATTTCCAAAGCATTCTAATTCGATCTTTTAATAGTTATGCAATCAATCAATTGCCAATTAATCAATTTAACATTTTGTGCTGCCATTACAATAGATTCCCACGTTCTCCTTAGCGAAAATTCACATGAATTTGTAGAAATTTTGCATTTCCCGCGCATGCTTTGGCAGCTATGATACGCCACTTGACCTTGCCCGTATCATTTGACACATTTCTTTTTTGCTTTTTTCAATTTCCATATTCAAGTGTTGCGTTTGATTAGTTTGTTGTTGCATAATTTCCGCACAATCGCACACACATACGCTCACACGCATTGTGATGATGCGAATACCGCGCATACTGACTGTGATAACGGTGTGTCTGGCTTGTCAGCGCATTAAAAACGCATCAATCAAAATAAAGTCAAGCAAATTTCTAGTAAATTCTATGATTTGCATATGCATGGAGGTGGATCTCTCAGCTAGGCAACCTTGCGTCATATACACTTGAGTGGATGCATATGTGCGTGTGTATGAAAATCAGCGCGTTTTTGCATCAAAAGAAATTGGAGAAATATGCAAATTTCCGTTGAGTTACTCTCACCTCGGGAATATTTTTTCATTTTCAATATGTGGAAAATTGTTTTTACGTGTTTGAATTACAAACACTCTGGCAAGTCAAGTGAGGCTGAGTGCTTTAAAATGGCCTGTTGCACGAGCAAAATCGTTGCTTAAGAGAATAATAAAAAAGCTTCTGAATAATTGAATATTAACGAGAATTTCATTTTATAGCAAATCTTTGTTTGCTATAATTTTTATGGCAAATAAAATGTTGGAAAATTTTCGTAAAAATATCATTTAAACACATTTAATTAATTGTATTTTTTTTATTTTTTTATACTAATTAGTTTCTATAATTTTTTATGGAATACAAATTTTCGAAAATTGTAAGACAAAATATCATTTCAACTCATTTCATTGAAAAATTTTGTGGAAAATTATGTTCTTTGCTTCCTATAATTTCTATGGCATAAAAAAAAATCGAAAATTTTGAAATAAAATATAACTTAAACATGTTAAATAAGAAAATTTGTGGAATATTAGACTCTTTTGTTTACTATAATTTTTTATGGCTTACAAATTTCCGCAAATTGTGATGCATACTATCACTTAAACTTATTGGAATAAAATCAAAAATGTTTAGAAAATTCATTCTATACTTTTGAATTATTTTCTGACAAACACCCCGACAAACGAAGTGAGGTTAACTCTTTTGAACGGTGGCATGTTATTCGAGGAATATTACTGCTTAAATGATTAGTTGAAAATTGTTTTTCATAAAAATTAAATTTTAAAGAGAATATCACTTAACAGCAACGTCTGAAATTATGATTTTGGTTTGCTATAATTTTTATAGAATAATTTTTTTGGACTCTTTTCACATAAAATAACATTTAAACCCGTTTAATGTGTGAAAAATTTGTTTCCTATAATTTTTATGGCAATACAAATTTTCGAAAATTGTGAAAAAATCATATCATATAACACTTTTAATTAAGAAAAGGCATGAAAAGTTATGGTACTGGTTTCATATAATTTTTATAGCAAGCAAATTTCTGAAAATTTTGATAAATAACACTTTTAAGACTCAATTAACCATTTATTAGTGAAAAAGTCTTCAACATTTTTGAGTTATTCCCCTATAAATACCCGGACAAGTCAAACGAGCTTTAGAATGGAATTTGATCGGGGTAAATTGTGTTCGAATCAAATAATAAAGAATGTTTGCTAACAGAACTGTATTTAAACAAGAAATTGCATTTACAGAAAAGTTAGAATTTAGATTCCAGTTGCTATAATTTTTATAGCACAAAAATTTTCGAAATTTTTCGTTAATATTATTTAGACATATTTAACAAAGAAAATGTGTGGGAAATTATATTCCTTGTTTGCTATAATTTTTATGGCATAAATTGTTTATGCCATATTTTCTTCACAGAAAATATGAATTTGGTGTAAAATTAATTTCTCAGAAAATTTTGAATTATTGCTATAAGTTAGCAGCGACTGTTCAATTAAGCCCCTCATGAACAGACCTTAAGCTAAGCACATAGTGGGTCAGAGCGAAGACACATTTCACCCAAAAATATAAAAGGTTAAGCGCTGTCAAACCACTCTAAGAGTGGAGGTTCAAAACCACTATTATTTCATCGCTTCTAATAATTGCATTTTTTATCAGCTCTTTTTAAAATATTTTGTCTCTTATTGTAAAAATATAAACAATTATTACTTCCTGCTTCTCTACACCTTCCATTAATGTCTTTTCTTGATTACTTTTCAACCATGCTTCGTTTATAACGCGGCTACCTCGAAGTGTAATTTCGTTTTTCAATTAGCGCCTTTGTTTACATTTTTATTATTTTTTTCTGTTTTCGCAATTTTCATTTAAGCGCTGCAACGTTATTTTTGTTTATTTACGTTGCCATAGTAAAAATTGTGGTTTATGAATAAACATTTTAATATTTTTTCTTTTGTTGTCCGTTGTGAAGCTGCTAGTGCGGTGGCCTGCAGAGAAGTTTGATTTTATTTTTGTTTGTTTTCGGTCTGCTATTGTGGCGTGGACAACACATTGGCATTAAAGTTAGGTTGAAAAACCACAGAAAAGGCATTTGAACTTCCAACTTGACTGCAATGACACTTCGTTAGCCACAAAATGTAGGCTTTCTTGTTTAGATGGTAGTAAGGAGACAGTTAGTAGCTCGCCTGAGATTGAAGGGGTTATTTATGGCAGCTAAAAAAGAGTTTTAAAAGTGCCAACGAAAATGGAAAATGGTTATGTGAGAGTTATGGTGCTAGGAATTTTTTTATGTTGAATTTTTTTACATAAAGAAAATTAAAAAAAATTATAAAAATAAATAAACTTATAGGGAAAAATGAATACCTTGTATGGGCAACTTTTTCAAGTGACGAGATATCTTTACGAAATTTGATATTATTTATTGCCTCAAGCAATGATACAATCTCCGGAAATTTTTTTCAGATCGGACCATTATAGCATACAGCTGTCATACAAACTGATCGGTCGAAATTAAGTCCTTGTATGGACAAATTGTCTATATGACGAGATATCTTCACGAAATTTGGTTTAGATTATTGTTTAAGGAAAAGCTATAATCTCCGAAGAAATTGTTCAGATCGGATCATTATAGCATATAGCTGCCATACAAACTGATCAGTCAAAATCAAGAGCTTGTATGAAAAACTTTTTTATTTGATGAGTTATCTTCATGAAATTCGGCATGAATTATTCTCTACGACAGCGCTACAATCTCCATAAAAATTGTTCAGATCGGACACCTATAGCATACAGCTGCCATACAAACTGATTGGTGAAAATCACGATAAGATCCTTCGATTATGAACCTGAGTATTCGATATTCATTTTTTCAATTGTTTTTGGTTTCTTTGGTGTCAAATATTGCAAAAACAACAAAAAAAAAATCCAAAATCCAAAAAAAGAAGAACTCTGCCATCAGATCTCCACGAACTTCTTCTGCTCGATTGCCAATCAAGTATTTGATGCGTTTCAGTTAACGACGCCATCTTTCAATACACATATACACATACACACACTCGTATGCTTGCATGTGTGCATCATTAACCCATATGTTAGCAGCTGTTAGTTACACTTCATTAACAATAATAATAATAACGACGAGCGATATAAGATATGGATGAGCACGAAAAATGATGCACACAAGCAGCCTGATGGACGGACAGAAATACGGTGCGCTACAGTAGGTACTCATATGATAGACAGACAGACAGTCAAAAGGATGGACGGAATGTGCATACAAAGTGTATTGGTAAATGAAGCTGCAGCAACAACAAACGCGCACTTGCAACGAGTGGCAGATGAAGAGATGGACGGTTTTAAGAAAGGCTGGTATGTATGCATGAATACATATATACATACATATATGTGTCTGTGTATTCATATGTATATGTAAGTATGCGCAAGAAATCGAGCTTTTCGATTGAATGCGTTTTAAATGCGTAAAATGCTTTGTTGTTGCATTGCTTTGAAGCTGAATGCCGGTTGGCTGATTGTCGGCGGGTTACAAAAGGCAATTATATGTCCGTATGTACATATGTCTATGTGTGTGTGCATATGCACCATAAGAAGCACTTAAGTGGAAGGAAGTACAATGAGAAATAAAAGCTGCGAAAAAGAAAGAGTAAGTAATCCGCTACTTGGAACTCCTATGCTATCTGACACTGTGCGACATGTGTGCCACACGTGTTGTTGTCCTTTGCTGGGTGGTATTGGACTCTTATTCCAATAAATATTAAATATAAAGTGCAAAGAAAATTATAAATATAAATGGATGGAGTTCAGCAGACAAAAATTGCAAAAAATAAAATAAAATTTTATTTGAGTTAAGTCGTTTTTAATGCTCATTGCTTCGGTTATAAATAATATTTATAATTGACGTTGTACATTTTGTATTATATTTACTTATTTGAAGTAGGAAATTTCACTAAGAGTTGACGATTTAGATTTTTTTTTACAAAATAGAAAAATATCCCACAAGGGGTATTTTCTTGTTTTTTTCTTTTTATCCTAACAGGATTTTTTATGTTATTTTTTACTGACAGATAACAGAAATTTTCACTCAGAGTTGTGTTTTGATGATGGTGTGCTTTTTTCTAGAAAATAGTTAAATATCCTCCAGAGGGGCTTTTTAACTTTTTAGTCCTAAGCGAGATTTTTTTTTACAGTTAATTGCGATATATGTATATATATATGATTTTTTTCACTAAAACTTGTTAATTTCAAGATAGCAAAATAACCCACAATAGGGTTTTTTATATTTTTTATCCTAACAAGTTTTTTTTTTGTTTTGAATTCAACAAATATTAGAAATTCTCACTAAGATTCATTTATTTCGAAAGTTCTTAAGAAAATAAAAAATTTCCCTACATAGGATATTTTTTTATTTTTCATCCTAACAAGGCTTTTTTTTACATCTTTGCTAATAGTTATCAAACTTATTTGCTAAGGATTGCTAATTTCGAGTTTTTTTGGAAAAGAGAAAAATATCCCACAAAAGGGTTGTTTTTAATTTTTTTATTCTAAATTGTTTTTAATTTTTTTCCACAGATATTAGAGATTTTTACTAAGAATAATTCATTTAGAAAGTTTTTAAAGAATTAGAAAATTTCCCTACAAAGGATTTTTTCTATTCATCGTAACAAGAGTTTTTTTCATATTTTTTTGGATAACAGAATTCTTTCCTAATAGTTTTTAATTTCGAGAGATATTCGGAAAACAAAAATATCCTCGAAAAGCGTTTTTTTACACTTTTTTATCACAACAGCATTCTTTTCACATTTTTGTCGACAGATATCTAAGTCTTTTACTAAGATTAATTTATTTGGAGAGTTTTTAAGATATTAGAAAATATCTTAAATCCTTGCAAAGGATTTTTTTTTAATATTTTTTATCCTAACGGAATTTTTTTTATATTTTTTTCAAATAGATATCAGAACTATTTTTTCTGAGTTCTTTATTTACACTTTTTGGTAAAAGAAAAGGAAAACTACCGTATAACAGGGATTTTTCACTTTTTTGCAGTAAATTTAAAAATATAATACGCCTTCAAAAAAATACACTTAGAGCCTCTTGCCTGTCAATCAAACACACATTTTTGTTATTAAATAATTTATGAGCGAAGAAAAAATTTGAAACTAGCCGAAGCGTCAAGTAGGAACAAATGGAGCGCAAAGTTCCAAAAATTCTAAAATAAGCACATGTGACATCTGGAGGCTGTGCCCGAACATAAACGAGCATGAATAAGTGACAATTTATTGAAATGTGTGCACAATATGCGAAGTGTGGCACCAAAAATTTTACGGAATGAGCTAGTAAATTACAACGTAGCCGGTTTTTGGACAATTATGTGACAAAGTCATTAAAAATGGCAGAGTAGGCACAAAAACAAAAAAAAAAACATGGGGGATGTAAGTCGAAAATTTGAAGTAGTTGGAAGCAGAGAGAAAGTGGAGAGAGAGGTGTGTGAGATGTTGTCAAAGGCAGGAAGTCGCATTGTTTTAATGTGTAGGGTTGCCAAATGAATTGAAAATTAAAAAAATGTAAAAAATGTAGATTTTAAGAAAAAATTTATAATATTTCTTTATAAATAAAATTAAGTTTAATTTTTTGTTTATATTATTAATTACAAAAAAATATTTTAAAAATATTGATATGTATTATTAAATTTTTTTATATTTTAAAATATTTTTTTTTTTTTAATTTTTAAAATTATTTTATTTTCAATTTTAAAATTTTTCTTTTTTTTTATATTTTTTAAATTTTTTTTTGAATTCTTTATATTTTAGAATTTTAATTTTTTCATTGACAATTTTAATGCATTTTTTTACAAAAAATATTTGCTCATATCAAATATTTTAATTATAGACTCCACTCTCTCATTAAATGCTCTAAACTCCTCCCAGATATTAACAAGATTTCATTCGCCTCACTTGGCAACCCTGTTTTGCACTTAAAGCGCCAATAGCACACACTAGATCGGACAAGTGACAAGAAAATATGTGTATTTATATATTACATATATGCATGTATATAAGTACATATGTATATACTACATTATAACGGTTGCATGGAGACACTTTATATGATATCTGCTGACAATACAGTAGCGCATGGAAGCACACATGTACATATGTATGTATGTGTGTGCGTAATAAAACTTAGCAGCAGGCGGTCAGCAGAAAGCCACTTAAGGACAGGCATGAAGGCACACACCCACACACACATATCAATATATTTGAGCACAAAAGCATTTGTAGGTAGGTATGTTTGCCTGCTTTTTATTGTGATGAAGATGCGGATATTGTGGCAGAAATAAGCTGTCGATTGCAGAGTGGCAGCAAATGGCCACAGCATGTGTGTAAGTAAGTCTGGTGAGTGTGTGTGTCAAGAGTGCGTGCGGTTGTGTATGACACTTATTAAAATTGCACGGCTTATGAACAGCGACGACAATGAAAATGCGATTAAAATAAAATGCAGTTAGTACAAAAGCGAGTAGCAGTAAAAACCAAAAATAAGGAAGCTACAAATATTAGCAAGAAATGCAGAAAAATTTCAGTGAAGTGAGAGACAAAAATGGGTAAAAATATTTTAAAAAAATTGAGAAAAAATAATTGAAAAATTTTTGAATTTTTAAATGAAAAAAAAAAATTAAAAAAAAAAAATTTAAAAAACAAATTAAAAAAAAAAAAAAAAATTAAAAAAAATTTAATTTTTCTGACACTCTAACAGCGTAAGGAAGTAACAAAACATGGAATAACAAAATTTTATTATTTGTATGATTTAAAAGCAAAAAATAATAATTTCGGAAGTCAACTTTGTTGCAGCAAAAAAATTTAATTTTTGGAAAAACCTAATTGGAAATTCGTTGAATGAAATTTTCACAGTTCATTTGGAATTTCCGAAAATTTTCCTAAAATAACTCCTTAGTGCTTATGTTCCACATCATTCTCAGCTAATCCACAGTTGAGTGCCACAGCAGCCAGCAGATTGCAATTTCTGCGAATATGCGGCAGCCATATTTTACAAAAACGCTCGACTGACCAAATGTGTAGTACAACAAATACAAGTACAGCTTGGCGTATTATTAATAAGGATGTTTGTGCTTCAGTGGCATATCGAAATGGTTGGGTGGTCATGGAGTTCATTATGTAACGAGTTCTACGAAGGAGCTTATTTACACATATACATATGAACAAATATATAAATATGTTTATAGGGGTGCATGTTTGAAAAATCGTACATAGTTACATATGTTTATCTGTATATGAAGTAAGGTTCATATAAAACGCATTCCAGTGAAAAGTACGCTTGAAAGTTAGTGGTGGGCAACAAGGGGAAAAAATAACAACAGTTGCAAATCTGTGTAGGTGAAATTGAATTTTCAAAGAAAAGAATGGCAACAAGTGTAAGTGTGTGATGGAGGTTTAGTGTTAAAATTAGACTCCAGGGAACACAGTTAAATATCGTTACAATGTAGAGATTATGTAGCAAGAAATATTTATGTAAATTTGGTGAATTTTTATAAAAGCTTGTGAGTTTTTGAGGAAAACTAATGGGGGAGCCATAATTCAAGGAAACTTGTACAAAGGACAATTAAAATAGAAATGGATCTCTGCAACTGTATAAATCAAATATGCAAAAACAAATATTTTCCAACTTAATGAAAGGGAAATGAAAGATTTCTTTCCGAAAAAC
This sequence comes from Bactrocera dorsalis, assembly GCF_023373825.1. Lineage (NCBI taxonomy): Eukaryota > Metazoa > Arthropoda > Insecta > Diptera > Tephritidae > Bactrocera > Bactrocera dorsalis. The sequence goes on from NC_064303.1 coordinate 7,682,496, forward strand.
AAAAAAAAAAAATTATATAAAAAAATAGTTAAAAAAAAAACTTTTTTTGAATTAAAACAGTTTCACAATTTGATTTTATTTTCTTAACAGTTTAGAAAAATTTAGTACTAAGTCCAAGCACAATCCCTGAACTTGTTAAGAAATTTCAAAAAAAGATTAATTCGCTTATTTTACCACATAATTAATTTACTAATTGCGTCATTAGCGTCAATACCAACATAGTAAATGTTAAATGAGAAGAAGAAAGCTCTTAATTAGGTCATTAGGGAAATTTTAGCTTTTCAACCGTTAATTGTACTCAATTTACATTACAGTGAAAAAATTAAATAATTAACTGCATAATTAAATACTAAATTAACAAAAAGTTAGAAGCAACATTTTAATGGTCATTCGAGCATACAAGTTGTTAATGGGTTAATTAAGAAAATTTAAGTAATTAACCGCTAATTGTTCTCAATTAACAATACAGTTAGAGAACTATTTAACTAATTGCACAATTTATATCAATTAGTGAAAAAATACCGAGGAAATCTTGAGAGAAATAAATCTTTTAATTATGTAATTAAAAAAACTTTGGTTTTTTTAACTTCCAAATGTTCTCAATTTACCACACAGTGAAGAAATTATCAAATTAACTGTCCAATTAGTATTAAATTTTTTAAAGTTAGTAAACAAATCTCGATCCATCGTTTTAAATAGATTGAACAATAAACTAAATTCTTAAACTCTTAAATACTCAATTTAGAAAATTTCACCTTTATGACCTTTAATTGTTCTCCATTAATATTACAGCGCAAATTAACTAAATAACTGTCCAATTCAACGAATGGACGAAACAGTATTTTTTTTTTTACTAATTTACTGGTTAATTATTGTTGCATTGATTGGAATTAATGAAAAAATTCAGGTCTAAACTTTTAATAATTCAATGGTTAATTAGTGTTGTATTGGTTAGAGTGAAAAACTGCTAATTAAGCAATTAAGAAATTTAAAAAATTAATTAATAATTAACTTAACACTAGAAGAGAGTATGCTATTTGTTCTTAATTTAAAAAGTAGCAAAGGAATTAACTAATTAACTGTTTAATCAGATTTATATTACTATAAAAATATTAGTGAAAATAATCTCCATTTAAAAAGTCTTCTATTAGATAAAGTAAGCTCATAATTGGGCAATTAAAAAATATCAGCTGTTTAGCTGTTAATTGTTCTCAATTTAAAATGCATTAGTAAATTGATATACAATTATTAAGAAAAAATCTGATCGCAAAATTTTACGTAAAAAGTCTTCAGGAAGAGGAAAAAGGGTCTAAATTGAGAAATTAAGAAAATTTGAGTTGTCTAACCGCTAACTTCTATCAATTTCTATATAAACTGTGAAGAGCTTAACAAACTTAACAATTATGTAATTTGTAATTTAAAAAGGTTTGTAAATTGTATCACAATGAAATCAACCTGTTCAATGAAAAAATAAGGCTAGCTCCTATTAAATTAAAGTTCTAAAGGTTTTTCTAATTTGAATATAGGCAGAAGCAATTAATTATTCCACAATAACATTTTAATTGCCAAAGTATACAAAATACCGTCTCTATGTAACCCTAAAAATGTCTGGCTGGGAAGAATATGACATATCAAGAAGAGGTAGAAGTAAAAGTCTACCTAAAATGTAGGTAATCCCAGCAGCATATGCGTTTCTGTAGCCACTTTGAAACGTGGGATTTATTGGCTAAACAATTTCCTTACGCTCCGAAATGTATGCAACGCAGTAAAATAAAATTAAATATAATGAATTAAACAACGTTTCTGACATAAGAGATAGTGACTTCGAAAATGATATAGCAAATAAAAAATAAAAAGCTTTTCAGTCAGCAAAAAATCTGTAAAATTAAATTATGAAATCAAATAAATGTCAAAGATTAAAATTTTATTGGACAGCCAAAACAGTCGCATATTTCAAATATTTGAACGAAAAATACTAAATTCTCGTTAGATACACCGCATTCAACTTAAATTTCTCACATTTTATGAAATTTTTACTGCGCGCCGAAAGGTAGGCAACAATAACAAGAAATCTCTTATTTTACAAAATGGATTGAATAAGATAAAATGATTGTAGTTCAGTCAAAAAGTTTCATATTTTACATACTTGATCGAAGAAGACTTAATGCTTGTTAAGTACACCGCATTTAACTTAAATTTCTCACTTTTTATGGTGTTCAAAATGTTTACTGCGCGCCAAAAGGTAGGCAACAATAACAAAAAGTCTCTCTAACAAACGGATTGGAAAAGATTAACTTATTGTAGAGCAGACAAAAAGTCTTGTACTTTACATATGTGATCGAAAAGGATAAATTCTTGCTAAGCACAAAGTATTTAACTTAAATTTCTTGCTTTTTTTTTGCTCGAACTTTTGTTGCGCGCTAAAAGGTAGGCAACAATAACAACTGATAACAAGAGGATTATACGTTTTCTTGGGAATATGACCAATAATATAAAAGCTGTGGTTTTCTAGAATTTATTTAGATATAGATGGATGTGTACAGAGTTTTATTTTATCACAAAATTCCATAATAAAATTTTCTGTCAGGTTTGCGACACTTTACTGCACATTACCTTGAAAAAAATTGGTTTTCATGCTAGACAAGCAAAATGCTATAATTAAGCTAATATAATTTAGTTTAAAATGGATCTATAAAATCGATAAGAAACGTGGAAACTCCAAGACTGATAATTTTTTTTAGATAAGCAAGCAGAATGTCTTTGTTCTAATTTTAAATTAATTTAGTACTTATGTTTACTGCCGGCGATAACAACTTGTAGCTTGTTGATGAATTCTAAGAAATTTGCGGGTTGATTTGTTTATATTTTTTATATGAGGTAAACTAGTATAGATATTTATAGACTACACAAAAGGTGTTAAGTGTCTGAACAAGAAGTGTTTACAACGGAAATGCAAGCTTTATGTGAGGTGAAGTTCCGGTGAATTTAGAAATACTTAATGAAATTAAGTGGAAATTTGTAATTAAGAATTTGTATGATAATTGGCAGGTTAAGTGTTTTTTTCTAGAACAGGAAACGGATATGCATATTGAGGTGTAATTAAAAGTAAAACAATTTATTGATTTTAAATGGTGGTTTTTATTGCTATCTCTGAGCACGAGTGGGATTCACATTAGGTTATATACTATGTTATTTTTATACAATTAAAAATTGTATTTTATTAGCACACAAATGAGATAATTCGCTCCAAGGAAACGCGTAGAAAATCAGGGATGTCTTTATGAACCATAAATTTATATTTTAATGGCAGCTTCAAGCAATTCTTAGCAATTTTATGACAAAATTTAACTGGCACTTCATATCTCTTCATATAAAACACTCCTTCCTCTCCAAACCCCAACTTACACTACTCTCTTCCTCCGCATGCTCCCTTCTTATAATTCACACACTCTCTCTTTGTAGCGTCTTTTTGCCTGTCATAAGTTGTGAAATTTATTAACGCCTCACTTGTCAAGGTCAACACAATCTACGCTAGGTCCACATTGTACCATCAAATCATCAAAGCATAGCTAGTTGCTTAGTTAGTTGTCGTCTCGAATTTGTGCAACGCATAAGTATGTACAACAACTATGCGATGCAACAACATTAAGGGCCAGCCGACAGCACTTTCACAACGCTCGCGTCTTAAGCTGAAAATGTGCTTAGAGCGTTGCTGTTTGTGTAGCTGCTGAAGTAGCTTGATGCGTTTTGTAATGGCCACTGTCAATGCGGGAGCCGGTAAGTTGGTGTTGCGGCGCATCTGCCGCCAGCGCTGGAGACTTGTGTGCGTGCCGTTAATTGGTTTGTTGGAAAAACCCTTGGTTTAGTAGAGCATAAATATGACTGCATTTTTATTAGTGTGACCTTGCATATGGTTTTACGTGTGATATTTAGGTTCATTCAATTATTTGGTATATACTACTAGTTACTTAACTGTTATATAATTTCTGTAGATATAAGTAATATTTTTGTTTTTGGTTATTATTGGTCAAATTTCGATAAAAATCTTGTTTTGTGATACAAGCAAATTAAAAACTAAAAAAAATATTTTTTTTATTGGTAAAAGTGGCCACTTTGTCCAAAATTTTTTCATTATATATTTTTTTATGATTAATAAAATAACGATTAAGTACTCAATCAAACATTTAAAAAATTTAGTGTTTAAAAATTTAAATAAGTGGCAACTGTGTGCAATATTTTTAATCTCTCAAATTTTGCATTGCTATAATAATAATATTTTAGTTTTAAATCACACATTTAAGCACACAAAAAAATTATAGTGTTTAAAATTTAAATAAGTGGCAACTCTGTTAAATAATTGGTAATCTCTCATACATTTTGTTTTGCTATAATAGTAACATTTTAGTTTTAAAGCAATCATTTAAACCACCAAAAAAATGTACTGTCAAAAAATATAAACAAGTGGTAACTCTGTTAAGCTTTTTTCTGTATTTAATTTTTTTTATTGCTATAGAACTAACATTTCAGTATTAAACAAACGTTCAAAAACACAAAATAATTAAATTGTTAAAAAAATAGGACTAAGTGGTAACTCTGTTGCACATTGTATTTTGTATAACATATTATTTTCACCTTGTTTTACTATCTTGAAAGAAATTTACATTATTTTTAAATAAGAAATACAAAATATGTGGCAACGCTGCGATAAATAATTCGGAAACTTGCTGTTGACCAATGACTAGTAAATATTAATTGGTTTTATTTCTGCAGGAAACTCGATTTCGTACTCACACAATCAATAAATACCATATCAAAATATAATTTAATACAAAAAAGTGGCAACCTTGTTAAATACTTTTTATATTTGAAATTTTTATTGCCATAGAATTAACATTTTTGTATAAAAACAAACATTATAAAATTCCAAAAAAATTATATTATTTAAAAATACAAAAAAGTGGCAACTCTGTTTACTATTTTTCCGTGGTTTAGTTTCTTTACACATTGCCTTACTATGATGAACAAAAATTATTATTTTTTCTTAATTTGCAAAAGAAATTAGATGGCAACTCAGCAGTGAACAAACCAAAAACTTAAAAAAAATAATTCACAATTTGAAACGTTGCATTAAACATAAATCATTTTTTTTCTAACTTTGTAATATCACCCTTAAGCTCTTAACACCACTGTGTACACAGCCTTAGCAGCGTTGTACTCGCTGTAGTCACTTGCAGCGCTTTACTTTATTATTTTAAAGGTGTGAACTAAGTAATATCACAAATGACGAAATATTGCCACATTTATATTTATTTGTACAATAAATTATTTGATTTTGCTGGATTAGTAAGAGAGTAAAGCACCCACAGCTTTGAAATCAAGCGCTAATTATTTATCTAACCATAAACTAATAGTTGGTGTTGGAAGTTGGATCATATGTAAATATGTATATGTACATATATTGAGAAATCCAAAAATAAATTAATTCTGTTTATAAATACTTACATATGTATGTAGGTATGTATGTATATGTATTATATACCAAAAGCACAATTATTTGTTTTAACCTACGAAATCACGTTTCAACTCTGTGAAATAATAATTATTTTTTGTCACAAATTTCATTAGTTATTTATTTGCATAGCTGCCTTTTAATGCCCACTCATTCAATTTGTAATTAGTGGCAGATTTAGATGGAATATGGCCGGTATTTATAACTTTATGTGAGTGTAAACCTTTATGAGTTTATAATATGTGTGAATGAGTAGACATTTCGGGGGTTCTAATGAAGCGCAATTCACAAAAATATGCAAATAATGATTTTGGCGTTTAATTATAATTTAATTAATTTTAAATCAAGTTTGAATTGAACATTTTATAATGGCTTGAAACAAATGTAGGGACTAAATGTACATACATATATTTTTCTAAACAAAACAATCAGATGAACATAAACCAAAACAATTTTCAACGGGTAAAGAAATATAAAATCGAAACGAACGAAGACTATTGAAACATTAAACATATTTAGGTTTGATATCTAAAAAATTTGATAAAAAAATAAAAATTTTAAGCCGTAAAACATTTTTTAAACTAAAGGTTTCTAAAACTTCGTAAAATTTGTGCTATTAAAATTAAAATTTTACAGGTGGCAACCACAAAAAAAATTATTGAACTCAAATCAGTTTTAAAACATCTAAAAGTTTCTAAAACGTCATAAAATCAGTCCATTCAAATTTTAATTCAAACAGGTGGCAACCCCAAAAAAAATTATTGAACTCAAATCAATCTTAAAAGGTCAAAAAGTTTTAAAACCTCATAAGATTTAGTCCATTAAAATTTAATATTGCAAACTTTGTTCCTTTTTTTAATTCTTAAACCTTTCAAAACATAAAATATTTTTTCCTTACGTTTTTGAGCTTGATGTTCTTATCGTAATATTGCATTTCATTGAAGCTTGAAGCCATTTTTTAAAACAAGGGTTTATAAAACTGTGTAACATTTGTTCTATTAAAATTTTAATTCAAACAGGTGGCAACCCAAAAAGAAAATTTTAAATAAATTAAATATTATACTAACGCTATCGTAAGACTTCCTAAAGGCCCCAAAATCTCAAAAAAAAAAAAAAAATGTATTAAAATTAAAAGGTGGCTTTCAAAGAGGTGGCAACTCTCTATGCATAAGAAAATTTTTAACTACATTATACAAAGCTATCGTAAAATTTATTGAAGTTTCTGAAATCTCAAAAGATCTATTAAAATAAAAAGGTGGCAACTCTCTATTCTAAAAAATTCAAAATTCTGTTTTCGTGTTTTTATATGGTTGAAAATTATAGCATTGTCTTGGGTCAAATTTCGTGAAGATATTTTGTTAAATAAAAAAGTTTCTCTTACTAGGACTCGGTCCTAATCCGATAAATATGAGAAAAGAGAAGACCTTATCATCTAACCAAATTATTTACAATATATGCATATTGCTCTCTATTAAGTAAGTAATACATATATGGTTTAAAATATGGGTAATTTTTGCAGTTACTCACCATTTCCGCAATGTTGTGGTTGTATGCATGTAAATATGTCTCTCAGACACACAATTGAATGCCTGTAAAGGATAAAAGAAAACACACTTTAGAAAATTAAGTTCATTGCAAAGTTGACTTGAAAGCTAAGAAGAAACACAAAAGCCGAATACACACGAAAAGCTTTGCAAATTTATGCTGTAACCTTCAACCGAAGTTTGTGCAAAAACTTGCATACAAAGTGGAGCATATCAAATTACACCCATGAGGATTAAATGCAAACAATAAGGGGCACCCGTCTGCACATGCAAAGGATCAACAATTATTCAAGCGAAAATTTGCAGCGAAAGTTTGCATGAGAAAAGACTACACTTAGGTACACAGAGCCGCACACATGTGGGGTATGGAAGGTGCGGTGTGAGATGGTGTGGAAGGCAAAGACGACTATAAATTGCGGCTGCTCTGAATGATGGAGCAAATTGCCCAAGAACGCAGATGCAAAGAGCAAAGCGTAGCAGCATAGCAACAGTAAAAGAGTTAAGGAGAGGACACAGAGGGAAGGAGAGTTAAAGATTGAAGTAGATGGAGAGGCATACATATGTGGCACAAGATTTAGATATTACATTGGCAATAAAGAAATGCACATAAGTATGTAAGACCTGCGAGGCGCTGAGTGCCGTACGTAAGCAAGCAAGAGTTATGGAGAGATGCAATGATGTGTAGAAGCGCGTGGTGGACAACAGTGCGGGCGGAGAGTTGCATGTATCTACTATTTATGTAAGATTTGAACCACAAGAGATTTACCGCCATTATTCAAAATTAAAAATTTAATTATGAAATAACTGTAAAGTAAGCTATAACAATAACAACTAAAGCTCCTTTAATGTTTTCTCAGCGAACGGAGAACAGTGCAAAACCGTTCAGCAAATTTTCAACGTCTACCAATATCAATACGAATACAAACAGTGCAGCCATTAAGAGTTAAATAACGGCTTTTGTGGCAATAATTCAAGGCTTCATCACTCGGTATATGGCGAAAGCCAGGAATGCCTACACAATTCGTAGTGAAAGCCATTAAGAGCCTACGCTGGAAAATTGCATTATGCGAAGGATGTAAGGATTGTGAAGAGTAACGTCACGTCACGTATAATGGTTGTGAAAACCTCACCTACAAATATAGCCAATTATAATGGGAGGGTGCCATTCTATTTGTATTTTAAGATGACCCACTAATTGACCGATATATACCCTATAAAGTAACCGGAAATTACAAAAATTTGTATTTTAGATATATAGGAGCTAGGGAACTTCCAGAACCTATTTTATTTATTTGTGACACAAAGGCATATTACTATCAGGTACAGGTGCTCTCTGATTTTCATTAATATATTTTAAAGTTTGGTCGAAAATTTGCAGTACAAAGTCATACATAGGCACAGTGATGCACATATTCGGTATCTATGGTTTTTAAAAATTTCGATCAAAATCAAAAAGTCGAACATATTTTGCTAAGAGATGGCATACCTTGTAAAGACTATTTGTGTGAAGTTTTGATCGAATCTCTGCGCAGGTGCTTGGTTAATATAATGTTACGTGAAAGAATCAGATGGAATTGAAATGTGTGATGTATGAAAAGTAGGCGTGGCTGTCGTGCGATTGCGCTTATTTTAGGAATGTAACTTAAGAATATCGGGATTATGTTCCGAACCAAATTTAGTTGTTATTGGTCGAGGAGTTACTGAGTTACTAAAGGTCATTTATAATCAGAGAGCGGCAATTCTAGATATATGGGTGACTAACCTCATCAAATCGTTTTCTCATCAGAGGATGAGTCATAGTGACTGGTTGACCGCATTCCATGTGAAGCGAACGTTCAGCCGGTGGTTTTATAAGTACACGAGTATGTATAGCTTTGGTATAATTATAGTTTAGTATATATATGTGGACAAAAATTTAAATTATTCAACAAAATGATTTCCAGAATATGTTCACCTAACTCAATCGTTTAGTACAGTCATACTTAGTCATAGTTTATATTACCAGAATTCAAGACCCCGTATCTTTTATATATAGATTAAAGCACACATCCATATAAAGCACTACGTAAACAAACACGCCACACTGCCTTTCAAATATCTAATAATATAAATTAAAACTATACAAAATGGTTCTACTTTCACATATTTATTTACTCGCCCACCTTCATCACACTAAACCCGCATTTAAAAACTTGTAAAACTCATTAAAATTCCTGCCAGCGCATTTAGTCACACCGGCTTGTGACGCACAGAACGCTTTTCATGCATCACAGCTGCACTAAATGCAAACTAGCGAAGTCTATTTTTAGGCGCAAACGCGCACGCAAATCTATTTATTTATATAAGCGCCTAAAAGTCGACTATGCGCTGTTGCTTGAACTTTACATCTTCGCACACTTGCACGTTTCACTTTTGCTTGCTGTAAAGGACTCCCACGTCGAGGTTTTCCCACGACCATAAACTTTGTTTTGCAGCGCAGCATTTATGATAGCGCAAGTTTCCATGGCACTTTTTGTGCAGGAATCTTTGAAATTTGCCTACACGCCTGTTGTTATGCTACAGCTAGTTGTTTTATGCGCCTTAAGGAGACAAGTTGGCGGAAGTCGCATACTTTTGGGCGCATTGTTTCGAAAATATCACTTAACTGGTGCTTGACGTCGCGGCAACAAGTCAGCTGTTAGCTGAGCGCTGCACAGTTTTGCAGTCAATTTGAGGATATAAGCGTTTGTGGGTAGTTTTGTGGAGACTTTCATTGTATATAAAGGTATAGGGCAATATATATGTCAAATAGCTGTCTCTATGACAAATAGTTGGCTCCGTGCATTGAGCGCGTAGTAAAAGTGAGTCTCAAGCGCACGTAAGCTTTGTAAATAATAATATACTATTTTTCTATTGAATATCAATAAATTTTATTTGAGCACTATTGAAAATAATAGAAATATATTTCCATTAGAGGTTATTTTTAATGCAACATATATAGTAAAACAATAGATGCACTTTTCTTTGGGACAATGAGAGTAGTGAATAGTTGAAGTAGGGAATAGCCGACAGTATACCTGACAGCTTACCACTGACAACGGTTTAAAGCTCTATGTCTACGACAAAAGTAACATTACTGATAAAGAATTTCAGAATACTTTCTGGAAACAATTCACAGTCGTCTGACAGTTGACAGATATGTGAGAGCTGACTACATAAGTGACAGTTGCTACATATATGACAGCTGACAGCAGAAGCTACATATTGATAATTTGAATCCACTGACACAAGTACAAAGTATTGCCGTGCCAATGAGACAAAGAAGTGCCCGTTGCGTCGAAAATATTGCTGCCGCTAGTGCATCAATTGAGAAAAACCCAAATCAGAGTCTCTCACACAGTTCTCAAGCGTCGATCTCTGTGACGTTGTTGTGGCGAATTTTACGAAAAGATCTTGGCCTTGATCGTTACAAGATCAAATTGACGCAAGAACTGAAGCCGTGATGATCAAGACCGTCGTACTGTGAATGGGAATCGCTACCGCTCAATGATAAACGAATATATGATATGGACTTGGATACTAAGTGGTTCGAAAAGGACGGCACCACAAGCCGCATAGAGAACGTCACAACCGATTTATTGAAAACCAAGTTGGGTGAACCTGTTACTTCACGAAATGGTCCAGTCAATTGACCGCCGCGGTCGTGCGATTTGAATGCGTTAGATTATTCCCTATGGGGCTACGTCAAGTCTATGGTCTATGCCAACCAGCTAGCGACGATTGATGAACCATTCAAGACTGAGCTGAAGGTTTTTATATTATCGAGGGAGGTTGCAAGATAAAAATTCTGGTAGATCAGTATAATACATTGTTTTACTGAAACTTGGAGCCTCAAGGTTCTTATATAATGGGGGTGATAAATCAGTATGACATTTCTTTCCTGAAATTTAGAAGCTTCTGTTATAATCGGTGATGGTTTTAAACAAAGTTTTCTGTAGGTCGTATGGGACATTAATTCCATGTCTCATAATCAGGAGAGATCTCATGGCAGTGTTACCAGTTTGCCAGTAATGAAAGGTTCTAATTCAGAACCAATTTCATGAAGCATAGCATGTGAAAAATGATAAAACAACATTTGACATGCAAATGCAATTTGAGTAAATTGTTGCTATTGTCATTAGCAGCAAGCGGTCCCACCCACAGCATAACGACTGGACAATGTAATTACAACCAATAAAATGACTATGATTTGTAAAGCAGGTATGTTCAACCTAGTTTCAAAGAATAAATATATATTTATATGTATGTACCTATATCGTAGGCGCTGCAATTATCGCTTGAAGTGGTAAGTGGCCATTGAAGTTAACGGTAAACATGTTATACTAAATTATAATATGATATTCACTCATAAAGCTCATATGTATCTACATCTACAAGACAATTTATGCATTGGTATGCGAGTAGACACATATCGATCGCTCGAACAGCGTCATGCAATGCCAATTCCATCAACTGTAAGTAATGTGATGAGGTGTCACAGCTTTTGGCAGTCAAACAAGCAAATAAAAAATATTTACCGGTGATGTGCGACAGCTTGGTAGCTTCAGTTGGCAAATTCGTTCGTTGAGTTTTTTGTTGGTTTTTTGGCAAACAGAGAATACATCTATGTACATGCCAAATTTGTAGTGTATACTTGTGTACAGGTTTAGTGCATGTATGTACATAACTACATATCTGTATTTTTGTACGTACATATGTATAACGATGAGCAGCAACATGCCAAGTGATGACCTTATTGTGCAATTTTAGCCATTACGCAAAGCTGTAGCCAACAGCTCATATGCCTGCCTCATTATACTTATGTATGTATGTATTAACGCTTTTGTCGCCTTTACAAGCCAGTTATCAATTATGCATGTCGTCATAGTGAAATGAAAGCTTTCTGATATTGATTATACCCTACACAAGGTATAAAAAGTTTGCAACATCCAGCAGGAAGCGTTGGAAGTATAGGTTTTTCAAAAGGGCACTACAAAAGTAGACCGATAGGGACAGCTAACGACGCCATATTTTTCCAACTCTTTTGGCATTTCTCTTCAGTAAGGTTTGCCATTTTTATTATGGAAAGATATGCGGTCCAACAACGAGTCGAAAATATTCAAATTTACTACCGAAATACAGAGTCAGTGGCCTCAACTTTAAGATTTATATATATAATTATACTTATATAAGTGATCAACGTGATGAGCTGAGTCCTGCCTGAGGCATGTCCGTCTAATCGTCTGTATATATATGATGAATTTCCCTAAGCTTTGAGATATCGCCGTGAAATTTTTCATATATTCTTTACTCGCTAAGAGGCTTATCAGTGGTTGGAGCCGCCAATATAAGACCCCTGTAGTGTAGATAGATATATTTTTATATCTTTTTATGCCATAACAAATGTTACTATGAAAGGTATTACAGCTTCGGTACAGCCGAAGTTAACGTTGTTTCTTGTTGTGGCATAAAATTATTTTTTTCTAATTGCTCTAATGGGTTTTTCAAAGAATTGTATGACTAAGCTTTGTTAACACGTAGTAGGTATGGACCGACCCACATAATCAAATCTTTATAATAATTATTTTTTATTTGATTAATATTTATTATATACTTTCAAATATTTTTTTGCTTTTTTCACCCTTTTCGAATTTTTTTTTATTAAACAATTAATTTTTTCACTTTTATTTACCAATAAATTGTGTAAAAGATTTCAAAAAAATATTTTATTTCGAATTCTTCGGTAAAAAATAACCCTGACGCGTGTTTTCTGCCAATAATCAGATTTTAGGTCTATACAACAGTGCTATGAATGTTGTCCGTTTCTTCAAAGGAAGTTTACAATTATTTAAAAATTTATTTCAGTTCTTTGTAAAATACTTCTGTCCTTACTTGGGTATTCTTTGGGCTTTAAACAGTTTCATGTAACTATCTCTTGATATTTCTTCAAAATTTTATGATTTTTTACTTTCTTCTCAGGACTATCAACCAAAAAAAAAAAAAATTGCTGACTTCCAAAAGGGTCTGTTTTCCTTTATATTTTTCCATAATTGCATAATTTTTTAATATCTTCACCAACGCTATGAAAAAAAAATCTGTATCTTCTTAACATTTAGACAATTTATATGATTTTCCTTGGAAAAACAATTAATCATTAAATTATTATTATTAATAATCTTTTTTTCCAAGATCCTTAAGCGACTAAGATGTACTACATTTGACTGATCGACATATAGAGAAGATCTCACTAAACGCATTTACTTAATGCAAGCAACCAAGGTCACAATATTTTATAAAGAATCAGTCAGTACTATAGGGTGATTTTTAAGAGCTTGATAACTTTTAAAAAAAAACGCTATAAAAACTAGAACATCTAGCGGTGTGCAAATCTTCAACGAACTTAGATGATTATCAAGAATAACTGAAAATTTTGTCTTAAAAAAATCCGAGTTCAATGGCTATATAATATCACTTCATAATTAAGTTCTTAAACAAGTTAAGTTGCACTATATTCGGATGCTGCACAAACCGAGAAGATCTCATTAAACATATTGAATCAATGCTAGCAATGAAGGTCACGCTATTCTATGGCTACACAAGCCTTTCAATTAAGACTGAAGCATCTAGCGTTAAAGAAATCTTTATCGAAGTTAGAGATTTTGGCAAAAACATAAAAATAAAAATAAATACTGGTTGGATGTAGCAATACCGTAGAGACTAGGGTTATGATTATAAAATATATTGTTAATATAGCATTATATTAATTGAATATTATAATTTAAAAAAAATCTTGATTATTATATGTTATTTTTAATATTTTATGATATTGTGCAAATTATATTTATTTTATTTTTATTATTTTTTTAGTCGTTTTTAACGATTGATATATTTTTCCGGTTTGCTGGATATGTATTTTAATATGTATAAAATATATTTTTTTCAATTTTTGTAAACTATGTTAATATTTTATTTTCGAATTTCTTATTGTTTTTAGTCTAATTCCAATTTTCGTTTTATCAATCGAATATTATTTAAAATTTTCATTTTTAGCCTTTAATACTAATTTTGTCCATAATATTTTTACACACATATTTTGTTACTACTGTCCCACTGTACGTCGCAATTTCCTTCGCTTGTCAACAAGCAAATTTGCGGCCGCTGCTGTTAGCTGTTTTAGTAATTATTTTTACTTGATTGGCAGCCTGAAAATTAATGTACACAATGAAATGTATTCAACAGAAATTAGCCAGCAGCAAAAAATATCGGAAAATAATAAAAAAAAAACTATCAGAAAATATTAAAAAAATATCAGAAAACAGTAAAGAAACCTAACAGAAAACAACAAAAATGAATACAAAAAAAACTTAAAAAAAAGATTTACAAAAACAATATAAAAAGCGTACGCAATTAACCAAATGCGCAGCAAAAATCAGTTAATCGGCTAAGTAATGGTATATCGGGAAAATCAAACAAACATGGGTTGGTCAAAATGCCGAAATTAATACAAACATACAAAAATAGATTTGAGTTGGTGGGTTTTTACCCTTTGACTAGCGAAAATATAACAAAAAATTAATACACGCGCTTCAATGTTTAATTGAAAATGTTTACTATCAGTTGGAGATATGTGTTTTTGCTGATTTTCCTCACATTAGTTTAATAAATAAATGCAGCTTTTTTGTAGATAATGGGGCGTGAGTGAAGGAAATAGATTGTGACTCATTCGCTAAAAAAAGTAGATAATTGTTTAGATAATTATAACGAGATGCATGGGTAGTAACACAACTAAACAACTTTTTTTAATTAGAAAGCAGTTAGCACAGAACTCGTGGGTTGAGTAATGAATTGCATAAAGTACTTTAGATATTTCTAAAGTTGTCAGCAGTCAATAGACACTTGACACTTGACACTTAAATAAAAAATAAATAAAGAAATGGAGCTCTGCTGTGAAACTCGAGCTTGTGGTATTGATACATTCACAAACTTTGCTGAAGATTTCTTTAACGCTAGATGTTGTAGTGTTCAAGAAAAGAGTTGAAGCATCATAGAATAGTGTGCCCTTCGTTACTACTGTTGATTTAATGCATTTAATGAGACCTTCTCGGTATATGGTGCAATCGAAAGTAGTGCAACTTAACTGTTTTAAGACCTTTAAAATAATGATAAGTATAAAGTGATGTCATTGCTCCATTCAACAAGTGGTTTTTGGAAGGTAATATTTGCTTGACAATACTCTAGCTTCGCTGAAGATTTATTTACTGCTAGATGTTCTAGTATTCATTAAAAGGGCTCAGTCATCGTAGAATATTGTGTTATTTGTGACTAATATCGATTGATTAGGTTTTTTAAGAGCTTCTCGATTTGTGGAGTAGTCAAACGTGGTGTATATTAACTATTTTATAATAAGAAATTAAAAAAAAAAAAAATCAGAATTACAAAGTGATATTATTGACTCATTCAATCAGTATTTTTTTGAAGATCACATTTCATTCAGTTTGGCTGACAATTCTTTTATTTCGCTGAATATTCCTTTAACTGTAGATGTTCCACTTTTCATCGAGAAGGCTAATTCGTCATAAAATAATGTTATCTTCGTTGCAAGCAACGGTTCATTACGTTTTGTAAGACATTTTCGATTTGTGTAGCAGACAAATGTAGTGCATCTTAACCATTTTAAAAAGAAAGAGAAAGAGAAGAAATTTTTAAAAGAAAATAAACTATAAAATTATTTTTTAATAATAAAAACTTAAGAGATGCCTGAATTTCATGGTGACCCAACAGCAAAATTATGAAACCGAACTTTTTTTAGAAATCAGTCCTATAAAAGAAGTAAAAAATAATACAATAATGGGCCTATACCTTTAATAAAAAGCAAGAACTTACAGCCTCAGCAGCTATACAATACATTTATAGTATGGTTGTATAGACCTGAAATCATGATAACGGTTTTTTTGTGATCTGCTTCTTGTATTTTCTTAAAGCAGTTAATTTTGGAAGACCTTAATTCCGCAGCCTATCCCCTGGAGGACTTCTAAAAGAGGGGTGTCGGATAAATGCGGCTAATAATCGGCGGCTTCCAAAAAAAAACAAAGAGTTTCTCGTGAAAAGTTGACAGTTCATAATGGTTTAAAAATCGAAACTATCATCGGGTTATGGAAAATCTTTTCCTATAATCATTACCTGATAAATATAGTTCACAAGGTCTTTTGAAAATTTCAAGTTGAGCAACCATTTAGAAGAAGTTTTCTATACCGACTCTCGACCGAATATCGAGAAAAATGCATTTAAAGAGTTGGGAAGCGTGCCAGAGAAGTTTTTCTTACCGACTCTCGAGAAAGTTTCGAGAAAAATGCGTTTAAATTTCTAAGAGGCGTTTCAGAGAAGTTTTCCTTATCGATTCTCGAGAGAGTTTGGAGAAAAATGCGTTTAAATAATTGGGAATCGTTTCAGAGAAGTTTTCCTTACCAACTCTCGAGAGAGTATCCAGAAAAGTTTTAAAGTTTTGGGAGGCGTTTCAGAGAAGTTTTCCTTGCCGACTCACCGGCGAGTTTCGAGAAAAATTATTGGTAAGGGTCTTAAGATAAAGTTGTTTGCTGTTAGATTATAAGAAATAACGGTTATTGAGTTACATAACTGTAATTTAATGCTGCAAATTTAACTGTTCTTAACGAGTTGCTTGTTCAAATTTTGTACATCCTTTTGCAGCAGCGTGCATTGTCTAACATTTTTCGTAATTTACTTTCGAAATAGAATTGTAGATATATAGAACTTATATATATATACACTATATATATCCTCAGCATATTTATAGCTGCATATGTTTTTGCATTTGCCACACATTTAGTAACTGTAATGGGCCAACTCGCAACTTGGCACTTGGCCAGGTGACACAGAGTCTTTGCGATGGTCGAACAAGGAATCAAAAAAGGAGTGAGAAGAGAGCGGCATAAAGCACAATAGAGTACAAATGTAATATATATATATGTATATATATAGCTAAAATTACATAGAGGCCCTGTGCAACTGTGGCGCTGTGGCAACAGCACACTTTCCATTCGAAGGCTTGCCAAAAAATTGTGGCGAAACAGTAGAGCAGATCATATTTCAATGCAAAAAGCGTGTGTATGTGTGCAGAGTTGCATACAGATTCCTTCCGCTTCATTTTGTAAGCAATTTCTTTGCCAAGGATAATGCTGAGGAAATGCGTTGTGCGGTTGTAAATTTGCAACTGACGACAAATTTGCAAAATTGCAAGCGCAAATATCTAGCGAAATCTTAAAAGGTTACTGGGCAAGTGGCGTGTCGTGATTTTTCGTGATAGAAAGCGAAAGACTTTAGTATATTTAAGGAAAGCACTCAATTTGGTCAAACTTTTAGTGTAACGGTATGTTGTTTTTGTAACAATATTAAATATTTTTGTGACCAAGTTGCTTTAGAGCAGTTTCTGCTTAAGTTAAAAGCAACATGCAGCATTAAAAAGTTAGCTCATGTAATTTTTATCTGCTCGGGCTGCCTTACGTTTCACAACTTTATTGCAATAGCAGCTTGCTCATGAGCTTTTAAGGTACAAAATATGTGTGTAGTGTACCTATAAACTTCGTTCGAACTCATTAAAAGTGTTTACAAAGTTTTAAAAGCTGTCTACTGCTTCATTAAGAAGGTATGGCGGGTTAGAAGTGGTGAAGTGGTGGTAATGCCTGAGCTGTAATCAACACGTTTCTTTAACATTGTTTTCTCAACTTACCAAGAAAATAATATTTGACGATCGAGTCGCTAGGTGGCGCTGGGTACATGGAATTCTTAAAAAAATGTATTTTGATGATTTTAGAAGACAGTTGAAAAGCTTTTTGTTACATTTGAGCCGAGACTGTAATCTATATATTATATAACGCCTAAACCTACAGATTTTTCTTATAGAACAAAATCTCATAAGCCAATAGCAGAACCCAAAAAAGGTTGTGGTGGGTATTCACAGCTAACCTAAGGTCTTAGACCGCAAACAGTTCAAAAAACTGCAATCCTTGGCGGCTTGAGCTCAGTCTCATTCCGCCTTAAGTGCTAACAGAAAGCTTATTCTTCTTCTTTATTGGAGTAGACACATTGGGATAATATTATGTTTTAATATCTTTTTAGCAACTTGAATTATTTCTCTTTTCTTCTAAAATAAGTAAACACATCCTTTTGTGCACAAACCTCACAGTGAAATTGAAATATAACGCTCTAAATAGCTCTCAACATTAATGTAGATACATATGTAGGTATGTATGTCATGCAATGTTTACATAAAAAATACATTTCGAATTTGCCATTTCAATTTGAGGCTTTTTTATTGAGCAATTGTGCTCGTAAAAATAATTGCGAGTGCTTAAATTTGGAATGTGGGGTAGCGATAAAAACGGAAATGAAAATAATTCACTTTTGCATTGGCAAACAGCGTGAAACAAGGGACTTGAGAAACATACATACACACACATATAAAGGGAAGTATAGTAAAGTGAAATATAGTACATACAAAAGGGCTCATCAGCTATATATACAGACTAAAGTTGCTAAGCGGCTATCCTTCATGCCATTCAGTGGCTGCCGAAGCAATCTTCATCGTCTAAAAAGCAGTCAAAGTAATGTAATGAATTTTTTAAGCAAATTGTGGAGAGACCCTTCGAGTCTTTTTCTACTCAAATGCCGAAATTGGCCTTGAAACGATGGGAATGTGCGCGATATATTGCTTTGCAGAAAACAAATATGAAAATTATTGAGCAATTTTTCGCTGTTTCTAAAGCTATTTTGGGTCAGTGCCATAGACATTTTTGAAAATATGAAATTTTGCAAATTTTTTAGAATTTGTTTTGAGTGCTTGTTTAGATCAAGGAAGGCAATATTTTCTAATATGATTGAAGGTCGAGGCAATTAGGCCAAGTATAAATTGATATGGTGACTGCAAGAATAATACTAGTTGAACTAAATTTCCATAGCAATTTGAACATTAAATTAATTTTTGGGGCTTAAAATGTTTTCTCATGACTGTAAATACTCTCAGTTTGAAGGAATTCTAATAAACTTGGTTGACAGAAGACTTTCGTTATACTATAGAAAAAATTGATTTTTGGACTTTCGCTTTTTAATTATTTTACAAAACAAAACCAAATTCGAATTTTGAATAATTTTTTGCGATATTTCCTAGGCAAACTTAAAACTAGTTCGGTATGAAAGAAAAAAACTGTTAATAAAGTGAATTAAAATAAGAAAATATTCTCATTTGTTTAAAATTCATGTGGGGAATTTTCTATTAAGGAGAGCACGAAAACTGTTAAAAGTAAAACGAAAATAAAAAAAAAAATCTTCTAACGTTATTAAAAAAGTGTTTTGCGAAAATTCATTTTACAGTTTATTTAAAATTTCTAAATTATTTACAAATGTGCTTAATTTAATCAATTAGAAAACTTTTTAATTATGCTTAATTTAGTCAATTAGAATTTTAATTTGTTCAGTTTAGTCAATCAATAATTTTTTTTGTTAAATTTCCTTAATTTAGTAAATTTTAAAACTTTTAAAGTTTGCTTAATCTAGTCAATTAGAGTTTCTTAATTTGTTTAGTTAAGTCAATTAGAATTTTTTTTTCTTACAATTTCTTAATTAAGTTAATTTAGTTAATTTGAAAGCTTTTTAATTATGCTTAATTTACTCAATTAGAATTTTCAATTTGTTTAACTTGGTCAAGTAGTATTTTTTTTTTTAATTAGTTTGTTTTAGAATACTTTTTAATCTTGCTTAATTTAGTCAATAAAAATTTTTTAATTTGTTTAAGTTAATTAGTATTTTTTTGTTAAATTTGCTTAATTCAATCAACTGTCTTGAAACGAATTGTATAAGCTTAATTGAAAATATTTGGCATCTCAGTTACTCCATTAATACTTAATTGCCTAAGAGGCTTTTCAGACAAGTTCTTAATTTATTAAATTTATAAACTGGTGCCTTTTTTATCCGCAGTATATTAGTTTTGCAAGCTTAATTAAATATGTTCAACAGCTCAGTGACTCAATTTAACACATATGTACGTCCTGAAAGACTTATTAGCTTGCCAATTATCTAGTTTTTGTAAATTCAGACAATTATCTAGTTGTTTACTCATCACTTCTCAAATACTAATTGTACAGCTTAATCGTCTGCTCAACACCTTTATGACTTAATTAACATTTAACTGCAACAAACACCAATTTTGAGGCAGAAACTTAATTTTGGTAATTAGCAAACTGTTTTAGCTATTACTTCTTTTACTTTTTATATATATTAGTTATTGAATACTAATTATGGTGGCATAATAGACTGACCAACACCTCAGTGACCTAGTTAACACTTAATTGTTTAATTACTTTTCAAACATATCCTTAATTAGTCAGTTAGTAACTTATGTGTTCTACCAACTGTTCTATATTAATTGTGTAAGCTTTATTGATCGGAATCAAGACTTAAATTACTATATTAACACTAATTTGCTTTACGCTATGTCTGTAATTGAGTCAATCAGTTGCTTGTTTGTTTTTTTACCTTTCGTATACTAATTACCTAAGTTTAAGTAATTTATTTCAGTACCCAATTGACTACATTAAATACTTAATTGCCTTGAATGTTTTTCAAACATGTCCTTAAATGTGTCAAATAGCAAATTGTTTACTTATCACTTCTTGAATATATGTAGTATTGATTAAGTAATCTTAAATAATTGGATTCAACAGCTCACTGATTCATTTGACAATTGCCTCAAATGCTTTGCTTGGCTTGGTTTTGGTTTACTCAATTAGGAAATTCTTCACTATAAGTACAACAAGGAAAAAATTCTTTTGAAGCCAAAAAGGAGGTGTCACTATGAGTATCAAGAAGAAAAAAAATTTATTCAGCTCACTTAAAGTATTTTTGAACCACATACTATATTCACCATATTTGATTTTTAACAAATTATTATTCGGCAACAGTAAGCGTGTTGAAAATTATGTTCGTATACTGGGGTTAAATTAAATCTTTTCATGCACTTGAGACAATAATATTTAAATTATATTTTTGTTGGAATTTTTATGAAAAATTTCACAATATTATTTCCAACTCACCAATTTTTCCTGAAATTAAATGCAATGTTGTACTAATAGAGCTGTCTAAGTGAACTCACACACTACACAAAATCAATTTTTGTATTTATAACTTGCTTTCAAAAAATTTTTTCATTAATATTCAAGTAATTTTCAGTACGAGGTATTTCAGACTGAAGCCTTTTTTTGATAATTTTTTCAAAGAAGTTTACTTAACACTCATTATTATTCAATTTAAGCTTATCTAAAACGTGACGTGCATTATCTTGATCGTAAATTTTATAATCTTTTTTGGTTTTATTATTTGTTGTTCAGACAATTGCTTTTCAAAAACAAATATATCACTTCAGCTGATTGAAATACACACACGTCAGTCTTGTGAAATAATTTTCATTTATTTTTAGTAAATTGAACTAATTATGGCAAAAAAATTACTTTTAAGAAACTGCTAAAATTTACACTCATATGTTTGTGGGCGCACAGAATAGTCATTAATTTCAGACAATTGTTTTGCACTTTGCTGACGTTTTCACAATTTAATGACTTCATTAAACGAGAAATGCACACAGTTGCAGCTACTTTTTACACACTGAACATGCAAATGCAATAAAAAGCTGCAGAAAATTAGCACGAAAAACGCGAAAAAATCGGCGACATTAAAATTAACAAAATCTATTTGTTTTACAGCGTTTTTATTGCTTTTCGCGCAAGTCAACTTGTTTGCGCCACAAACGCGAGACAGCCGCACGAGCACGAGCGTTAGCGCTAGCCAACAGAACACAATAATATTTAGAATGCACACTCGTGTAAATATCGAAAAAGCAGCTGTTCGCGGGCGAAATGGCAAACCGATCCGTCCGTTGTGTGTCGATTTGGTTAACGGAATGAGCGAACATTGGCGAAACTAGCAGGCAGATAGGCAGAGGCGGCCGATAATCGAACCGGGCAAAATCGAAGCAAAAACAATATCAAAAAAAATCTAAAAAAAGTAAAAGCAAAAAAACAAAACAAAGAAAAATAAAAACAAAAAAAGAACAAAGAAAAATAAAAACAGAAAAGAACGCAGAAAAAAGTACGAAGCGAAAAAAATTTGCCAATAAAAACAATAAAGACACTAAGCGGAAAGGCACAAAGGCACGTAAACGCAAAAAACAAAAACACTGAAATGTGTATAAAATAAAAACAAAGGAAATTCGCATAAAAGTGAATTAAATGCTATCTGATAAAGTGAAAATAAAAGAGATAGTGTAGAAATTAGGGCGAATACAAGGCTATAAATATAGTTTTGTATATATTGATCGAAGTATGTGGGGGCTTTATGGTGAAGTTTTTCTAGAACAGAACAACAGTTGATTGTGATAAGTGAGTGCAAATTGCGAAATTGCGCGAAGCGGCTAAATTGAGAGATAAGGAGAGGCATTATGTTGTCAGAAAGCAGTACTATTTTTGACAAGTAAGGCAGGGCTAAGTAGTAACCGAACATTTTATACGTACGCAACTTGCAGGAAATCTGGCTTACCTCAAAAGCACTACTTGTATTTTATTAAATTTATTGCTCTCACATATATATTTCCCACCTCTCTCTAGATCAATAAGAAAGCTAAAAGTTTTTCTAGCGATTTAAAAAAAAAAAACAAACAAAAAGATTGCCTTGATTTTTCTGTTTCTATTGGAACCACAGCTACGGAATTATTGAAAATATTGCAGAAGTGCTTGGGGACTCTACTTTATCAAGAACATAAGTAATTCATGCAGTGAAAATCGTTAAGTGAACGAAAACTTGCCTTATAACCTTTTCCCAGCCAAATGAATTTAGCTCATTTAGATTATAATTCAGAAACCTTGTTTGCATAGCCGGCTACGCGATTAACGAAAGACTCAATTAACGATCAGATGCTATACTAGCTTGTGTTCTTCATTTTGTACGTCGGCCGATTGCTTGGTGTTCCATGCACACAACCAAATTTTTAGTTTGGACAACAACCCACAGAATTGGAAACAGTCAAATTAAAGTTTTAATCGAGGCAAGCCAGGTTAATCCATCAACTTCTGTTAATGACGATAACATCGAAAATGTATTGACATCTGAGAGACAACAGAGCATCCAAAAATATCTTTAGAATCGACTCAAGACAGTTTGGTTAATGTTTCGGGAACGAAACGTGTCAACGTTAGACTCATACCAAAAGACTTGACACTTTTGCAAAAAGGTCATCCAGTAGGGGTAGGAAATAGATGCTTCAAGTAGCTGACGACGCTTCACGCATGATCACTGGTGATGAGTCGTGAAGGCAATTAAAGAATATTACATCGAAACTGGTCGCTCCAGAAATTAACTGAAACCGAAAAACTAGAATTTGCTTAAAGCAGAAAAGGCTATCCCAGTTGAGGTATATAACTAGTGTATGGAAAATTGCATCAATAGTTAACAGTCTGTTTTTGGTTCAGAAGCCTAATTTTATGGCTATTATAGAGATTCGTATTAAAATATTTAAAAATGTATTTTTAGCTAGTCCGGGTCAAATTTGATCAGAAGGTACATTCAACTAAAAAAGTTTTGGGATTTTTTTAATATAAATTAATCTACAGGTATTTAGATATTTGAAAAGATTTTTTGTCAGTTTGGGTCAAATTTGATCAGACGGTATACTTTACTAATAAAATTTTTAGTTTTTGTTTTAAGTTGATGAGAATGAAAACATTTATACATATGTACATAAATCTACACTTATTTAAATAGTTGAAAATTTATTTTTGGTCAGTCCGGGTCAAATTTGACCAATAACATTTTTTTTTGATTGTTGAGAATAATTACACAAATACATAAATCTATAGTTATTTAAATATTGGAAAATGTTTTTGTCAGTCTGGGTCAAATATGATCAGATGATATGTTCAACTTTTTAAAAAATTTTAGTTTTTTTAATTGATGAGTTATTTATCCACTTATAGAATTTCTTCTCATATCGAGATTTGTTGCTCGCGAGTGTTATAAAAAAGAAATATTTACATATTTTTATGGAAATGTTGAAAAAAAAAAATTAGTTAATTGTTAAAATTCAGTGCTTAATTCTAAGCTTACCAATTATTATACTTTATTGTACTATCCATATTTATGTGTTTCAAGACAGATCAATTTTTGCTTACCTGAAAATAAATAAAATAAAAATTTAAATTAAAACACTGGCTCTAAATAATATTAAGCTAGGTTGGAATCCATATTACAAAAGTTAATACCTAAGAGTAGGTTTGAATATACATATGTATATTATATACGATCATGTACATAATATATTTATATGCACACTATCTTATAATTACAAACTAATATTTTCCGTTAAAAGCGATTTTCAGGAACTAAGCACCAAAGATAATGTTAATGATTAGTTAATACCACAAAAAGCTCGCACTTTTTGCACGCTATCTCAAAAATGAAAATAATATAAAAGAGATTAGCGCAACTTCATAAAACGAACACCGTTGCAAAAAAATACAACAAAAACAAAATCGTACGCCAACGCAATCTTATCAGCGAGCGAGGGAGCGCGTTATCACTGTCACTCACTTGTGTGGCTTAGGCGAACAGACTAAACATAAACACAAGTACTAAAGCGTGCAATACATGTATATGAAGCAAGCAAATAAAGAGAAAAAAAAAAACAAAAACAACAAATAAAATAATTAATTATAATAGAAAAAAAAACGCTTTACTTTGCTGTTAGCGCGAGGCATTTCGCTTATCGCACGCGACAGCAACGATTAAAATTGCTTCGATTCCGAACGATAGGTGTATTTATGAGCGCTTGTGTGTAGAGAGATACTTGTCAGAGTGCAAACTGATAAAATTTTGCTTTGCAAAACACATATGTGAGTATATAAATGAGATTTATTGAACTTCGATACGCGGCACAAAGGCCAGTGGGTGTTAAGATAGCGATTATGACATTGTTACATGCACAACAAAAACAAAGCGTGCTAGTAATGACGGTTTTATGATGGAAATGAGTGCATATTTATTGATATTAACCGCAAGCTACAAGCGAGATATAACTGGAAAGTAGTCAAAATAGTCAAAAAGAACAACACGTCATCGTTACTATGCGCAAACTGGAGTTTAAAAATATGTTTTTATATGTAGAAATTTGAAAAAAAATTTAAATATATTTCTTTTTAGTTTTTTTTAGAAATTCGATTGTGAAAAACTATTTTTTATTTTAGAAAATTTTATATATTTTTTTTGGAATTTTTAGTTTAGACCTTTAGATCAGAATACCCCTTAAGAGGTTATAGCAACTAATGATTAAAAAAAAAAATGTTTGCTTTTTTATATGTATATGGAAGCACTATAAACTCTTTTACATAACTAACTGATAACATATTTGCACTCAAACAACATAAAATGAATCTCCAGTTGAGGCATCTGCTTATCAGCGCTTATCACTCATACGCCCTGTGGCCCGGCATGGCACTAAATTTTCACTGCCGTAAAGCATAACTATCCGTGTACACCAATGATATGATTATATACTTATGTTTATATATGTATTTACGCACCAAAACATGGCCATAAACTTGAGCGAGAAAAAAGTTCAAGTTCACTCTAGTTTTAGCTGGAAAACATGCGTTCACATTATGATTACAACTCACTTGACGATAAGCGGCGCTCACACACACAGTTTCTTTGTTTGCCAGGTTAGAAGTAGATATTGCATGTATGTAGAGCGATTATATTACTCATGTGTGTGCCTGCAAGCATATGTACATATATCCAGTGGATATTTTATTTGTTTGCACCGAGTACGTTGACGCACTCGATAGAAGGCCGCTGCGGCTTAGTATATAAACGAGGCAGACATATTTGTATGTATATTTGTGTATAGGTTGCTATGTGCAATCGACCAGCTTTTCGTTGGAACTGACGGATAATTCAAACTGAATGTTAATTGTGTGATTGTGAACGAAAAGTAATAAAAAAATTAAAGAAAAAAAATTAAAGAAAAAAAATAATAACAAATAAAATGTCATACCTGTAAGCATGTTCATATACATATGTCCATATATTTGTGTAATTTTGTATTTATACATATATCTATGTAGGCATGTATATACGCATGTATTTTCATATGTGCTTATGCCCTTTAAAAGCATTTGTTGGCTAAAAGCGTCGGTGTTTGTTCAATTAATTTGCAGTGCAGCACAGGCGGGGGAGCTATTTCGCTATAAATATTGTGTTGGCCGATATGATATGAGTAATAACAAATGATTTATTGTGGTACAAATAAGTGCTTTGTATACAAGCTTAAATGTTTGTGTAGTTAAAATCGATTTAACAGCTGGATAGTAATATGAAGCGAGTAGAAAATTAAGACAAACAAGTTCAGAGAAAAATTTAAAACAAAAATTTTAAAATGAGAAAAAAAAAAAATAAAAAAAAAATAAAAAAAAAATTAAAAAAAAAAATTAAAAAAAAAATTAAGAAAAAATTAAAAAAAAAATAAAATAATATAAAATAGAAAAATAAAAATAAAAAATTAAATAAAATATTTTGTCAAATAAAAAGTTTACCATACAAGTACTTGATTTTCAGCGATCACTTTGTATGGCAGCCATATGCTATAGTACTCCGATCTGAATAATTTCCTCGAAGATAGTAGCCATGTATTCAAAAATATTCTATGCCAAATTTCGTGAGGATAGCTTATCAAATAAAAAAGTTTTCCATACAAGCACCTGATTCGGATCGGTCAGTTTATATGACAGCTATATGCTATAGTGGTCCGATCTACAAATTATGTTCGGAGATTGTAACGTTTCCAAGGACAATTGTCTATGCCACATTTCGTACTGATATCTTAACAAATAAGCATGTTTTCTACACAAAAAATTTAAATGGATCGGTAAGTTTGTATAACAGCTGTATGCAATAGTGGTCCGATCTGAACAATTTCTTGGCATATTTCAGAATTGCTTATCGCAAAAATCTAAGCCAAATCTCGTCGAGCTATCTTGTCAAATGTATGAGTTTTCCATACAAAGATTTGGTTCTCAACGATAAATTTGTATGGCAGCTATATGCTATAGTGGCCCGATCTGAGAAATTTATTCGGAGATTGTAGCTTTGCTTTGCGAAATATTCTATACCAAATTTCGTCCAGATATCTTAACAAATAAGCATGTTTTCTATACAAAAACTTTAAATGGATCGTTCAGTTTGTATGGCAGCTTTATATTATTGTGGTCCGATAACGGCGATTACGACAAATGAGCAGCGTTTTGAAGAGAAAATAAGGTCCGCAAAACTTCAGACGTTTCTTTCTTTTTTTTACCAGCTACCTGACAGACTGAATATACCCTGATCTTCATACCTTGATCAATATCTGCAATAGAAACTTAAACAATAAATGCACCTTACTACATTATTGATATCCAACACGAAAATATACGAAAAACATGTTAAATAAATATCAATGGTAACCAAAAACCATCACAACAACAAAATGTAACACACAAAAAATGTGTCATCAAGCCTTCAAAAGGCTGCTGGCATCATAAAATGAATAAATAAATATGTTTGCGCTATTTAAATAACCATACAAGCGAATAAACAATGAAAACAAATAGTAAAAATAATAAAAAATGACAAATATGCAAAAAATTTCAGCACAAAAAACTGCAAAAAGCTCACTCTCTGTCATTTCCCAGCGCGCTTTTAGCATGTCCTTTGGCATTGAAAGGACCGCCGACTGCGCATTTGCCTGTCGCTACATTGCCAGCCGTGCAGGCGGTGCTTGCAGTTAGTGAGCGAGTCAACAGGGCGCCAATGAATTTGAACAACTCGCGCATTTTTTAACATTTTCAACGTTAAAAGATTGCATGCAAAGCAAAAAGTTTGAGTGATTGGTTTGCCGTTGCAGTACAAACGAGAGTGATGCAGTGGGGCAAACTGAAAGAATCAATGAAGTAGTAGCGAGTGGAGTAGAGCGGGCGAACAGCACGAGCGAATGTTAATAAATTAAATAATTTCAGCGATGGCAACAGCAAAGTTGAAAGCATAAGAGCACAAAAGTGTACTCAGCTGAGTTGAAATGATTGAAAAGCTGAGTTGTCGGCTTTTAATTATTATAAGTTTGCCACTCGCAGAAAAACGCTGTTGTGATGAGGTTTGAGGGGAAGCAACGGCGTGT
The DNA here is from genome assembly GCF_023373825.1 of Bactrocera dorsalis. Taxonomy (NCBI): domain Eukaryota; kingdom Metazoa; phylum Arthropoda; class Insecta; order Diptera; family Tephritidae; genus Bactrocera; species Bactrocera dorsalis. Next base: position 7,710,832 of record NC_064303.1, read on the forward strand.
AACGCTTATTAAATAAACTTAGTAAGTACAGAAAAATGTGCTTACATTAATTACTCATACGCCCCGCATGCCGCACTGAGTCAAGTAGGGGTTAGTGTAATTACGCTAATTCAGTAGAAAACTGCAGAGCTGGCAACGCAAATTATTAATGATGCGTTGTGGAAAACCTTTTTTGGTTTAGTATGTTGGAAACGGTAAGTCGTTGGGAGATTTTTGTTGAAAAAAGTTTTGTATGAAAGGTATAAATAGTGATTCTCAGTCAAATGTAAACAAAAGTCAGCTAAATTTAGAATTTATTGATCGGAAAATATTGAAATAAAAATATACAAAAATAAAAAAAAAACGCTATATCTGGTGGCAACGAGGCTAGAATATCGTTAACAGGTGTATTTCGTAAAAATACGTAAAAAATATCTCTATATTAATTTTGATTGGTGAGTTTGTATGGCAGCTATATGCTATAGTGGTCCGATCTCAACAATATGTCCGGACAGTTTGAACAGTTGTTTCCGACAATAATGTAAGCCAAATTTCGTGAAGATATCTTATCAAATAAAAAAGTTTTTCATACAAAGACATGATTTCTAACGATCAATTTGTATGGCAGCTATATGCTATAGTTGTCCGATTTGCGAAATTTCTTTGGATATTGTAGACTTTCCTTGGAAAATAATGTGTGCCAAATTTCGTGAAGATATCTTATCAAATAAAAAAGTTTTTCATACAAGGACTTAATTTTGAACGATCTATTTCTATGGCAGCTATATGCTATAAGCGTCCGATCTGCAAAATTTTTTCGCAGATATTGTTGTTACCTTTTTCAATAATGTATACCAAACTTCGTGAAGATATCTTGTCAAATAAAAAAGTTTTCCATACAAAGAATTTCTTTCAGTCGGTCAGTTTGTATGACAGCTATATGCTATAAGCGTCCGATCTGCAAAATTTTTTCGGTTATTATAGTTTTGCGTTGGAAAATAATGCACACGAAATTTCTCAAAGATATCTCGTTAAATGATAGGAAAAAAAGTATGATTTCCCATACAACAATATTTTTATTTTTGAGGTTAATTTGAATCTAATCCCACCTTGCTAGCCATTTGATCGATTTTCTACATTTTTAATTTTTATACGTCTTTACTTTTCATCCTCTGAGAACACCTACTATTGAGTAAATATTTATTGATCTCATCCCATTTTGTTTTACTGTGTTTCTTTCATATACTATATGTTTGTTATACAGTTCTGTTTCAGGATTTATTCCATTCTATTCCCTTCAATTTCAGTCGCCAAGCAGTTTCATTTACTTATCAATATTTTTTTTTTATATAAATTCCAGCTTTTATTGCCATTTATTGTTTTATTGCTTCAAATTATTATTATTATTGCTCTGCCACATTTAATTGTCCCTGACATTGTGTTGCCTGTCGGCCAATTCAATCGTGTTTTATTGATACACGCGCTCATGATATTTAATTGCTATAAATACGAGCGCAATATTAATGCACCTAAGTTAAATAAATTGCTTACGGTGTCAAATCTGACAGCTGTTACATGAAGTTGAAGTAAGTAGAGCGTTTTTAAGGGAACGTCAGCTTAACAGTAGCTTGTTAAGAAGTAAATAGGAGCAAGCGTGGGTGTGAGCGGGATAGCATGATATTTGCTGCTTTATGTAAAATTTATGAACTTGTGAAACACTATGACTACACTGCTATAGCGCAAACATTATGAACTTATGGAACACATTTAGTAACACAGCCAGACCAAAATTGAAAGGCGCAATTTATTGAGGATGATTGAATAAAAATAGTGATTTTACAAATTAATGTTAAAAATAAAATGAATTTTCAGTTAAAACCAGTAATAAATTTATATTTTTGACTTAAATGCGAACTATGTACCACAAAATATAGCATGAGATATTTTTTTTATAAATATTTACACACCTAAATTTTCAAGAAATATTTTTCATGTCACAACTTTTCCTGAAACCCACCTACTCCACCCAACATGTGGTTTGTAAATCCCACAAGCAGCCATTATTTCCACTTTTAACCCCTACTGACCGAGTGATTCATGAAAATTTGAGCGAAATATAAACACATAAAAAGGTTTATATGATCGTGAAACTAATTTGCTTTGAGCCAATTTTCAATAATCAAATAAATCAGCACAATTAATTGGCACACATTACAGGCCAATTTACAGGTGTAAAAGTTAATGCTAAATATAAACGATTACGTCGAGAATTTAAGCGAATAATTGCGATTTTTCTCATGCAAGACGAGGCAGCCGACAAATGATTTAAAGCGAAAAATGTGAGAAATGAGAAAACTGGCGCCGCAGCAAGCGGAGCAATGAGAATAAAATGGGGAAAAAGGAAACAAAATGATGGAAATTAAAAAAATTATAAAAACAACGATTATGAAAATTAAAAAAAAAATAAAATTAATTAATTAAAAAAAATTAAATAAAAAATAAGAAGAAAAAAATAAGAAAAAATTAAATTAATTTATTAAAGAAATAAGAAATAAAAAACATTAAAAATTAAAATTAAAAAAATTAAATTAATTAAAAAAATTAAATTAATTAAAAAATTTAAGAAATTAAAAAATGTAAGAAAGTAAACGAAATGCCGAAAAAATAAATAAAATTGAAATAAATATTTTAACCAAAAATTTAAAAAAATCAATATAAACAAAAAAGTAGAATAAAATACAAAAAAAATAAATAAAGGTTTCAGCGCTCAAAGAAAAACTAAATCACAACTAGCTGCTGCACAGCTCAAATAGCAAAGCAAAATAAACTGCACACGAGATAAACAAAAGTGATAAATTAAAAATGGCAAAACCACTAAGTAGCAAAAGCAAAGCAATGAAGACAGCCGCCGCCAGCGTTCGAAGAAAATAGGCAAAACAAAAATTCCGAGAAAGATATGCAAGAAATAAACAAATGCCAGGCGATAAACTCGAGATGACAGCAATGTTGACTGTTTTGTGAAAAGACGTGAGCGCTCAGCGTGCCCCAGACGTTGGCAAATTGCAAACAGATGAAGGCAGATAGAATTAATTCCGCATACTTTTCAATGCGCACATCAACTAGTGTGGTAAGATAAATGCGGGCGACGATGTGGGTGAAAATGAGAAGAAAATAGCAAAAGAAAACAAAACTTAAAAATAAATAAAAAGAAAATGAAAAGAAAACAAATATAAGAGTGAAAAAAAATTTAATGAAAACCAAATTAAAAAGAAAATAAATAATTTTGAAAATAAAAACAAAAACAAAGTAAATAAAAAAAAAGAAACCAAAAACGAAAACCAAAGGAAAAAGAAAATAAAAATTCAAATTAATTCAAGACAAAACTAAAAAAAAAATAGAAAAAAAATCGATGCATCGAAGCAAATAAAACGCTAGAACTATAAAAAAAATTACAACGAAAGCGTAGATGATGGATGGGGTTATGCTTGCATTAATTGCTAGCGTTAACTGCCATTTTTAGGCTGAAAAGCTATATAAAGCAACAGCATTACGCAGAAAGATATTCCAATAGATGTGCGAATGCATGACAGTGCAGTAAACTGCAAGGTGGCACGATGCGTATGAGTAACATGTGTTTGCACGAGTAGAGAGGTGTCGTGTGTAGCCTTTTCCTAGAGCGTGATTAATTGTTTGTTTTGCAGAAACATAGATAAATGTTTATTTCAAAAACATACACACACACATACTAATATAAATATATATACATATATGATTACAACTGGAAGAGTGATTAAAAATGCTGACAGCGGAGTGAAGTACACAAGGAGACAGTGAAGGAAAGTTAGGACATCTACATATATAGCACACAACTCTAAGGTAATTAACCATTTAGACAAAATAGAATATTTTTTTTGTTTTAATTTTTTAGACACATATTTCTTTTTTATTTAATAACAAACAAATAGTAATTTTAATTAAAACAATAATAAATAATTTTAATAAAAAAAAAATAATTGAAATTTATTTATTTTTTTCTTTAAAAATTAAAAAAAAAAAATAGGTGAAAAAAATAAGAAAGGGTTTAATTAAGAAAATAATAAAGAATTATAAATAATAAATAAAAAATTTTAAATCAATTTTTAATTAATTCAATTTAATTTTTTTTATAAAAATTTTGATGAAGGCCTAGAAATTGAGAAAATTTTTTTTTTTTAATTTTTTATTTATTTTTAATTTTTGTAATTTTAATTTACTGTAATTATAATAAATTTTGAATATGAATTTTTTTAATTAGTTATTTTTTATTTTTTTAATTTTAATTAAATTTTGTTTTATTTGAATGTTATTTATATCAAATTTATTTGAAAATAATTAACGAGTGTTTTTAATTTTCTAATTTTTATAAATTTTATGAGTAATTTTTAAAATTTTGTTTTGATATTTTTTAATTTTTATTTGTTATTTTTTCTCGTTTTTTTATTTAAGTATAATAATAAATGAACTTTTTTGTAAATTTCC